>NC_062965.1:36069799-36356799 GCF_023119035.1 Salvia hispanica | reverse complement strand
TTTTGGAAAGAAAACAATTCGTTGGCTCAAGTTTGACTGAAATTCAAATATAATTATATGTTATTCGAATGATGTTCAATTGTTAATAGATCGTCTTAGACTTGTTTCATAAATTATACAATAAGCGATGAATTTGTAGTCTTTTTAGTTTTTAGCTGCAGTGAGCATTAGGAATAGTATTAGGATTGATATATTGTTTGTTAGCAGCAGTAATTATGTACGGACATTTCCTACATTTCTTGGCAGTATAATATTACTACATAAATTCAGCTATATTTGAAGCAAAAAGAAATGATTACATTCTTCTAAGGGCATTGAGATCATATTCTAAGTTATTTTTCGTTTCTTCACATATTTCTCAATTTTAGTGAGTTGGAGATTATGCAGATGTGGTTATATATATCCTTTGAAGGATTTTATTAATCAGTCACTAAGGGATTAGTTTAGCCATATATTAACAATATTATTTTATTAGGGGACTATATTGAAATTATAGTGGTTATGAATTGAATTACCCTTGCATCGTGTCCAGTTAACGAAATGCACTAGAAAAATCAAATTCAATCTTATAGTGTCCAAGCCCATTAATACAAACGAAGAGTCCATGTGAAGGTAAACTAACATTTTTACCCTACTTCTCCAGAGGCCAAAAGTCTTGGCTTGATCGGGCCCGCAATGTCTTGATGTGTCGACTGTGTTTTTGATAGGGGAATTGGTCTCTAAAATCATGAACTTTGCCTAAAATTTGGTATTTTCTATGAACTTTGAAATTGGTATATAATATCACGAACTTTGCATTTTGTTTGGTATTTCCCACGGCATGTCTATTACTATGTTTGACTAACTTACGAGGCATTTTTATTATACTTGACACAATTAAATCAACGCGGTTTTTAACGTAATTTTTTATTCTACATGTTATAAACTTAAAAAGTGGTTTAAAATATTATAAAATATATCACGGTTGCCTATGTTAAATAAGATTTTGATGAAAATATCTTATTTGAGTGAGTTTTGGAAATACCAAACAAAATGCAAAGTTCATGATATTATATATCAATTTCAAAGTTCATGGGAAATACCAAATTTTAGACAAAGTTCATGGTTTTAGAGACCAATTTCCCGTTTTTGATATGGTCTCGGTTTGAAGGGAGGTTTGTTGGATTACAAACTCACCCCACATGGAATGAGTGAGAGAAGTTTGAAGGTAAATATAAATGTTGTTGAAGTCCTTTCGTGAGTGACCCAAAAACAAATCGTGATACTTACACTTGTGCGACCAGTAACATCTTACATATCATTAATAATATGTTCAATGTTGATAGCAATTGATACTTGCACTAGTGTGACTAGTGCACCATCACACCTAACTAAATTAATTATGAAACCTACTTATGATACTGGGTAATCACTATATTAGTTTGTACTTGTCTTGTTTCTGTAATTGCTTCATGCATGTGTGTATCTGAAAAGATACAACTCAGAGAAGAATGGATAAGAGGAAGACAAGAACGCCACCGTGCAACCCCACTGTGCCTCAGTTGTCGCAACACGAGAATAGCCGGCTCTACAAGATTATGACCTTCTCCTTCATGTTCGTTGATTCTTCTCAATCATTAGGCTACAAGCAAAACCCTAGTGTTCTTGAATTGGAAGATATCTCTAGGGTGATTCATTTAAAGAAATCTTTTTTCTGTTCTTTAGTCCACCACCTTTTTTTTCTTTTGTATTTTTTGTTGCCCCTCAATTTGCAGAACTAATTAATATGAGTGTGACATTGAGATTGTATATATATACATCAATGTTTAGACATTGTCATACTTAAAAACAACTTCTAATAAATAAATCAATACTCCTATAATATATTGGGTAAAACATTATAACATTTTTATACTGTACTATATTATTTTAGAAGTTTTTTTTTATTTATATCCATATTATTATTATTATCAATTACTTTAATTATTCTTTAAGTATGATGTTGAATGACTTGAATCCGCACATGGCCATCAAACATTGTTTAAGGAGCAAAAATGTCATTATAGTGTTTCAGAGTATTTTCCTTTTATTTCCTTAAAAACTGATAGGATTCGTGGACCACTTATAAAGAGTGGTTTTAATTATTTTACAAACAATTTTTAAAATTATTAATAAATTTCAACGTTTACAAAAACTTAAAAATTTCATTGATTATTTCGGTCATTCATATATCACATTTGCCTCTTCGGTATAACTATACTTTCTCGCTAGTGAATTCCATATCCATACATTGTGTGTGTGCGTGCATAAGAATATATTCGTGCGAACTATTACAATATTATCGTATTTATACATGGGAGTTTTGAGAAAAATAACAAGATTATCATTATGAATTTTATTATAAAATTAGGGAATGAAAATGTTTTCTTTATATGTGTGATAATTATGGAAATGAAAAGGTTTTATTTATTTTTGTGATAATTAGGGAAAGTACAAATGAAAAAAGGTTTTAATGCTAAATTGAATTGGGAAGTGAAACTGAAAAGGTAAGATAAATTGACTATCTATCTAAACAAATTGAAGTTAAATACGTACTAATACAACCTCCATAAATACAATTTAGAAATGTAAATCGAGAAAAGAAAAGTCTACAATTGAGGTTGTGAGAGGAGATGGATGCATCCTCTACGACATGGACATGGAGAGGTTCATGCCCATGTATGATTAGAGGGCAGAGCTTGACCCAAGAAATTATGTCGTAGCAATAGCAAGAAGCATAGATGATCACTCAAGAGGAATTAGTGAAGATTTTTAAGCTTCAAATTTTGATTGAATTTACCGTCAGATATCTAAATTAAAAAATATAAAAAAATTGGTACTCCATCCGATCTCCATAAATGTCTCATATTTGACCGACGCAGATTTTAAGAAATTATTTAACTTTGTTAGTAAAAGTGAGTATAAAAAATTAGTAGGATATGAGTCATATTTTTATATATTAATTTTATAATAGAATGTGAGTTAGAATGAGGGTAGAATGTAGGATCCAGTACAAAGAATGACAAAAGTGAAATGAGATATTTGTTGGAGATCATTTAAATATAGAAATATAGGATATTTAATATGGATCGGAGGAAGTACATTTTATTGTTCCTTTGAATAATCTTATTTTTATATTTTATTTTCTTATTTAAATTATGTTGATATTGTTCATTACCACATAGGGGAGATACAAATTTCAAAGTTTGACAGAAAAACTTAAATTTCGTGTATTTTAGGTGAGAGAGATAGAGATGACTCATCGTAATGAAAACGAATGGAAATCTCATAGGAATAAGGCAACGAATGGTGAAGCCTTGATGAGATCAAAAATAAGTATTATATGCTATTCCCTCTGTCCTTAAAAAAGACAAATATTTAAAATGGTATGAATTTTAATATACAATTGGTAAAATTAAAGAGATACAAAGAAAATTTTATTAAAATATTATTTAACGAAGAATAAGACCAATCTTATGAGAGAAAAAAAAATTTCTTAAATAGAATTGATCTATTCTCATGTTTAAGGGTTGGAGCCTTGGAGGAAGTATTTCCCAAACATAACATAATTTATAAATTAAAAATAAACTATTCTAGTTACTTACTAACAAATATGTCTACACTGAATTTACTTGAATAAATAAAGAGTAAAGATTTATTTGTGGTCCTATGATTTTACGATTTTAGTCCAAAATATTATCTTTTGAATTATTGCATCCTGAAAAAATAAATATTTTGAATTGACGGTCAACGTCGTTTAAACATGTTTCGACTGAATTAACAACTTCTAATTAATTTTTTTAATTTATCAGAAAATAAAATATATATTACTATTTAACAAAAAAATATTATTCTCGTTGCTTCTCTCCATCTCAAATTGAAATTAATGAAGCATCTCTCCTCCTTCAAGTTAGCCCTCCTCTTCTCCCTCTTTCCGTCAATTTCGCGATAATTTGCTTCTTTTAATGTTACATACCTAGTTTTACTATTATAGTGAGAATATTGCTTAATTTTTACAAATTAAATTAAAGATGTGTGTATTATACAAATGTTACACTAACAAACATATAAAATTTACGTTTATTATATCCAAAGGTAATCGTTAACTTAGTAAACAGTCGATTTTGATGGTTACTTTCACCAGGACTATTCGTTAACAAATAAATGGATCGACTGCTTTTTTCCCGTCTTAGATTCCATCTTATTGCAGTAACAAAGATAATTCAAAACACCTACTATTTCTGTACAAAAATGTTTTTTTTTTATTATATGAAATGGCTAGAATATATGGTCCATTAATTTGATAAATAAAAGATTCGATGGTTTCTTTCACTAGTACAAGTACTTCAAAAACAAAATGAGTGATTTTTCCTTTGTCATAGAGAAAATATCATTTTATTCCTTTCCTTTATGCAGCAACAATGACCATTCAAAACATGAATAGATTCGTCCACATGTACTTCACATTTTGCGAGAGACTCAATTTCGGTTTTTTTTAAGTTTAATTTTGTAATCAGCGTTTAATTCGACCAATTAGGCGATATTGTTATTTTGATCACTTAATTTACTCTTTATTTGTTAATAAGATACTGTTATGATTGATAAATCCAAGGTTAGTATGAAGTAACTTTTTTAACTTTTATCTTTTTTAAAATAATAAGTATTATTCATAATACTATAATATACTCCATTTATTTTTATGAAAATTATGGTTTAAATAATAAGTAGATGTGATAGTGAAATACGAAGGCAAATAAAATTATAGTGACGATTCCATATATACTCCATCTGTCTCATTAAAAATAAAACATTTCCTATAATGGAAATACTACCATTTCGACTTTTTCCTTCTTTCTTATTTTATTCTATCTTCATTAATTCACAAAATAACACTACATAAAATGAAAAGCAATGTTTCATATTTAATGAGATGGAGGAAGTATTTATAAGGGGGAACTACAAAAATGGTCTCTGAACTATAGATTTATCACGCCAATAGTCCCTAGACTTTAAAAATATCTACAATAGTCAATGAACTAAGGGTTTGTTTCAAAATCGATCCTTTTGGCATTTTTCCACCCGAAAATGCCTCTTTGGGCTGTTGGGCAATTTCATCTTTTCACATATTTAACTTTTCAATCTAATATTATTTCAATGATGTAATAAATCTGATATTATTTCAAAATTATCTTCTTCTTTCATTTGTCATCCTTCACTTTATTTCTTTATTTCAATATTAGATTTACTTTTATAAAATTAAATTTAAAATTTAAAATTTTAAATATAAATAAATTATTTTTAATTAAAATTTTTAATTTATGTGTTCTATTATAAATGAGTTTTTTGTGAGCTGGCTGCATAATTTTATTTTAATATATATAGTCGTGAGTCAAGAAAGAATACATAAATTAATAATTTTAATTAAAATAATTTATTTATATTTAAAAATCTAAATTTTAAATTTAATTTTATAAAATTAAATCTGATATTTTTTAAATGAACCAAAATCAAGGATGTTATTGGGAAGAAAAAGATAATTTTGAAATAATATCAGATTGAAAAAGTTAAAACTGTGAAAAGACGATATTGCCCAGCAGCCCAAAAGGGCATTTTCGGGTGAAAAAATGTCAAAAGGACCGATTTTGAAATAAACCCTTAGTTCATGGACTACTGTAGATATTTTTAAAAGTCTAGGGGCTATTAGCGAGTTAAACCTATAGTTCAGAGACCATTTTTGTAGTTCACTATATTATAAATTATAATTGTAAACTACTTCCTCTGTCATAGTTAAGATAACCCCTTTTTTCGCCCTTGCTGTGAAAAAATAACAATAAATTGTTAATGTTGAGAGAATTAAAGTAAGAGAGAGAATAATGTAAAAGCTCTTACTTTTTTCTTTTTCTCCATAACTATTTATTACTCATTCCATCCCAAGGAAGATGACCCATTCCTTGAGCGGCACGGGAATTTATGTAACTTTATTTTGTGTGTGAAGTGGAAAGAGTAAAAGTAAGAGAGAAGGAATAAAGTAGAGAGAGTGGTGTTTTCATTTTTAGTAATAGGTCATCTTGGTTGGGACAAACCTAAAAGAAAAAATGAGTCATCTTTAGTGGGACGGAGGGAGTATTATTTTTTCAAAACACGTGCAAAAAAGAAAGGAGTCATCTTAACTAAGACATGGAGAGTATTATATTGTTGGTAAATAGTACTCCAGCTGTCCCGCTTTAGCAGTCCCATTGACTGTTCTGCTATCTTTTTGTAAAAATGAGAAATGGTAAATTAAGAGAGAGAATAATACAGAGAAGAGTCTTATCTATATTATTGTCTCTCTTACTTTATCATTTCTCCACTTTAACTATTTTTTATCATTTTCATAAAAAGAGGACAGAAAAATCAATGGGACTGCTAAAACGGGACAGAGGGAGTACATATTAGTCGAGACGTCAATTAAGCCAACCCATTTAGATTATCATGCTACGCGTGTAGGGGTCATTCGGATTATAATTGTTTCCGCTTGAAAATTTTAATCCTAACCCTAAAGGACTTTTAGATAACTTGTCGTGCTAATTGCGATTTTAATTTTTTTTAATTAAGTACTTCTTTATCTCTATTACTAAATTATAGTACTATTAAAAATAAAGTTATACACATATAATGAGTGTTATTTCAACTCGATACAAGAATACATTTTTTCTGTTTTTAATTTATTTATATAGTTTTTTATAATAAGCGTAAAGGTAAAAGAAAATATAAAATCAAGAATATAACTTTCAAATAATAATCAACATGTGTAGCTTACATGCAGGAATATTGAAAGAATTAAGTTATACGATATATATCTTGGCTTATATTCTTGATAATTAATTTATGGTGCAAAGGTGTATGAGTTAATTATAAATATTCCTTTTATACATGTAAGTGTTTTCATAACTTAAACCTAAGTTGAAATTTAATGAATTTCAGTTAAAATCTGATTTATCTTGCAAATTTAAAATCAGTATAAAAAACTCCAGTATAATAAAGTTTTAATTCTTTTACGATTATTTCACGTCGAAATGTTAAGATGGAATTATATCTTGTAAAACCGTCGTGAAATCATATGTGGATTTCACAGTCTGTGAGTTAACATCTATTCATACTCTAAAATGAAGTTATTTGAATCGAAAACAACGTAAATTACCAGATATTTTCACCATGAGATAACTGTGAGCAAATGTAAGCTTCATGGTGTTTGCGATTGATATTATAGTTATAAGACGAACTAGAATTCGATCAAATTTAATGTGTACTTTCCATTTCATTTAAGATGACACTTTTCATCTTTTAGTCCGTCTCTATTTAAAATATCTAACAACTACTGTATTTTTTATCTCACCCACTAATACACACTATATTAATAATGTAACATACAAAAATAGGGTGGAATCAAAGATCTTTCAACTTTTGAGAAGGCTTTTTTTTATATAGTCTTGTAAATGATTGATTGCCCATTGAATGAATCTTTCTTTTCCAAAACAGAATAACGTCAATTACATGGAGTACCAGATTCATTATCTTGTGTTTCACATTTATCACATAAAGATAAGATAGAATCAGCCAACGTGAAAAAAAATTCCATGTTGTAACGAAAAAGAGATTCGTTTTGTGATTGATTATAAAAGCCAAGCAATGTGGCTCCAATTATTATCACAAAAAAAAAAATTTGAAGTGCAATAATGGCTTTAGGTGTGGGAGGACATAAAGCCGTGACTAGCAAGCACGAGGTCACTGTGGATGAGTTCAAGAAATGGCTGATGAGTTTCGACTACGACAAGGACGGCAAGATCAGCCTCACCGAGCTGCGTGCTGCTGTGCGCAGCCGCGGTTCCTGGTTCATGACCACCAAGAAGAGCAGCCGCGGCCTCAGCGAAGCCGATGTCGACGGCAGCGGTTACATTGATGAGAATGAGATCGATTCGCTTCTCAATTTCGCTGAGAAGTCTATGGGATTCAAGTTTTACTGATCCAGTATAAACTCTTCTCATAAAATAATTAAGCTTACTTTTCATCTTTGTTTTGTTTGTGTGTTTGTGGGGGTTTAGTAAGTCTTATTTCGTTTGTAGCATTATTATGCTAATAATTGGAAAACTTTTTTTCCAGTTAGCAATCATATGTCGTAACTTTGAATTACTATAATGTATTGCTTGACTTGTGTATCATAAAATGTCTAAAACATGTAGTGCTTGATTTTTATTTCTAAAATTGGGAAAGAGATTGGTGGGGATCTGATTTCTAGACCTCTCTATTTACAAGGTTTTTTAATCGTTATATGTCCTTAAAGGAACACATATGACATATATGATTATGTTGTTTGGTAAAGCAAAAAAGAGTAGTAGTGTTATTTCATGGGACTGTATTAAAATTAGGGCTTGTAATTCACTTTATAAGATATGAGCATATATGTGTTAAATCCAGTCATTTATTGATCTTCAGTGTGTGAGATTTGATTCTCGTCGGCCCTAGAAATTAATGAGGGCTCGCACTGTTGAGTGTTGTGATGGAGTAAAATTAATTCCTACAGTAGAGGTGGTTTATGAAACTGCCTCGATATTCATTTTAAGAAATGAACAGAAGATTACACTTTTATCCCTCTTACTCTCAATTTCCCCCAATTTCGCATATTCTTTTTCCATTGTATTCAACTCAAATTGCAGTACACAATTTTCAAGGGTGTTTTAGTCCACCATAGAGGACACTGAAATAATTAATTACTACTCCCTCCGTCCCAGATAATTCGTCCCAGTTCCTTTTTTACACTCATTTTGCAAAAATAATAATAAATAGTTAAAGTGGAGAGAAAGTAAAGTAAAAGAGAGAATAATATAGAGAATAGTCTTATCTACATTATTGTTTCTCTTATTTTACTTTCTCTCAACTTTACCTATTTATTATTATTTTTGTAAAATGAACTGTGACGAATTATCCGGGACGGAGGGAGTAATTTATAAATTCTGAAAGGTTTCTTATTTGTTGTAGACGAAACGTGGGATTTGGGTTATAAATATAAGGGACTATAACTATAAATCTGATCATGTTTTATTTCTTGACTTCCTACATTAAAGAAGGTGAACAAGCCCTGCAAAAGTGGATACATTCAAGTGTATAACATCCTGATAATTTGTAAATTGGAAATTATAAGAAATTGAGAACAAAAATGAAACTTAGGTATAATCGAAAGTTGAAAGATTGTGGAAATTACAAAAGGTTTGGAGGAAAGTTGGGGATTATCCTAATATTTAGTACTATTTGTTGTAATTTTAAGAGTATACTCCATCCGTCCCATTAAATATGAAACGTTTGCTTTTTGCACGGGATTTTATGAAGTGTTGTTTGTGAGTTAATGAAAAGAGAATAGAGTAAGAGAGATGGAAAAAGTAGAGATGATAGTATTTTTATTTTAGAAACGTTTCATTTTAGGACATGCAATAAAAAAAAATATTTTATTTTTAATGGAACAGAAGAAGCATAGGTTAAGTATTAACTAAACTACTAGTTAATAGGAGATTAAAAGGTCGAATAGAAGTATAGAACATATTGAGTAGTCAAGTAGGTAAACATATGGGCTATGCTGGACCAAATTTTGGTCCAAAGTATGTGTAATGTTTGGGCTTAAAGTCATGTGGAAATAAAAGAAAATGTATTTTTGGGAAGCCACTAATAAAGAAGTACAACCAATTCACTAATGTAAATAAGACAAAAGTAAATCGAACTATATTGCAAGTAGAAAATGCTTGACGCATAGAAATCTAATAGAGAAATGTCAGTCAGTTATATATTCCCTCCATCTGCAAATATCCATTCCATTTTGATTTTCACTCCAATTTTAAGAAAGGTAAATGAAAATTGATGAAATAAGTTAGTATTATCTATATTATTCTCATTTTTATTTTATTATATATTCACTTTAACTATTTATTACGATTTTTTTCAAAACAAGTAGTATAAAAAAGAAGTAACTCAACTTTCTTGAGACGAAGAGAGCAATAATAAAAGAAATGAAACATGTAATAGCAGGCCATCAAAAAATTTAATATGAGACATATATTCGCAAACAGAAGGAATATTGTAGTAGAAAATGGTTACTTATTTAAGGAAAGAGATTGACGTGATAGTATCATAAAATGACTTGTATGCTCTTATTAGGTTTATGGGAAAAATTGTCAGCTCATGCGTCTCTGCTATGGTATTTTTGTATACTTGAAACGTGATTTTTCTAAATTTTAAATACCTAAAAGGTTTAGGTGACCATCTTATTTTACACAATTCTTTTCGTCGTGAAATAATGTCTCATTTTATTATTTTGGAATGTTTGTTATTTAAAGTCTCATTTATTTATATTTTTTATTTTAGGTAAGGGGACCCACGGTTCACTAAACTCATTACACTCACATTATATTATAAAATCAATTTATAAAAATAGATTCACTTTCCACTAACTCATTTTCTCATTTTTCTTTAAAAAAAAACAATTTCTTAAATTTCATGTTGAGTCAAAATGGAACTATAAATGACGGATGGAGTACTAGTTATGAAACTAATTATCTTGTACTCCTTCTGTTTCACTGAAGATGACTCTCTTTTTAAGTTTATTTCATCCAAAATGATCTATTACTAAAAATAGAATTCATTTATCTCTACTTTATTAATTTTCTCTGACTTTATTCTATTCACCAACACACAAAATAAAGTTATAGTATGAAATTTCATTCCGCCAAGAAAAATGTCATCTGTTTGCGAGGGAGTAGTAGAAACGAATTCACGAAGGGCATCATTGTTGTCATAGTTAAATAAATGATCTTCCACAATACCACCCAAATCAATCAGGAATCTGCGGAATATCCGGCATGTGCTCCCTCTTTCTCTTGCATTCAGCATTTCCTAATCATTATTACTTCTTGTGATCAAGACATACTCCCCTTCCAAATCCTAATCCCAATCCCACTACACTCCAATTTCTCTATTTATAAATCGGCAATTCCTCCTCTCCTAAATTTTCTTTAAAAGATAAAATACTGAAACTCGTATTCGTATAGTAGGGTGAATAAAATGTAAACTTAAGATAGAAAAATGTGACCATATATGCACCAATAATTTTCAAAGGGTCGAGTAGTATTAATAATTAGCTAGGTGGTATGATATTGATGTTTTTGTTGAGAGGGAGAATATGCGGGGTAATGTTTTATCTTTTGCATTAAAAGAGAGGGAATCAATATTAGTTGGACAAGAGGTAAATTTAGGTGAGTAGCCATATACGGTAAGAGAGGTAGGCCTACCAGCTTTGTCACCTTCTCTTTCAAGTCCCGACCAAATTTACTATCGGAAAATGGATCACCATTCCCCCCGTTTGCAGGCTTCTGTTCCTCTTCCTCTTTATATTCCTTTGTATAGAAGTAACACAAACACACACACTAGTGCTCTATCAATATGATATTATACACTTCCATGAAATATTGTCCAAATTTGACTCGACACGAGTTTTAAGAAAAGTGAATTGAAAAAGTTAGTGGAATGAGTGTCCCAGTATTGATTTTAAAATAAAATGTAAGTATAAAAAGTGAGTGGAAGTGGAGTCCATTTACCAAAAATAGAAAAAAAAAATGGACAACTTTTCACAGATGAACCAAAATACAAAATTGGACAATATTTCACAGATGGAGGGAGTAATTATTCGAGAAGCCAGAAAAGATGCGAATGGACATGCCCAAGGTTCAGGAACCACTGATTACGGTTCAAACCACTGGTTCCGGTTTTAGAAAATCTCGAACCGGAACCGAACCTTGAGTGTATTTCGCAGTTATAGTTTCGGTTTGAAAATCGCTAATTTTGAACTATCGATTTTTTAGTGGTTTTTCGCAGTTCCGACACAGTTTCGATTACAGATTTTTTGAACTTGAACCGGCCCATAGTTCACTCTCACGATTTCTTTTCTATTTTTAATGTCGCGGATCCAGTTCGAAACCATAATTAGCAATTCCAATGTTATGATTAACCGCTAATTCACTAAACCTTGAGTATATCTGCAAGTGATAATAATCGTCTTGTTGATGCATTGCATCACATGGGGTCGGATCACACATTTGAGCACGTGTCCGTAGCTTACACGACAAGCTCTCTATCGAGTTGTACCACACTAGTTAATTTCACCGCAACTTGACTGATGACTTGCAGTCAAGAAATAACTTGATAAGAATAAATTGATGGAATATCAAAAACCAAATGAAAGAGCATTTATTGAAATAGGTGATTATTCCAGTATTTCCATTAAGAGAATCTTCTTCTCACGCGACTAAACACGATACTCCCTCTATCTCATTAAAAATTAAACATTTTTCTTTTTGGATTGTTCCAACAAAAATAAAAATTTCTGAAAATAGAAAACAATATTATCTCTACTTTTTCTTCTCTCTTACTTTACTCTCTTTCTTTAACTCACAAAACAACACTGCATAAAATCTTGTGCCAGAAGCCAAATATTGCATATTTATTGAGACGGAGGGAGTAGTTGCTACTTGTAAGATAACCAGACAAAACTCTTTTTCTTACTTGTTGACCACGGTAGACAGAGAAGAGGTAGCTGTATGATCTGAGCATGAAATCAAGTAACCCTAAAGCTTTGGTTAATCGTCAATTAGTGGAACAATTAGCCCTATTTCTCGTTGGTTATTCCGGCCTCTCCCATTCGTACCGGCCTTCCAGTGACTGCTCCTTCATTATATCATAGTTGTACCTGCCACGTCTTAGTACTATAAGATTATCATTCTAAATATATGCAGAGAGAGAGAGAGAGAGTTACTACTTGTGAATGAATTTTTGGTGGATTTTCTTCTCAGCTGCGGCAAAGAATTCTTCTAGCTCAGCTTCTGACGGCATTGAACAACGGCTAGGATCTGCTTCACGACGCCTCGCCGTGTAATCCAGCTTGTCTGACTCACCTCCAGCCTTCGACGGTGGTGTTTCACTACAATTGTGGATTTGAATTTAAGAAAGGAGAACTAATAATCACATTTAATTTATGTTTTTGAAAAATCAGAAGAAGAATTCACCTCTCGCAATCCAATGTATCACTCGCCTCATTGTCCTATAAAACGGAATTCAAAATTCAAATATACTCCGGCATCAGTAACTGCCATCCAAAATTAAAATTGAATCGAGGAAATTGAATTCCAGTATACATATACCTCCAGATCTACGAATTTCCAAGTTTCCTTAGTCAGCTCACCGGATCCGTTACTTGAGCAACATGATGTCAAGGCATCATCATCATTCCCCGCGACAGTCTGGCAAGATAAACCTCCTGAACTCAGCGGCGAACCTGAATCAGCCACGCGCCGAGTCTTGAGATGAAATGAAGATTCCGATTCTCCTAAATTAACTTTCCTCTTTCTCTCCATTTCTGCTCTCTCCACCAATTCCGAAGAAGCAGTCATGCAGAATATATCTTCAACTGTCAACAGCCACCAATTCCTAGCTGTTTGTGATGATGATGATGGTAGAATTTCGGTTGAAAAGGGTTAACATTGGGTTTGGGGTAGAAGCAATTGTTATTTTTGGAATAGGGGCTTTAACGGCGACACACGGAATTATTGGGCTCTCCCGTAGTCCCGTTACATAGTTTTAGATCACAATATAATCACATTTTCCACCTATGGCTAAAACATTATTTCTCATTTCAAATCTACGTTATATTTTGTTATGGGACTATAAAACGGAGTATATGTATAGGTGAGAGCTTGTGTTTAGGTTGATGAGTGACTCTTCTAATTAATCTCGAGGACGTTCAATTTGCAAGATTATATCATATGATTAAATTTGTGATATGATTTGTTCATGATATTGAATCTCGTGACTTAATCCTAGATGGATAGTCATGTGATAATTCGTCATAGCCAACTCCCTCCTAATAAATAATCTCACAACTTAATTTTGGATTATATTTTGTCGCTATTTTATCTAGTAAACCAAACGCCACTAAAGTAGATATACTTGTGATTAAAAAACTAGTGTGTTTATGAAGCTATTGATAATAGTGCGAAATAACTCGTGTATAGTCAGTGGCGAAGTCAGAATTTTCACGATGGGAGACCCAAGTCACAATTAATAGATATAGGGTTTGTTCAATGTAGGCGACGTTCGAAGCTTGAAATAATCAATATTTTCGATTTTTACATAAGTATAATGGATGGAAAACCAAATTCTTTATGATATTTAAATGTCCATCATAGAAAATATAAATAATAATATAAATTTTAACAAATAATATAATAGAATAATTTTTATTATAAGTATAATAATGGAAGAAAATAATTACGAAGTGACAGCAAATTTTGAACTAACAATTAGTGGTGTAAAAGAAAAAAAATACTAGTAATTATGTTCCAAAAGATAGAAAGCAAGAAGGAAAAGTACACATGATAATGCATAAATAGAAGGAAAAGAGGGAAATGTTGCATAGAAGAATGAGGAAAATGTGGCGAAGAGGATTCAGGCATGAGAAAAGAAGACAGCGCCTGCACCCAACTGCGCAATGGAAATAACATGTGAGAGGGACCATGGGCCCCTGGCCCCAATGTGGCTTCTCCACTGTGTATAGTCACCAACTTTAATTTATTTCTTCATTATAGAATCATATAGTATTCATATAGTATGTGTTACTTAAAAAGGCATGGTAAATGCTAGTATTCATTAAAGTCGAGCATTTTTTTAATCTCTCTTTTTCCTATCGTTATTCCTAATATCTCTACTTACTATATTGTCCCTCTAATACTCTACCATGTAACTTGCTAACGCGGCGCAAAGCTATAAATTGGTCAATGTATAGCTTATATACACAAAACTTCCAAGGTGTGGACTAGTTGAATATATACTAATAGGGAGTACCATACTACACACAAAACTTACATAGTTTGAAATGTAGACAATTTAATTCATACCACAAAATTTCGATATAGATGCTAAAACTTCCATGGTTTGATATGCATGAATCGAATTCATACCATGCAAGTTATGCAAGTTTGATATGCATGGTATGAAGTCAAAGAATTCTTACAATTATACCAATGCGCGCAATGCCGAGGTACCCTCAAATAAATGTTTGTATGCATTATATAAATTTGATTAATTCATGCCAACAAAGGGAAAAAAAATCAGAATTACTTTTGTCTTAAATAAAAAATCGAGTATAATATACTCCCTTTATCTCAGGAAAGATGCTACGGAGTACCTGCTGGGGTTTGGTGCCCCTTGCACAGCGGAAGACTTGTACAAAACAAATAAATCAGACGTGGATCTATTTGGCCGATTATGCGATTAATCAATTCACATGTTAAACAGATAATTACATGCTAGAACGCAAATAATTCATGCTCATAGAAAGTAAATCCTAAAACATGAATTCTACGGTTTAGAGTTACCGATTTGATTCTCCAAAGAATCGTCGATTGCTCGCGCCTTCTCCACGTGATGATCTTCAATACTAGACCACGGATCTTCTCTCTGGTTCCCGAACTGTATCTCGATATCAGGGTGAGCTGATCTTATCAAAATACTAGGACTCGAATAAAGAAGACAGAAGAAACCCTTCTCCAATTAGGAGAGAAATTCGAACTCCTCTAGGTAGAGGGGGACGAAAATTGTGAGTAATAATAAGGGTTTTTGGCTTTTTAAACCAAAACCTTTCCCCGAATTCCGGTTTTTCCCATGAACTATGAGATTTGTTTTTAAAACCACAAACTTTCATTTCGTTAGGATTTTCCCAACCCGACCCGAATAGCACATTTCCGACCCGAATAACATAATTCAAAATGTTAAAGTTGTGTTTTGTTTATTCAAAAGTTGTCATTTGTTATGTAATAATTGTGATTGTATGTATTATTGTGCCAAATAGGATCCAAGTAATCAATTTAGTGACAAATATGATTAAAATTGACATGTAGACAACCCGGGTTTCGTCGTTGACCCGCCGGGGGAAAATCCAAACAAAATGAAAGTTCGTGGTTTTAAAAATAGATCTCATAGTTCATGGGAAAAACCGGAATTCGGGAAAAGGTTTTGGTTTAAAAAGCCAAAAACCCTAATAAAATAATGATTTCTGTCTCCTTTATTCTCCTATTTATATTAAGTTCCTTTTGGGCCCAGACAGGAAGGTTTTGGATATGAGCTCGCTCCAATTAGCTTTTTACTAATTAAATTGAACCCACAATTTAATACAAGCTTATATTTGAATATTACGAGCAGCCACTACAGAAGTAATATTGAACTCTCCCCATCCAAATCCGAAATTACAAGTAATCCGGGTTTCCACTTTTATTATTTATTTCTCGCGCTTAAGATATAAATGTCCATTAATTAATTAATGTCTCGCTATGGACTTAATTAATTAATATCTTATTAATTCCAAGAGTGGACTTAGCGAGAAACACTTATTTATTATTCATAGAGTAATAAAACTCCAACTGACCAGTTTTCCGAATAATAAAACCTTGTTCGAGCTCCTCTTGAGGACATTATCAAACGAAACTCATCTCGCGCACGTTTCAACATAATAGTAATCCTAGCACCGCTAGATATTAATCACCACTACCCAATATATCGGGATTATTGGGTTGCGAAAAACCCGCACCATTTGATAAGTCAAAGTAGTGCATAATCAATACCGTATGCTCAATGCTAACATATTTAGATTAAGAAATACTCCCTCTGTCCCACTAGAAATGAAACGTTTTCCTATTTGGATTGTCCCATTAAAAATGAAAAGTTTCTTAAAATAGAAATAACTTTATCTCTACTTTTTCCTCTCTCTTACTTTAATCTCTCTTCTTTAACTCACAAAACAACATTACATAAAATCCTGTGCCAAAAAGCAAACGTTTCATATTTATTGGGACGGAGGGAGTAGTATTTTATCAAGACCTAGTCTTTCAGTAGATAGCATAAAGACATGTCTTGCTGTTAGATCCGTTCAGTGCTATACCACACCAATGTCATCTTATTTTAGTAAGGCTTAGAAATATGCGGACTGACATTGCAACCTTTCATGATAGGTAGCCAAAGCCTATCTAGGTTGTGAAATTCTTCTTTTTTCTGTTGCAAAGCATTGCATAGATCGACCGTGTTACCTTAAAGTGGACGACGCCCACAACCGGTCTACTAAGCAAAAGACTTAGACTTTGTTTACTTCTTATGCATTTAAATGTTTGTAAAACATTTTATAAATGCACAAGCAAACACAATGTAATAATAATAGTGATTCTATTCGTGCGAGACTGCTCGAATAATACTGAATCGGGTTAAAAGTGGATTGTAGAGTTTTACGTATACAAGCAAGATTCTATTCGCGCGAAAACTTGCTCGAAACATGCTTTTCAGTATACCAAACCTAACAGTACCATACTACACACAAAACTTACATAGTTTGAAATATAGACAATTTAATTCATACCACAAAATTTCGATATAGATGCTAAAACTTCCATGGTTTGATATGCATGAATCGAATTCATACCATGCAAGTTTGATATGCATGGTATGAAGTGAAAGAATTCTTACAATTATACCAATGCGCGCAATTCCGAGATACCCTCAAATAAATGTTTGTATGCATTATATAAATTTGATTAATTCATGCCAACAAAGGGCGAAAAAATCAGAATTACTTTGTTTTAAATAAAAAATCGAGTATAATATACTCCCTTCATCTCAGGAAAGATACTCCTTCTTAGGAGAGTATGAGATTTTATGTATTCTTATGTTAAGGAGTTCAACTATAGAGAAAAAGGTTGTTGGGTGTTCTGAAAGAAGAAAAATGAATAAAGTAAGAGAGAAAAAAAATTGCTAAATTTTTTAAAATAGAAACTAAAGTGAAAGAGAGAAAATGTAGTTAAATATTGTAATTTTTCCTAAACAAGTATAAGATAATTTTTTATGGGGCGAATGAAAAAAGAAAGTAGGTCCTTTTCAAGTGAGAGTATTAAAATTAAGTTAATAGTTAACTATTGATTTTCATGGTCGTAATTGTTTTTTCAAACTTCACTTTAATAAAAATATTACTCCATTAGTAAATATAGTTACAACTAAATCTTATACACTCTATAGAAAACAACTGATATCTTTAAAAATATACTCCAAATATATAATATCCAAAAATCAAGGAAAATTGATGAAAATTTTAATTAAACGAGCAAAGATGTCTTTTTTTTATAACATTGGTGTAATTCATTGTACTTACATTTGTCTCAAAAAGTAGTCATTGCATATCAATGGATGACACATATTTTAATGCGCAATTAGCAACTACTACTGCATAAGAATTGTGGCAATAAAATGAAAATGGTTGAAATAAGGAGTGGAGTGGAGTGGAGTGGAAAGAGAAAACATATCGCCTACATGGAAATGAAATTCATGCTTTCAATGAAGCCTTTGTTTACTATTCTGATTTCTGAGTATTTTCCCTATAATATAGTAAATCAGATCAATGGTTAGATTCCTTCCCTTTAGAGCTTTATTTTAGCATCGCTTTTTCATGTTCATCAATTCTCAATCACTCACCTCGAATTTTTGGACGACTTTGAAAAGATAGCAAAAGATGATCTTTTACTCCTTTTGATGGGTTGGACCAACCATGCATGGATTAACTTTTAAATTTCATTGTCCACCCCCACACACGCACACATTCGTTTCCATGGTCTTTTAATCCTTTTAATGCATGAGTGTGCAGTATGTATTGTGTATGTATGTGTGTTGTCCATGTGTAATATGTGTATTGTAATAATTGTACGTAGTGTGTGAAATATGGCTATGTTAGATAATTTTTGTAATTATTTGAAACGGAGCCTAAGAAAAATTCTAAAAAGAAAAACTATTTTATGATAGTTAATGCTTCTTAAAATGGTTGTGTGCCTGCCCGCTTATATATTTAAAAAGTGGGGTGATTTTATTAAGAATATCGAAAAGAAACATATCTTGGATACACTTTACAATCAATTCTTGAAAAGTTTCCTCGTAGATATGGCGCTCTTACTTTTTCTTTTTCCAAAAATCAAAACAATCAGAATCGGATTTTTATGCTTTATGCTTGACTAGAAAGAAAAAAATATATATCTGTCAAAAAGGAGGAGGAAAATTACATGCTAAATATTATAGCAGGTCCGAAAAAAAGTACTCCCTCCGTTCTAAGATAGATGTCACACTTGAGAGATGATACAAGATTTTAGGAGATGTTATTTTGGGTTCGATTGGTTGCTGTTAAACTAAAGGTTAGTGGATTGTTTTCTTCTATTTTCCTCTGTTTGGTACACTTTTGGGAATGGGTTGTTGACCCGAAAATTATCTTCGACCCGTCTCACTTTTTTGGTTAATTATCCAACTGATTGAGTTATCTCTACCTCCCTTCCTCCCCTATGATTAGTTGTGTCCATAGAAGCAATAATCAATGCTGAATTTGATTTTACCAATACATCCCTCATCTACTTCAGCAAATTTGCTGCAAACTGCTTGAATTGAGAGACAGCCTCAATCTCACGAGTCACGCCTAATTAGGGCGACCAGAATTGGGGCAAATACGGATTTGGGAAAGAAGAAAGCTCCGTCGCTGCTCATTGTGCTCCCTTGACGAGGACGACGCGATAGGCTTCCAGAATGTCTGATTCGGACTTGATTCGGAAGGTTTTGATTTCTTCACAATCCTAATTACTTTTCGAACTAGGTTTGTTATTGTGGAGGAATGAATACAATGTCTCAGATTTATGATGGGTTGTCTCCATCCACAAAATTGGAGTATGATTTTGTTCTCCATTAACAAAATTCTTGTTATCTGCTTTCGACCCAAATCCAAATTAGAGCAAATGATTGATTTTGTTTTCTTAGTAAGTGTTTATGAAAATCACTATTTTTTAAATTTTTTGTTGAACTACAGATTTCTGACTTGATTAATGCATATGCTATTTACTCCATTTTTGCTATTTTTTATGTTTTGCTTTGCATTGTTGAAGTGTCTGTGTGTATCTTTTGGAAGTAATTGTTGAGATGCCAATTTTGGTGGCAGTGATGAATGAATTGCTAATTACTCCATTTTTACTAATTGCTTCACCGCTCTAAATTAGAATTCAGAAAATTTCGCTCCTATTGTACCGCTAATTTAGGGTTCAGGGGTAACATGGGGTTTACAAATTAATTCCAGGGACATAATTGTCTTTTTGGTTGCATATTCTAGTATTTTGTTATTTTAACAAAATCTATAAAAATGTGGTGGAAGAATTCCTAAACTACAACCAAACAATGAAAAGAGTTACCTATCTCTATCATAAAAAATGGGAAAATATTATAAACTAGTGATAGTATTTGCTTTCCTATATTTTCTAACATAAGCAACCAATCAAACCCTTTGTATGTTAAGTGGTTAGAGAAAATATAATTCTATAATTGATGTGAGAGTGAACTTTTGCCAAAAGAAAAAATGTGATATCTTTTATGGAACAAACTAAAAAGGAAAGTGTGACATGTACTATTATCCGCATAATATTTATGGATTTTGCCTACTTTTATTGGAAAGTAAACCAATCAATAGCGGAGGTAGTCTGGGTGTATATTAAATTAATGAATTATTAAATTTTGATTGACGATGATATATTCTAGTTACAAAAATTAACAAAATCTAATTGGAGATTAATAATATTTATTAACTGACAATATAATAATTTTATTGAGAATTATTAAGTTCTAAAAGTAATTGATCAATCTCGGTTACAATCAACAAAAATCAATTGTATTTATAAATTTGAATTAAATTCATAAAATCCTAATTAGTCTCTAATCAAGGGTATTTAGCTAATGGGTTTTCCTTTTGTCTCAAACAAGTAAATTTGTTTGATATTACTAGACATGTGCGGTTATAATCGAATCGGTCCACATCAGTCTCGGTAGTCCGCTCAGATGGTATCAGCGGTCTGCAAGGTGTGTTCTATTATTTGTTCTTCGATCTTGTGGCTGAGTCAGAATTGCCAGCTCCAGTCAGCGATCCGTTAAGTTTGGTCTCAGCGGTCGCTGACTTTTTCTCCACCCATTGTTTGTTGATTGTTGCGACCATTGCTACTGCATTTGCCTCTTTCTCTTTGTTCTTTTTACCTACCTCTTGTAAAAGCTTGTTTATTGGTTCATTTGAATTTGCATCATGCCTCTATAAGGGGTAAGTAGGGACATGATTTCAGACAATTTGGCTATATTTCCTTCTATCTCATCCATTCTGGTGTTTGTAGCCTTCCTATCCTTGTTGATCCTTGTCAAGAGTTTTTGGAGCACATCATCCTTGTTGATTGCTCTATTAGTCCCTGAAAATCCTGCAGGAGGTTGAAGATAATTATTGTTAGCATATGAGAGATTTGTCTAAGGGTGATTTTCAGAATAATTATTATAGTTATTGCCACCTGATTAGGACGATAAATGCTATTGTATGGACGATTGGATCATCAGTGACTTGATCTTGTCCATCCTGTTGTGCATGATTGCCAACTCTTGTGCAAAGTCCTTCATTCCTGTGTTGTCCACTACAACTATCCTCCTCAAGTCATACCGTTCCTTTGATCAACTTCAATTGTTTGCTGCTACTTCTTCTATCACTTACATGACAACTATTCCTCCTCGAGTTATACATGGGCTGGTCATCTCGTTGGAGGAATTGAAAGATCTCGCCCTTCGACTTCATAATAGTGCCAAACGGGTAGTATTTATCTAAAAAGAGCCCAACTATGTCGTCCCACTTGGCCACTTTTTCTGCAGACAGACTTTCATACCAATATTTAGCAACTAGCAACATCTATTCTAGTACCTACACGGATATTCACAACATTACCATGTGGAGAGTGAATTCTCATGTGAATCAATCTATGTTTGAATGATGAAATGATGAAGAGTATTTATTGACTTTGAGCGCTTTTTTCTCCATAAGGTAATAATTTTGGTTAAGAAAGATAAGTTTTAGAGGGGGAATAGGGCAAACTGCATGTATCGCTCAAACTCAGCAGGTCGTTGGACTCTCGTCACTCTTCTCGACGGACTACTGAATCCATCTCGGGGGTGGCCGGTCATAACATCCGTGCAGACTCCAATTCTGAAACAGATCGCTATCTTTCCATCGACCGCTGGTATGCTCAGGAACTACTGACTATGACTCAGCAGACTGCTTACATGATCTGTTTTCTCCAGTTTTCATTTTCGACCTTTTTTCTGTCATTTTCAAAGTCTATTTTTCACATTTTTGAAAAAATATGTCAAAATATAAAAGTGTAGAATATATACAATAAAGAATATATTTTGAATGAAAGATAATTTAAACTAGTCAATTTTAGACCTTAAAAGCATGCAAAATTCGTGTTTTTAAATGATAAACACAAAAAATGCATCGAAAAATAGAATGAGACATACATTGCAGAATGAAAATGCTAGGATTTGTTTTATGCAGTTCGTGCCTCTTATGAATAATGTTAAGGTTGCGAATAATGTTAGGGTTGAGAATTAATAAATTTGTGTTATTAAATAAAATGTTAACATATCCTGACTTTTGTGGGTAGTTTTTTATTTCAAAGATTGCTTACCAAACATACAAGGGCCCAATTGAATAAAACCCACAGCCCAAACACTACATCAATAAAATTATATAGAAACAACAATATCCAAATGAATCAACACTATCACATTTTAGAATAATAACTTACCAACGAAAGGAAGCACACCCAAAATAAAGAGATATTATGCCACATATTTTGCTAAACAATCCAAGTGAGGCCTTATGGTAAAACTAGACGTGGAATCCACAAATAATTGAATAATAATACTAAGAAAAATATCACCGTCCACAAAAAAAACTAAAGGTTAACCAAAATTAGACTAATTTTAAATATGAAATTTTTTAAATAAATACTAATTTTACACGTAATTCTAAATATGAACTCCATAATCCACTAACATTATATCCGCCACTTTATCTCTCCTCCTCTATTACATTACAATTGCGCATTAAAAATCCTTACCATTTAATCTTTGTCTATTTTTTTGGGACGGAAGTAGTAATAAATTATAAAAATATTATTACTATTAATATAATATCATGTAATATCGTAAAATTTTTTGTATTTGTTTGAATTGTAGTGTAAAAGATCCTATCATAACAATTAAACATAAGAAAATATAATCTCAGAATTCAAAATTGAAAATTTAGATTATATTACCTATATCAAAAATTATTTCTACCTCCACCAATGCATATAAGTTCAAATGTTCACCAAACAAATTGATGATTATTACAATATTTCCGTAGATGGAAATAATTAAATTACCAGTATAATATTAATTTAACTCATATATTTTTGGATGAATTAATTAAAATTGTTGGACGTAACGAAATTGGGGATTTTGGGGTCTTCTGTTGAGCATTTCGTCCCCAATTTGGGACAGGAAACAAACAACCATCTCCACTCTCCTTCTCCCGTCGCCGTCCTCCGCCATCCTCCCTCCGCCGCCCTTCCCACCGAACCACACTCCTTTTACCGACCTCGAAGTATCTGTGCTTCTCTTCTATTTCACCTGTTGCTCTGCCGTCTTAGACCTCGCGGCCGACGAATCCGCCTGCGCTGACTCGTTATCTAGCTGGGAATTCCGCCGACTAACCCAACAAAGTAGGCAATTCTCTTTTATCAGTTCGATTTTTCTGTTATTTGGACTTTTTCTTCGTTTTGCCCTCTTGGTCTCTTCAATTGCGATCGTTTTGTCTTACAGTTTTTCTTTAGGTCTTTTTTTTCTTTTTCTGGGTTGCCTGCCTGTTGTTCAGTGTCTGCGACTGTCACTTGTTTTTATGTGCTTCTCTGTTATGATCTGTGTTGACTTTAAATTGATACAAATTGGCTTCTAGATTTAGAGTTCAGCACTCTGGCTCTCGTTCACTCCGCTCATTCAGCCATCATTAACAGGTAATTTTATTTTCGGTTATCATGTATATAGAATCTCATTTTGAATCCCGGAAGTTACATTTCCTCAAAGGTCATTGTGTGGTGATAGTTATTCTTTGACTATCATTGAACAAAGAGCATATTGATTACCTCATTAAGGGTTTAGTTCCCTTCTTCGTTCTTTCCATTGTAAGTCTAATTAGTTGCACCTTAAGCATTTTCTGGTTGCCTGATTGTAGCAAACTTAACCAACACAAGGGAAATTGAAGCAGCTTAGTTTTTTATAGAAACTTTGAAATTTAAATGTTTAACCTATATAAATGTGGGGATGTAATCAAATGCAAACTCTAAATTTGAAATTTTACAATGTGTTGAGGAGTTTGGTGTTTGTACAATATATAGAGTTTGCATTTTATCACTACCCCACAATGTTAATCCTTTAGTTTATTTTTTATCAGTATTATAATTTTTGTTGTTATTGTAAATTGTAGCAAGTAGATGACAATTGCAACTATGTCAAGAGTAAGAACTACTATATAGGGTCTTTATCTTTAGATGGCTATGACGATATATGGGTGCAGGTGCTAAATTATTTCTTGCTATAAAATGCCAAATGTAATAGTCAGTAATAAGCCCTGCAGGACGCATCACCTACTTTAGACAGAGTTCCTTTTCAGTTTAAACTTAAAGGTTTCATTTTGTTCTCATTCTCAATCAAAAAGTCAAAAGGAATTAGTGAATGGAATGACCATGGTATTTAGAGGGTTCTTAAATATATAGCACAAAATTGAGCTGGATCAATTGGACTTCGAAATAGCCTGTCAAGGCAAAGGATTGAGTGTAGCTGGAGGTAGATATATTTGATGTTATTTCCTTGATATTAAATACAATGCGGAGATGATTTGAGTATTTGATTTTAGAAAAGAACCCCTTACAGATTTTCTTGTGTCAGTTTAAGTACGTGGTCTATAAAAGTTTACATTGTACCAACTTTTTTCATTCAACTAATTCTGAAGGATGACTGCACCCATTATTACGGTAGTACCCTGACTGCAAACAAGTATCCATGTACTCTATCATTCCCCTCTCAGTTGGAGCATGCTATTCATTTAGCTTAATAGTATATACAACTAATTTAGGATGTATGACATAAATGAAATCACAACTCACAAGGAAAGAATGGTTGTCAACCAATTTTACTGAATAAGTGAATATACAGTTAACAGTTAGCAGCAGATGTTTGCTAAGTTGTAACTCTAACTACCGGACTCAACTAGGATCTACATGTCAGCAACAAAGCACAAAAAGGAAGAATGGTAATAGATTTTCGAAGTGCTGAAATAGAGCAGCACAGACTGGTGGTTGCTCCATACCATTGGTCCAACGGATAAAGCTGATTAATGTTGAATCTAGTCACATGACTCACATCAAGTATATTCATTTCCCCTTTTTTGTGGTTAAAATGTTAGATGATTAATGAATGATACAAAGAGATTAATGGTATTAAACAATTAAACTGTATAGGGCTATGCAGGCTTTATTTTTGGATATAGATGTTCTTATAGGGTCATATGCTTTACAATTTGAAGATGGTATTACAATAATAATCTGATTAATTCCTTATCATTAATGTTGAGAAACCACCCAGTTCCTGGCACTTAGTTCTGACCATATGTAATCACAGAGATTGGCTATTTAAAGTTCATCTTCTTGATTTTCCCCTGCTCCTGGTTATTCATCATTTTCAGACTTTCAGTATCTGTATGCTATCAATATCTAGTGAAATAAATATAAAAGATAAAAGTGGAGGTTGCAAAATTAAAATAAAATCACAACAAGAAAGATAATACTTTTAATGCTTACGTAGAGCAGCATGGACCGGTGGTTGCTCAACATCTCCTTTCTTTTTCCGAAACTGACTGCGATAAAGTTGGCTAGATTCAGTAGATTGTAAAACATGTTCTTTTTTCTTTTACTGTGAAAAAGTGATAATGACAGTAGTTAAGCAAGAGGATTAAGATGTGTAGGGAGTTGACCAGGTTGCTTCTGCAGATGACTCCTATAAAGCATTCTATGCTATAAATAGATTAGGTGGTAAAGACTATCATTTGATCAAGTACTTATCATTAGCGTTAAGACATTCCCCTAGTTATAGGCACCTAGATCTTTCCCAGCACTAGAGCGATGGACAAATGAAAATGATAATGCGGTCCACTTAGTGAGTTGTTTCACCGCACATTGTTGTGGGCTAAGTGACACGACTAGGTTGGCCCATTGTAGAAAAATGCTATCATTGTGATCTAGAATTGATAATTATATTACAACTATTCTAAATACCCAGCATTTGGTACTAATTCATTAAGAAAATAAGATATTGTCGTTATATGCTCAAATCATATATCATATGAACATTCACAATATTTCTTAAGGTGATTAAATTTAGTTTTATTTTCCTAGCGCAACATAATGCTATCATAATTGTTAATATTGATATAGTATTAATGTTTAGTGGTTAAGTTAACTGCTATTTCGATAATCAAACATACAACCATTCATTTTCCAAAATCAGTTGTTAAATGATCAACACATGTTAATATGCAAATTTTCAATAATTCCTGTATTATAATGGGTTAGTCAACATGATGTGTATCAATAGTTGATTACTTTTGTCATTTGTCAATATTGAATAATTAAATAGTATAATACTAGCATGCATTACATGATATTTTAATACTTATATTATTAAATGGAGACTTATTCAGGATTAATTTATAAAAAAATTGTGGAGTTTATAATGTACTCCCTCTGTCCCATTAAAAATGAAACATTTTTCCTTTTTGGGTTGTCCATTAAAAAAGAAACATTTCCTAATATGGAAACAACATCATCTCTACTTTTTCCTGGCTCTTACTTTACTCTCTCTTCAATAACTCACAAAACAACACTACATAAAATCTACATATAATCCTGAGCCGACAACCAAATGTTTCATATTTAATGGGACGGAGGGAGTAATATAGTTAGTCAATATCTGCAAGTGGGTTTAAGGGGAAAACTTGTACTTTCCATTTTTGTGGTACTTTTTCAGTTAATATATAATTGATTGATCATTTCAAAGTGTAATTAGCTTTAACAAGAAATCAATTCCTTGTTAGTCTCCATTTCCAAGTTTAAAATGATACTAGCTTATCCTGTAATAAGCCTATATGGTAGTAGAATTTTGATTGTCAAGATAAAGATACAATCACTGTTTCTGATATCTTCAGCCATTTCAGCAATGCATCGCGTTGGCAGTTCAGGAAACACATCTAATTCAATTCGTACTCGCAAGGAAAAGAGGTTGACATATGTATTGAATGATGCAGATGATACAAAGGTAAGCTCACTTTAATTAATTAGTTCAGATAAAATTCTATCTCTTTAATTGTTGTTGATAAGATAAGAATATCTGCTGTATCAAGCTTCTGTTTTATGGGCTTTTTACCTTATCTGCGAACTGTAAACATAACCCTGAGTGCATGCCACATTTTCAATTTTTGCTGCTTGCTTCCCCCATAACAGGTGGTTATGAAGAATGATTCAGCTTTTCTTGATTGTACATTACTTTTCTGTTGGTTCTTTTTAGGACCAAAATCTAATAAGTATATTAAGTAATAACTGGCATTGAAGTGCTGCAGTTTGTACTTGTGTTTCTTTTGACTTTGAAGTGATCTTGACAACAGGAAAGTTTTAGTGCTTATGTATGCTTAGGAAGATGATATATGGTCGGACCCTGTTTCCTCTACATGAGTGTTTTGGTCCTTTATCAAAGTAGACTCCTTGTTGCATTATCTTGTTACAATTTACAAAGCTAAGAAATGTCTGCAGGTAATATAATTGATAAACATTTCTTAGTCTGCTTTTGCTGACAAAAGGGAATATACTATAATGGAACACTATTACATAACAAATTAATAATTACGAATTACCACTTCTTTTATGATACATTTGTTTTGTTCAAGGGATGTTGATTATATAAGTCACATCTATCACATTTTTATTTATTTGCAGCACTGTGCTGGCATAAACTGCTTGGCCGTATCGAAATCTACAGAACAAGGAGGAAATGAGTACCTCTTCACTGGTAGTCGTGATGGTACATTGAAGAGGTGGACATTATCTGAGGATTCTGCTACTTTCTCTGCTACATTTGAGTCTCATGTTGATTGGGTACAAGTTCTTTCATCTTTGGTTTAAGTCACTTGTTTGCCATTTTCTTATATTATAACGGTTACTGAGGGAGGCTAATAGTAATATAGGATCAGGGGTATATGATATCTTCTCCACATCTCACTTCCATATTTGGCCCCCATAAACTTTGTCTGAGTTTGTGCAATTGATCATTGCCTCAATACATACCATTTGAGCAATTAGCCCATATTGAACTGGTTCCCTGAAGCAAACTAATAATTTATGGATTAGGATTTACAGTTGCTTGATAATTTGAATCCATAACTTCAGAATTCTTTAATGCATTAATAACCTCCTTAGAGGTTTATTTTGGAACATGTTGCTGAGGCAGGTCAATGATGCAGTTCTGACGGGTGGTAATACGTTGGTCTCTTGCTCCTCTGATACAACTGTTAAAGTGAGTGAAGTTCACATTTATTTCATGATGCTCTTTTTCTTAATAAAGATGAACTTATCTGTTTTTTATGCTGTCCTAACAATAGGTATGGAATCGCTTGTCTGACGGAATATGTGCCAGGACGTTTCATCAACACTCTGACTATGTCACTTGCCTGGCGGCGGCAGAGAAAAATGTAGCCTTTCTACAAAACATTAATATTCTAAGAATCTGATATTGTGCCAGACATCAGTTTATGATTCTTCTCTATTATGTATAGAGCAACATCTGTGCCTCTGGAGGCCTTGGTGGGGAGGTTTTCATATGGGATCTGGAAGCTTCACTGAGTCCCATTTCCAAAGCAAATGATGCAAATGCAGATGATTGTTCAACTAGTACTAATGGTTTGGGATCTTTGTCGAGTGCTAATCTCCGTCCTATCAACTCAAGTAATAATGTTTCTGTGCATACCACCCAATCCCAAGGCTATGTTCCTATTGCTGCAAAAGGCCATAAAGAGTCAGTTTACGCATTGGCAACAAACGACCAGGGAACACTTCTTGTTTCTGGTGGAACTGAGAAGGTGAGCTCTGGTTGTTTGTCTAAAATTTCGGTCGATATTATTACTTTTAGTTCATCTCATGGGAAAGGTCGATAATAAATGATGCTTCATTTCAAACTTTATCAGTGCTGTTCATTGAAGATGACATCTTAATCTATTGATTGACCAACAGTTTTTTAATTTATCCCATGTTATGTGATGAATTTCATAGGTTGTGCGTGTTTGGGACCCCAGGACGGGCTCTAAAACTATGAAGCTAAGAGGACACACAGATAATATCAGGGCACTGTTGTTGGATTCTACAGGCAGGTTAGTTTTTTTTTTTTTTTTTTTGGGGGGGGGGGGTATTAAGGATACTTCAGGGTCCTGTGGTATCAGTCTTTTGTGACAAATATTTACACTGAAAAAAATTAAATAAATCAACTTTGGCAGTTAATTTGAGATTGGTTCGGGTACTCCGCTTAAGTTATATTATACTGAAATTCATGTTCAGCTCAAAGCTTGTAATCGTTTTGTGTTAGTATAAGTATTGCAGCCGTGCAGGTGAATATTTACTCTTGCAATATCTATTTCCGTCCTAGTGGGATGATAATACTGCTAAGTGTTGTGAGAAACCATGAAAACTTGCCCGTATGGTGCTAATGAAAAGTAGTTTCGCATGAAATCCAGACACTAGTAGTAAGCCAAAATATTTGTCTAGTTGAGATTGCTCCATTTAGGTTCTTTGTTGTTTGTCGCAATAGGAAACAATACATGTCAAATGTTGATATGTATAGCTCATATCACCTCTCTTGATTGCAGATATTGTTTATCTGGCTCCTCTGATTCTATGATCAGGTATGTGCTATCTTTGCATATCCCAGGAAGCATAAAACATGGTATGACTGTGTGCTTTTTTTGTTCATTCTTTGATTTCTATAATTGTTTGGCTGGAAACTTCACAGGTTGTGGGATCTTGCTCAACAGCGATGCATTCATTCCTATGCTGTGCACACAGACTCTGTCTGGGCACTAGCTGCTACTCCATCATTTAGTCATGTTTATAGTGGTGGGAGGGACCTTTCTGTGAGTGTGGCTAACTTTAGCATTATGAATATACGAGCCTCCCCATATTGTGTGCTTATGTTTATAACTTTACCTCTTTCTGTAGTTGTATTTAACTGATTTGGCAACAAGAGAAAGCGTATTGCTATGTTCAAAAGAACATCCTATATTGAAATTAGAACTGCATGGTGATGGTATATGGGTTTCCACAACGGATTCTTCTGTACATAGATGGCCTGCAGAAGCACATAATCCCCTTAAAGTATTCCAAAGAGGTGGCTCATTTTTAGCAGGCAACTTGTCCTTTTCAAGAGCAAGGGTTTCACTAGAAGGTTCTACACCTGTGAGTCGTATATTTCTGTTCATATTTAAATATTGACAGTTTTCAGATTCAGTGTCAACAACATAAGACTTAGTTGGATGCATCTTTCTGTTTAAATGCAAATATTTTCTTTCAGAACTTGCTTAGTATAATACTTCGGATTTTTTATGATGTTAATTTAAGGGGAAGATATTCTGGGAAATTATTTTTGCAAAACGTCTTGAGAACTCTAATAACTTATGTGAGGTAGAAAAAAGGTATTTTGGAGAGAAAATGGTTTTAAATGTTTTTACTTCCTTTCAGGGAAGGCGAAAGAGGGCTTGAAATGTTAACCTAACATCCCTTTGCCTTTTCGGTCATTCCCCTAGGCATAGTTGTATTTGGGGTATTAGTAGCTCCATATTGAACTGTTTGTGATCTATTCTAGAATAAAGGACAAATTGGTAACCATAGTGAGTTTTATATGCTGTCTGAATATGTATAAGCTCACCAAAGAACATTTCCTAATACCTTTCATGACCTGTATGTTATTAAGGTTTTAATGAAATTAATTTTTTGGATTCTCGTACAATTTTAGTATGATTTTGCAAAGTAAGCAATTGACTATTTAAGTTTCTATAGGTTCCTGTGTATAGAGAACCGTCTCTTACCATTTGTGGAACTTCGGCTATAGTGCAACATGAGATTTTAAATAATAAAAGACACGTCCTGACAAAGGTAACTTGACGATGATTCCTTTCTTACCCTAAACTCAATGGTTCAGTTTCCCTACAGCTATTGCTCATCTTGTAAATTCAGTTGTCTAAATTCTCTATTTCATTTTCAAGGACACTGCTGGTACAGTAAAGTTGTGGGAAATCACAAGAGGTTTGGTCACTGAAAATTATGGAGAGGTTAGTGATGTGCATGAACTTAATAACTTTATTTCATTAGTAGTTTCAGTGGGAGGTCTGGTGGGAGTTTGTTAGTACTTCCAGTAGTTTCCAGTTCCATGTTATGTTATCGGAGTTTGTTTGTTTTGATTTTTCAGGTTCCTTTTGAGAAGAAGAAAGAGGAATTGTTTGAGATGGTATGTACTTTTCGTTAGGATGTCCCATACTTACATATACATTTTGACTTATTGGTCCTATTCAGGTGAATGTTCCGACATGGTTCTCGGTAGATACAAGGCTTGGGAGTCTGTCTGTGCACTTAGACACGCCGCAATGTTTTTCTGCTGAGATGTACTCTGCAGATCTAGGGATTGCTGGGAAACCTGAGGATGACAAGGTACTTTCTCTCTCACACAAACATATATTTATGTCTATATATCATCTCTTGATCCCTACTCCCTCTTAACCGCAAGTTTTGAGTTTTTTATGCTCGACTTCTAGTGTATTAGCTATGACTGAGTTCATAAATACAAAACTTCTTCTCTAGTTTAATAGCATTCCATGAGCCATAGCTTTTCACCAGGCTTGTTTTCTTCCTTGGATCACCTTCTCTTGCTAATAAGATCCTTATGGTATTTTTCTTTTCATTGTAATGATGAATTGATAAAAATGCACAACCTTTCTGAATCTCTTATTCTTGTCATTTGTTATTATTGGAAACTAAGTTAAGTTGTCCTTTGGTAAATATGTAGATCAATTTGGCAAGAGAAACCCTCAAAGGGCTGTTGGCACATTGGTTAACTAAAAGAAGGCAGAGATTTGGATCTCAAAATTTAGCTAACGGTGAAATCCTGCCTGGAAAGGAAATATCTACAAGAACTTTAACCCTGTCTCGAGTAGAAGGAGATGGGAATTCAGAGAATGACTCTGCAGTATATCCACCCTTTGAATTTTTAGCAGCTTCCCCTCCTTCCATTGTTACTGAAGGCTCTCAGGGAGGACCCTGGAGAAAGAAAATTACTGACTTAGATGGAACTGAAGATGAGAAAGACTTCCCTTGGTGGGTTCTTGATTGTGTGCTGAATAACCGCCTTCCTCCAAGGGAAAATACCAAGTAATCCTCTTTACTGCTTGAATAGGTTGTCTTGCATTTCTCGGGCAGAAAACTTGTGTGGCTTATGCTTGCCAAACTTCTCTATTTGCTTGGTGAATGTGGTTGTGGTTTGCTCAACCCAAGAATGGGATAAAGCTATCTTGAACTTTTTTTCTTATTTGAATTGTTTGTGTAAGGTTTTGAGTAAGTAATTTGCAATTATAGTTTTGTATATTAATCTTTCCCCACTCTCATATTCGCTTAATATGATGTGACTGGTGTTTGGCAAGTAGTGTAATTGGAGCAATTCTTGTTTCAGTGTTTTTTCTATGCTTGGCTTGTCTCAGCACTCTTGTTGTATCAATCCCATGTGTTTTTCTGGTTATGCAGATGTAGCTTCTATTTGCATCCATGCGAAGGTTCTAATGTGCAAGTCCTCACACAAGGGAAACTGAGTGCTCCTCGCATTTTGAGAATACACAAGGTAAAGATTTCCCCTTGATACCTCAATGATAGTCACTTGAGTATTTGTGATTTTTTAAATGAAATGAAAATAGATATATACTCTTTTACTGTGCAGATTTGTCTGGGTTGGTGCCTTATCGCTTGCAATAAAAATGTAAATTTTGTGCTGGTTGTTGATTTGCACAAAGCTAGCGAGTATTTTCTTCTAATAATGTCAATATTATGGTCCATAAATTGATGAAACGAAAATAGATTTTAATTTTCAACCATGCAGATTTGTCTCAGTGTCTACTGCCTTAGTATGCTTGCTATAAAAAATGCAAATTTTATGTTAGTTGGTGATTTACATGAACCAAGTTTTTTTGTCCACAATTATTGGACATTGATACATTATGTAGAAAGTCTTCCAATATCTCTGGCGATTAAAAATCACTCATTATGTGGAGGATAAAGTGTTGAATGCTCTACCTTTTGCTTGGTTTATGAACCTGTTAAGACTCTCGATATAAGCATCTGAGTATTGGATTTGCCCCCACGAAAAAATATTATCTGGGTTAAGGAATTTTAGTGCAGTAGCACCGTAGCAGTGCCAATGGAAATAGTTGTCGGGCCCATTCTTCTTCTTTATGTGGATCCCTAATAGGAAGTGTTCTACTGGCTCATCTTTTGGTTTCCCTGCCTTTTGTTTTTAGGTTGTCAACTATGTGGTAGAAAAGATGCTTCTTGACAAGCCAATGGATAGTCTGAATGCTGATGGAACTTTTGCTCCAAATGCACCTGGAGTTCAGATTCCACATGCAGTTGTAGGAGATGGTTCTCTGCGATCTGGGCTGAAACCCTGGCAAAAACTCAGGCCTTCTATTGAGATTCTTTGCAATAACCAGGTAAGTTGTTTGATTTTTCTGTGCCAGAGAGACTGTGACTTGCATCTGAAAGTTTTACCTTATTGATTCAATACCTTAAGAGTAATTAGTATTTTATTGCGGAAGAAAAGCTTGGGGTGCATTCTATTTGGGATGGCTCTAGTGAAAGGCTGTTCTTGCATTACTGCTCCTGAACTTGCAATATCATGATTGTCTATATTTCAAATGCCTGAAAGCTGGAACATGGCAAGCTTTTGATTTTTTCTGTCATTGCCTTTGTGGTCCTCATATTAGCACCTCCACTTGCAATTTGCTGTTTTCACATTCAAATACTACTTTTCTGGTCCCTTAATTATTGATAGATCTCTCTTATTACATGGAATATTGTTGGAATGTATATATTCTGTATAGATCATGCGTGGGGTTTTTATTTCTCTCATGTTAACTTCTCTACTGATTCTCCAGGTTTTACCTCCAGACATGAGCTTGGCCACTGTTCGGGCTTACATATGGAAGAAACCTGAAGACCTTATCCTTAACTACAGAATTGTGCAGGGTAGGTGATAAATAGATTTCACAGGTGATTGCATTGCTAGCCTAAGCTAACTATCTTATATGTGAGTTTAATGTAAATTGGGTTCCATTCAAATCAGGATAGTTTAGAATCGGCCAATACTGACACAATTTTACTGTTTCATGAATACCTACACAAGAAAACAAACACCCTCTAACAGAAAATAATCTGTGTAATGAAATTAGTGCAGCAGAACCAACTATTCGAATATAAAATTTTTGACAGATATTCCAACATGAATTCAAATGCCATTATAATACAATGCTTTTATACCTGTTCTAGCATTGGAACATGTTTCAACTGAAGATGATGTTTCTTGTCTATTTGTAATATTCTCTTTTTTGATTTTATAATTGTTGTTTTTTTAAATAAGAAAAAGGGAAATATGGGATGCATCAGACTGAAATGGTTATGTGATTTAACAAATCACCTGATTCACCACTCGGTCAGGTCTATATGCTTGTGCGTGTGTGTGGCACACACATCCACGGTTTAGACCATATCAATTAACCTATTTGCTACTCAAAAACATATCAAGTGGCATGAATTCATGGCTCATCACATTCATCAATTTTATATGCTTACTAAATTTGTGACCTCTTAAAAGAAAGAAACTACTAGGCTACACATTCTTTTTTGTTTTTAATTTGACTAGTTCTTCCAAGTTCCAACACTGTACACACAGGAGATAGATGTCGAATTTTAGCAGTTCATCAAGTTAAAATTAGAGATATTGCTGTTTGAATACTAAGAATAACTCTCTGCAATGGGTGATGATAACTAAAATATTAGGACATCATCTTAGACTGCTGTGATGAATCTTCATTACCGGCATAGCTTTAAGCCCTAGGAGGAGAACATTACAGGCTTACATGCTCTATGCCCAGAATATAGAGAAAACCACTTTGATAACCATATTTATGAGATATGCTAATGTACCAAAGGTAAAATTCACCAAAGTTTGGGATTGTACCTTAAGGTTTTGGATTCCCCTTAGGGGGTTTTACTTTTAGTGATAGTATGGACTGATAAAACACACAAGATTGAGTATTTGAAGGATAAGACAGTCAAACAAACACAATCAATTGATCAAAGTAAACAGTGGATTAGCTTGGATTGTTTTTATCAATCCATTCAATAACTCAAAGTAAACGCTCCCTAAGAGTTTTAATGACAGCATGGTGGCAGTTTAGGGACAGCACAAAGTGATGAATAGAGCTCAAAAGAAAAGGTAAGGTTTGAGTTGGGGCTTCATCGATGTGGTATAATGGAGCCCACTTGGCGGCAAAGGAAGACACAATGAGAGGAGTATTTGGTGGATATATATATGAGACTTATATTAGGCTCATTGAAGTTCTATAAATTATACGGTGTAGTACGTTAGAAATAGCATGAGACTCTTAATACTGCATTTGGTTAAAGCTTAAGTCACTGATATAACATGACCAGTTGGTTAAACGACGGCCAATGGGATCCCGGCAGATTGTTTCTACAAATTTTCTTCTCTTCGAGTGTTTATTGAAATTTTTTGTAGTCTTAGATTTTAAAATGGTGTTATTCCAAGAGGGAATATCCACCATGTTCAAAAATGTGGTTTATGTGTGTGCGCTGTTAATAAGTTTAACCCAGAAAGTAGAACTAAATTGGCAATATTTGATTGCTTGTATTGCGAACATCTTTGCAGTGGTTTATATGACCGTTAGATTGTACATTGCAAGATTGTTTATTGGCATCTTCTTCTCTACGTAGTCATCAGCTTACTTGTCACTACTATTGAGAGCCAAGAGAAACGATGTAAAACATAATTGTAGTATTTTGTTGTGCAGAGGACCCAGGTAGTTCTGTGATTAGTTAGGTTCCTTGTGCATGTAAATACCGCATCTTCAGAAGTTCGAAATGTAGCATATCACCGAATCTTGGAAAACGAAGCAGTTGCTGGAGGGAAAAAAATCTCATCAAAACTGTATAGAATGCTGTTTGAACTGAAGGTGTCGCATCAGATGCGATGTGTGACTATCTTCCATTTTCGGCGCTGGCATGGATGGGTTTAGCGTTTTGATTATTTGGTAACTGCAGACATGCTGGGAGCTCGTAGCGTATGTGGAAGTATTTGAGTACTTTCAACGGGTAACTTTACCCAGCCAGGAGGGATTTTTATTAAAGAAACTACTGCTGTGAAGCAGTAAAGGTCAATAGATTTTTCTCTTCTTTGTTTTCAAAAAATAAAAGCCTTCACCAATTCTAGTTATTTAATTGGTAATTTGATAAGATAAATTAAACTTCACTTGCAGTCACTGTTCAGGTTTGAGTGTCGCTGCTGAATTTTTTTGAATCACATGTATTATTAATGTTATTCACTTACTTAGTGCCTGGAAATACAGATATATACGATTACAAATATGAAATTTGTTGTTGTTTTTTTAGCTTCTAACGTGAAGGATCTAATTTCTTATTTGTTTTAAAATGCACAGAGCTTGAAATTAATATGCTCTCGAAGTTCTCTTGGAACCCTTACTTTATTTTAGAAAATAAACAATGAATATCAATACAAACTCATCAGTCTGGGTTCTCTATCCCAACTATTAACTTGAAAGTACTACTTCCATCTTAACATCATCCACAATAAAAATCCTCAGGCTACTTGAGCCCATCTTTAACGAATCCAAAATAAGGGAGTGAAACAAGGTTCTCCTAAATTTGCAAATTTTAAGGTCGATTGTATGATTGAATAAAATGAAGGTGGAATGGAATAAAGATGAAATGGAACGGAGGTTTCTCATCCTAAGTATGACGAAATAAATGACAAGTCATTTGTCTGTAAGACACAAGGAAGACTAGCAAAATGAAATTGGTAACTAAATGATTTTGGTAACTAAATGATATAGGAATGGAATGAAATCTACTACACACAATCTGACAATCATACACTGCATATACACTATACGCACCCAAGGATCCTTAGGTTCAATTGTTGATCCAAGACAATCTTATATTTCAATATAAAATCTTCTATATCTGAAGATATCTATTTTGTAATCTAATATACATGCAATATTCTAGAATCTTAGTGACCTAATGAAAGGGGAGCTGGCGACCGAAGCCCCGATGAACGGTGGTTGTAACTGTAACGGTCCTAATGTAGTGAAATTCATTGTTCGATAAGTTCCGACTCGCACGGAAGACTTAACGATCTGGGCATTATCTTGGAGAACACAATACACTCATTGCACACATACATATAGATACTGCACACACCATGCATAACTGATAAGAACACCCCTATACCACCGACTGAGAGGGACGAAGAGGAGCACAACCAAGAAGATGATGCAGAGAGTGAGATGACGCCGGAGGCTAGGACCGATCAGACAGGGGAAGAAGTTGTCAAGAAGAGAGTTTTAAGGCCAAGAGACAAGTTGAAGCAGCCGATTAAATTCAGAAATTAAGAGCATCCGCAGCGGTGCTCAAAACGGAGTCAGTCCGTCCGTGCCAGCGCAATGACGACCTCGTCCGCCGCTGCAGCTCGTTCGTCCGTGCCAGCGGCACGACGCTGCTTTTAGCTAAGAGCACGTCCGTGCCGCAGAGCAGCCCTACGTGGCGTCTTCTTATTGGCCAACGGCTATGCCGTTGGCAAATTCGATTTTTTATTTTTATTTATTAAAAAAATTCAAAATTTATTTAAAAAAATGTTTTTAAATAAAAAAAAATATTTTTCCACTTCCCAAAAAATTATATCCGTTTTCTATCCACTTTTAATTTATTTTTCGATTTTTTCCCCAAAATTCACATTTTCATCTATAAATACCCCCACTTCAACACAAAAAAAATTACATTCTTATCTATTCTATCATCTACATTCTCTCATCTTTTTTCTCATATTCTCTCATCTAAATTTCCACCACACTACACAATGTCCGGCTCCAGAGATCACCCCTCCGGCAATCGCAGTTGGAACCACGATTGGTTCGACTCCGACTCATTCCCTAGTCTGGAAACGCAATTTACGGATCCTCCTCAAACCCAAGGTTCGCAAGCTCCAGGTGGCTACCGTCCTTACACGGTGCACAACCAAAACGCCTTCGGGTTCGGGTGGGCACCCGAACCCGGATCGGGTGGGAGCAGCAGCTCTACTCCTACTCCTACTCCTCTTGTTCGTGGCACCCACACTCCGGGTGAGATGATGGCGATGTTCAAAGCCTACTTGGCAGTCTTCGAAGATCCGGAAGTTGGCACGAACCAAACCGGGGAAACGTATTGGTGGCGCATCACTCGTCTTTACAATGAAACCTGGCCGGGGGGAACCACCTATCGCAATGATAGTAAGGTGCGCAATTGCATGTTCAGATGCAACGAGGCAATCGGTAAGTTCCAGGGGTATTACCTCCAGGAAGAGCGGTCGGCGGGGAGCGGCACGAGCGAGCTCGACATCATCACTGCCGCCTTGGCGGCCTACCAACTCATGGAATTCAAAGCGTTCAAGTACCTCGATTGTTGGCAGGAGGGGCGCCTACATCCGAAGTATAGGGGCAACATAGTAACATCCTCCTCCAGCTCCTCCAAGCAAACGGTCGAGGTCGGTAACCCTATCCGACGAGCGAGCTCGACATCATCACTGCCGCCTTGGTGACCTACCAACGCATGGAGTTCAAAGCGTTCAAGTACCTCGATTGTTGGCAGGAGGGGCGCCTACATCCGAAGTATAGGGGCGGTATAGTAGCATCCTCCTCCAGCTCCTCCAGCAAACGGTCGAGGTCGGTAGCCCTATCCGACGAGCGAGCTCGACATCATCACTGCCGCCTTGGCGACCTACCAACGCATGGAGTTCAAAGCGTTCAAGTACCTCGATTGTTGGCAGGAGGGGCACCTACATCCGAAGTATAGGGGCGGCATAGTAGCATCCTCCTCCAGCTCCTCCAGCAAACGGTCGAGGTCGGTAGCCCTATCCGACGGCGCCTCCGATGATGTGGCTACCCAACTTGCCGGAACTAACTTGGGTAGCCCCGACGCTGGCCCGAGCAGTTCCCGCCGGCCGCAAGGAAAGAAGAAGGCGGCGACCACCCGCCGTCGCGCCTCGACTCCATCCGCCCCCGCCCCCGCCCCCGCCCCCGCTCCCTTTGTGCCTCCTCTTGGGTCAACTCTATTTTAACGATACGTCTAAGATGACTCCGGATCAACTTGCAACACATGACCAAATGATCCGGGGTCTCAAGAGGCAATTGGAGATAGAGGACTAGTCTTCCACGTGTGTAATTTTTAATTTGTAGGATTTTAATTATGTATTTTTTTATTTTCTAGGATTTTAATTATGTATTTTTATTTTTAAGATTTTAATTATGTAATTTTTATTTTTTAGGATTTTAATTATGTAATTCTAAATTTTTAATGCATTTTAATATTGTGAAAATGTTTTTATTTAAATTGAATAATAGAATGGTGGGACTCTTGAGCTTGTCCTTAGCTAAGAGCACGAATGTGGGTGTTGTGCTCTTAGCTAAGGACAAGGAGTAAAAGTGGGTCCGGGCCCACTTTCGTGCTCTTAGCTAAGAGTATGGATGGGGATGCTCTAAGGGAGCATTAACTATTTTTGGAACTTTACTTGTTTAGAGTTATTTTTGTTTTGAGACTTTTATTTAAATTATTATGGAATCGGGCCAAAACTATAAGCCCCATTTGGGTATTTTGGTTCTTTCCCGAATGTCTAAGTTTAAGTCGAACCACCCTAGGGTCCTTAGTCTATAAAATAGGGTATTTCATCGCCATTCTTTTTCAATGAAATATTTTCCCTACACATACCTGTGCAGCAATTCTATTTTCTATTCTGAATTGGTTGTTCTTCGGAGTACGTCCGTAAAAACAACCAAACCGTGAACTTCCCTTCGAGTACGTCGAGGGATTGATCACACAATTCGCGAGACGATCGCCATCCAGCCACATTACGGAGAACGTATGCAACACACATTGCATACACATTACACCACACAATATGCACTCTGTACACGATGTTTTTTTTTTCTAACTAAACACATTGTTGTAAATGTGTATTGTGTGTGTGTTGTATGTATATGCAATGTGTATATTTTTTGAAGATACTTAAATTAATTCCAAAAATAAATTTTAAATTTGAATGTAGATTGATAAGCAATTGATTAGTAAAAGGATCCTAGACACGTTCCTACTAATTACGGAATACCTTTTACAACTTACCTGATATTCGTAGACGAAAGTCTAGTACTCCCGTCAATCCATCAATTGGATTCAACCTTTAATCTTCTAACCAATTACTCTTACTCATGAGTATTGATATTACATGGACAAGAAACTATTATACCCTAAATAAAATAACTCTAAGGAAGTAGAGAACTCTGAGGAATTTTTTGTAACTTTCAACTCATTTTGCCATTTCAAATATGTCTCACAAAATTAGTTTCCTTTCTTTTGAAACTTTTACACCACATACTCCCTCCGTCCTAAAGGTAGTTGGGTCATTTCTTTTGGTCACGAGATTTAAGAAATTGATCTGTTAAATATTAAAGTGGGGAGAGTAAAAGAAGAGAGAAAAAAAAAGTAAGAGAGATGAAGAGAGAGTAATATAAGAGGGGGAATAAAGTTTTTACAAAAAATGAAATGGCTCAACTACCTTGGGACAAATAAAAAAGGAATACGACTTAACTATCTTGGAACACTACTAATAAGGAGATCTCACTATTCAATAATACTACTTTAATTACTTTTTGTATTTTATCAATTTCAATAGAGTGAGTACTAAACTAAGAGAGATTAAAATGATTGATTTGTCAAAAGTCAAAATATTTCATTTATCTTAGACATCCTAAAATTATTTAGGAATAGATTAACTCGGGACATAGACATCTTATAAACTACTCATTCAAGCTTATACGCTTTTTAAACCTAATTTTAGGCAAATTATTAAGACCGGAGAGACATGTCAAGTGAGGGTCATTGGATCCTCTACATATCTGACACGTGGAAAATTGTAGTTATATGGGTTGACTTATTAAACACTATGCTTTATGCAATCGTTATCAAATTTTATGTCTATAGAGATACCCAAATCATGAATTGGTAAATCCAATTGAAAATAACGTGGCTATTTAATAAGCAAGTCATGATGTTGTTTAGCTAAGCTTAGCGCACTCACATTAATTATATTAGAGCACTAAAACTTCAGTCGTATAGTAGCGTACCGTGGCATTTACGTTATCTTAATTTTTCCATTTCCACAAACATTTATATTTGTGCCAAAATCTTCAAATACAAGAATAGTCAAATTAAGTTTATTATTACAACAATCGAGACTCATTTGTCTTATTATGAAAGTATTATCATAACGACGCGATTCTCTTTAAAGAGTTCATTCAGTTATTCCATCAAGATTTTAAGTGTAACTATCATCTATAGAGTTGCATCTTTCTCAAGCTAATAATCAAAAGTTATATGTTGTCATGTCACCCCCTTAATTAAATCCCTTGGTGTCCGGCTTTGACAATTCAAATCTAGGAAGTTACAAATGACATTTTAATTTAAGTAAAAAAATAACAATTCGATGAAGTTGTCAGGAGATCGCACTTAATTATTGTTGTATAGTATCTTAATTTAACTGACGCATGGAATTACGTAATCTCTACTTATAAAATTTTTTAAAACAAATGAAATAATCCTTCACACCCGGAATTATTACTTAAATACATTTTCTACTGTAAAGAATTTTTCATTTCATTTAATATTTAAAATGAAAAGTATTTTTTCATCATTAAACATCATGAATATGCAAAAATATACAGGATGCAATGATATAATAATTAAAATACACAAATGCAAACACACACATGTATCATGTAGTGGAGACTTGAGCTCTAAAAATACTTGATGATAGGCACATAATTATAGAAACAACAAGATATCGTGAATTGGAAGCATAGATAAGAATAGTATAATTAAACACTATGTGCATGCTCTTCATAATGACCTTCTATTCTAGTGATTGTGTTTTACTTTTTCAACAAAGTGCAGCCACAGCACCATATTTATATTCAGTATTTTCATGCAAATCAGTTGCCGCCGCGCACTATCTAACTTAATTGCCTAAATATTTAACAAATTTCTATCACTTGTAAACTTCAATTTATTTTAATATGAATACTAGATCTTATATTTTATACTCCTTATTTAGAGGTTTTATATCAGTCCTATAATTTTAAATGCCAATTAATTACCATCTAATTATTTTTTATTTATATTTAACTTATTAAATTACTACTCCATAAGATAGTATCACATTCTAAACCATTTACAATACCCTCACCCTTGGGTAAAATTTCAAATTTGGGGTGAGTATAGAAAAAGTGTTCTATTTTGTTTGCATTCGGGAAAAAAACGTCAATAGATTAAATTAGGGATGTCAATGTAGCTCGTAACCCGTGGACTGGTCCGGATAGCCCGTCAAATTTACAGAGTTAGGACTGAAAATTTATAGCTCGATAAAATTACAGTCCGATTAGCCCGCACCCGATTAACCCGCAATCCGTTAGAGCCAGACCCGAAAACCCAATAAAATTTCTATCGTTCTATTTTTTGACTCTAATTCGACACTTAATTAGTTATTTTATAGTATAGATCACTAAAACAATAACTTTCAATTTTATATATTGAATATATAAAATTAGAAACTTCAAATTCACTAAAAAAATATACTCCATCCGTCCGCCATTAGGAGTCCCGGTTGAGTTCGACACGGATTTTAAGAAATATAAAGGAAAGTGGGTGAGAAAAGATAGTGGAATGTGGGGTCCATTTTTATATATTAGTTTTATAATAGAATATGAGTGAAATGAGTTAGTGGAAAGTGAGTTGTACCTACCATTTATTGTAAAAGTGAACCGGGACTCCTAATGGCGGACGGACTAAAATGGCCAACCGGAACTCCTAATGGCGAACGGGGGGAGTAGTACTATTTAAATTTCTAAAACATGCTTTAAAATTTCTTGATGTTTATGTTTTATTTTGCATAAATCTCAAATATTAGTATTTGATCATGTTTATATTTTGATTTTAAATATATATCTCAAATTTATCATAATTAAATATTTTTACATTTTATAAATATAACTAATTATTACCACTATTTATTGGATTAATCGCATGTTAATTTTATCGGTAGCAATCCGATTAACCCGTTGGACTAGCCCGGAACTCAAGTTTTTAGAGTTAGAGTTGAACTTTTATAACTCGAAAAAATCACAACCTGATTAGTCTGCACCCAAATGACCCATAACCCGATGAGCTTGCCCGGTTGACATCCCTGGCGGAAAGCATCAATAGCATTGACGTCTTAAAAATACCATCTAATTAGCGATTTTTAAACATGTCAATGCTATTGTCGTTTTTTTATTTATAGACCTGAGTAATTTGGTCGCAGTAATTGTAATATCTATCATATTTTGTTGGTCTTTTAGCGACGTCATCCTCTTTTTAAAATCGTCCTCATCTTATCATATCTTCACAAGCATTCTGAATTCAAAATTAAACCATTATTATGTCAAGATTTGAAATGACGGATAAAGTTGAGTATATACATAGTTGATAGTCCCACTCGCGAACAATCAACTCCAATAATATTAATTAAGTGGAGTATTTCGTCGTATCTGTCGTGGGTTAAATTGGTAATTTTACACAAAAATCTCAATTTTAAAGAAATCATATCACTTTTGTGCTGTTAATATAATTAAATTTAAACATGAAACGAAAAGTGGAAATATAAAAATCCGATCAAGAGAATTGTTAATGAGAAAAGCATCCTTTTTCCCACACAAAAAGCACTTACATGATTTTTATTCATCCATGAATTTCTGAATCACAATATTATTGTCGGAAAGTGATAGTCGTTTAGTTACAGATAATAATCCACTAGCAAGCATCTTTTATATTTTGCCACGTGAATAACTGAATCATTTTTCTCATTTCTTATAAGATCAAATCTAAATAATGCACTCTTTCTTGCAATGTCACATTACATTTTTATTTGTTCTTCGTCGCAAACCCGTAGTGTGGCCCATCATTTGACCGTTTCAAAGAAAATGGCTCATCCTTAGTTAATTGCATAGACCTAATGTTTAAATTTTTGGTTAATTTTGTCCTCAGAAGTCATTCCTGCCATTGAGTTTTGACGTGTAATTTCACAAATCTATGTGGCTTTCTTGGTTACGTGAAATTTAACATTAATTAAAAAAATAGTGAGTATTAACATTCTTCTCTTACATATAACACTTGAAAATAAACTATAGGCCTCAAATCTATTTTTTTTATCATCGTTACTGATGTGACACAAACAGGGGATGGGAAAACGAACATATGCGGATACCACATCTAATTCCTAATCCGATTATTGATTTGAGTATCCAATTATCTGATATGGGTATTCGAAGTTGATCAATTGGATATCATAAAATCTGAAATTTAAGCATTTTCTAATTTTTGCACCAACTTTTGTTTTGACATGCTCGTGTGATTTTTCAAACTAAGTTTAATTATCCATATTATGATCTGACAAAAGTAAAATTAGGTTAACAAAATAAATTTTTGTTGTATAATTTATATTCTAAAGTAAAAATTAAAGTTGAATTGTATTTGTTGGGTTGCAAACTTATTTTACATCGAACAATGGAAGACTTTGGAAGCAATATTTAAGTGTTGAATTTTAATTAGTTTGAGTTTTTTTAAAGAATGATTTAAAAATAAATTTGAGCGAGCTTAGTTCAAAGTAAACAACATCCAATTAATATACAATCAATGATCCTAACAGGTGGTACTAGAATCTAAATAACTTGATCAGGCTCGGAAAGACTCCGATTAGGATCGGGCCTTAAAAGAGACAGTTTACTGGTTGAGAATGGACTTCAAAGGAAAAAAAATACGAAAATTATAAATTGATAAATTTAGGGTATGAATAAAATGGTAAAAGCCATTAATTTTGAATGAAAGAAGTGAGTATTTCCAAAATAGGCTTCTTCTTTTCCACATAAAATAATCGAATATACGTATTTTATTGCCATAGAACAATTCTTACCAATTCATTGTGGACCAAAACAAAAGTCATAACTAAGATTTAAAAAAAAAACAATAAGGCGTCGTCAGCTTTACCAATTTGCACGCCTGAAATCGAACAAGTATGGCTGTTTCTCAAATTGAATGAGACCCTTCTTCCACATTACAAAAACAAAAATCTAGCCACACATCAAAATTCCCACACAGACAAACACACACTCTTTGTGCCAGATTCTACGTTGTAATAAAAAACGGAGAAGAAGAAGGAAAAAAGATAGCAGCAGCGGAAAGAGCGCCCCCCAGCTGTTTGTCTTTATTATTTTGTTCTTAACGAGGAGCTCCTAATTCTGCCATTGCTCAACTCAACTACCCTTGAAAATTGAAATCTGTTCTTCATATTTATATATAAATGTATATGTAATGTAATGCATTGTTTCTAGACAATATAAAAATCTAGTCTTGGAGATGGTGGAGGAGTAGTTCAAGAAATCTGAGCTCTTTCAGAAGAACCCTTCTGGTTTCTCTTCATTCTTGGGGGGAAATTGGTTACTATGGCCGAAGAAATCTGTCTTTTCACTAAGGTTTGATTTTTCTTCCTTATTTTTTTTTTCTTTTTTTTTTTCTTCTTCTCTTGGTAGCTTGGTAGATTTGTTTGAGTTAAAGTAGCAGATTGTAGTTCTGTAGAGGAAAGTTTGAATTTTTCTGTCTTTTTTCTTGCTCATATTTCTGAAGTTGAAGCTTTGACTTCAATGATTAGTAGGGTTGTTAATGTTACTAAATGAGGTTTTGAGCTTTAGGTTTTATGTAGTTTGGCTTCTGAGAAATCTTGAAATGTTGTTTGAAATTAAAATTTTGTGGTGGCCTGCAATGGGGTTGAAGTGTTTTATCTTCAATTTGGGTCCATTCCTGTAAAATAGGGTTGATTTTCATCTTTCTACATGAGCATTTATATTTACATCATTTTAGTAAATTGATTTCCATTTTCCATTTATTGGGAGATGGTAGGAAGAGGTGAAGGTTTGATGAATTCAATCACAACATATATATTTGACTTCTCTTCTGAAGGTGTTTGTGTATTAGTGGACTCATCATTTCCATTTGTAATGACAGGATTCTATAATCATAAAACCTCCCAAGAAATCTCCAGCTTCGTTGCGGATGCTTGTTTTAGTATTCGCTATGGCCTGTGGTATTTATATCTGTTCAGTCTGTTTAAAACAAACTAGCATTCATACAAGTACTAAGTTCCACAACATCGAAGTTAGTCAGAGGAATTGTCATGATAACGCCATCGATAGGTCTCAAACTCCATTCTTGCACTACCCAAAGCCCACTTCGTTTAGCAGGCAAGTATCCACACGTGTTTAATACCAGCTTTGCTATTATGGAATAATGGAATGTATAAGATATGAATGTTCTTTAATTTTATGGCAGGGCCGAATGTGCTAGTAATCCAGTGCGGCTTTTTGCTATTTTATCGATGCAAAGATCTGGAAGCGGATGGTTCGAGACATTGTTGAACAACCACACCAATGTAAGCTCAAATGGGGAGATATTTTCTGTTAAAGAAAGGAGAAGCAATGCCTCTTCAATTATCTCGACTCTGGATAGAGTCTACAATTTGGACATGTTCACAAGTGCTTCCAAGAATGAGTGCTCAGCCGCGGTTGGCTTCAAGTGGATGCTTAACCAGGTTAGCTAAGAATGCTTTAAAGCAGGGAGCCATAATTTGCATCTTTCTATGTTCTTTTTTTTTTTAATATATTTTGGGGTTCCGTTGCATTATCCATTTTTCCTGCACTAAAAACTCTGTTTAGGAACTTCCAAAGATTCTTTGTAAATAAACTATGCTTTCTGCTTCCAACGACAAGGTAAAGGGAGTGAACTGTGAAGATCAACTGATCAAGTTCGTATGGTAACTTGAAACACTCCATAGCACAATTAATCCTCAGGTGTAAAGAGATTGATGAACAAGAATCTACAACTTGTAAATAGCACTAACTTGATGATTATCTTATTATTGGCAGTATTGAGGATTACTTAAATTTGAGGAAGGAAAGCCTTTAGTTAGTAGTAAAGATTCTGCATGTTTTCAGGCTTCGTTTCACATAATTAGAAATCAGATAGCTGTTCAAATTTTTCCTTAGTGCTTCGTCTTTGAGGCTCTGTCTTTTTTAACTTTCACTTTACTGCTGATGCAGGGGTTGATGGAGTACCATAAGGAAATTGCAGATTACTTCAATGATAGAGGTGTTTCTGTAATCTTCCTTGTCCGGAGAAATCTGCTTAGGCGGATGGTTTCTGTTCTTGCTAATTCTTATGATCGTTACGCTAAACTCCTAAATGGGATGCACAAGTCTCATGTGCACTCACATGAAGAGGTATGTACGGAGCCACCTGTGTTGTTGATCGTTCAACTCCCATCCAACCAACTGTATGTGCTTACGGTGTCTAATCCCTTGTAGGCTGACACTCTTTCAAAATATAAACCGGAAATCAACACTACTTCGTTGGTGAATGATTTAAAGGTCATGGAGAAGATGGTCTTGGAGGCGCTGGAGTATTTCAGCCGCACAAGGCATATTATCTTGTATTATGAGGATCTCATAAAGAATCAAACCGTAAGTTGCTTTTTATCTTCACATTGGTTTTCTAGACTTGTCACAAAATGATGGTTCCTAACTGCATTTTCCTTTGCTGCAGAAACTGATGGATGTTCAAAGATTTCTCGGGCTGCCATTAATGGATTTAAGCAGCCGGCAGGTGAAGATACACCGAGGATCACTGTCGGAGCATATCAAGAATTGGGATGACGTCGACAAGATTCTACGAGGAACAGTATATGAGAGCTTCCTCCACACTGACTACAGTAATTAGGGTTAGAGGCCATTGATGACTGATAGAAGCTGCACATTTTTTGGCCGGATGCCACAAAGTTTATCAGGTGATCAATGCAATGTTGATCTCTGTCCAACTCCAATCCAAGTTTTCTTTTCCTTTTCCTTTCTTTGTAGTATTTCTTTTCATTTTGGTTATATTTTCCACATGATGTATAGGTCTGTAATTTGTGCATAAACATTGATGATGTGAACCGGACCGAACCAAAAGAGAGATCAATCGATTTCATATCATCGAATAGTTCTTAACTGTAGCGTGTAGTTTTCATACTCGTGTTTAATTCTTAGGGCACTCGTCAGGCAACTGCTTTTGCGGACAATGGCATGATGCCGAGTTTGGGCCGGACACGACTGCATGCGTTGTTGCGGATGTAGACGGCCCGCGCAACCCCAGAATGCGTGCCCTATATATAATGAGTAATCTGATGGAATTTGATGATAAACTCCTATGTGACTTATAGAATAAAATGTCCTTATTAGTGCAAAATTGTATTCAGATGTTTTCTCTATTGTAATTCAACCTAAAAGTCAACAATTGTCATGACTTAAAATATAAAGAGTAAAGGTCAAAATTGGTCCTGAACGTATGGTCATTTTACCTTTTTGGTCATAAATATTATCTTTTGGATTTTTTGGTCCTAAACATATGGAAATTTGATCATTTTGGTCCTCCGTCAACATTTTCGTTAAAAATTAACGGTCGACGGATTTAATCCCTATTTTGACCAAATTAAACTTTTAATTCTGATTTTTTACTCCCTAATTAATTCTCTAATTATTTTTATAAATATTCTTTTAAGGCATTAATCCTCCACATCTTAAATGGATCAAACCACCATAAGATACAAATTAATCCCCAAATCAGAATTTTAGGGTTTGATGAGTGGCTTGTCTTCTTCATCATCATCCCACGACAAAACTCAGATCAGCCGAAGTCAACGCATCGATGTCGTTCCAGCTCCAATAATTCGGCAAATCCATCTCCCACGCCGCTCCCGGAGCATTCACGCTGGTGATTGTCGACTCCTCCATCGAATCGAGATTTCCAGCGAAGTGATGGTCAAATGCATACGAACTAGCATTATTCGTGTCGAAGCTCGAGAATTGAAATTCGGAGGTTGGAATAAACTGAGCGCCGCTGAAAGGGGGAGGAATTTTGTCGATACCTTTCGAATTCGACGACGTCGATTCATGCAACAGCAGCGGCAATGCTGAAAAGGGGAGGACTTATTTTTATAAATTAGAGAATCCCAGAAACGGCAAACCCGTCGACTCCGCCGCCCAGCTCCCGTCGCCCTCACATCGGCGACTGCCGGAGGCAGATTACTACTCCCTCCATCACTATCGGTCAAACTCTCTCTCTCTCTCAACCTCTCCTCTTCACCAATTTTAATATTTGTAAAAATAATTAGAGAGTTAATTAGGGAGTAAAAAATCAGAATTAAAAGTTTAATTTGGTCAAAATCGGGAAATAACCCGTTGACCGTTAGTTTTTAACGGAAATGTTGACGGAGGACCAAAATGATCAAATTTCCATATGTTCAGGACCAAAAAATCCAAAAGATAATGTTTAGGACCAAAAAAAGTAAAATGACCATATGTTCAGGACCAATTTTAGCCTTTACTCAAATATAAATGAAATACTCACATTTTATGAGTTATTTCTACGTTCTTAGTAAATTTTATATAACTCGTAGTGCTAAGAATATCAGTATCCTATAGCAGTGGTGTGACATGGTCTAGCTTGATCTCTTGTACAATATTCCCTCCGTTTCGCCATAGTTGAGGCGAAATTTTTCGGCACGGAATTTTAGAAAGTAATATTGGATGTGTTAAATAAATAGATAAAAAAGTAAGAGAGAAGAAAAGGTAGAGAGAATAAAGTATAAAGTGAATAAAGTAGAGAGAATAAAGTAAGACAGAGTAAAGTAAGAAAGAGAAAAAGGTTACCATATTTAGAAATGACTCAACTATGAAGAAACTTTTCAAAATGGAAAAATGACTCAACTATAAAAAAAGAAACGAAGGAATTACTATATATACGTGGCCTATGCTGAGTAATGAAATACACCTACTGCTATTCTCTACTATTACGTCTATATACTTCTCCACTTATATCTATATTTTATTGTTCTACAAGTAGATTATATTGAACTTTTATTCATCAAGAATTCGGCTTTACTTATACGTACGTATAAACAATTGAGAATCCTTCCTCCAAAACTAATTAAAGAGCAGAGAAAAAGAAGGATTAAAGAAAAAATCCATTCCAATAATTTTGCTAACTATTCAATTAGTATATTTTTTCTTTCGGCCGAACATGAATAAATTCAAGAGTGTCGAACTCTCGAAATCATTTAATTTCGATGAACTGAATTTACTAATAATAGAAGATTCAAGAACCATGTTTCCAACTTACCTCCCAAAAAATTGGAAAGAAAAGAAAACAATCTTCTTCAAAAATGCCTGTGCCAAAATATCTCAACTAATATTGATTCTTTTAGACATAATTAATTTCTTTATACCTTTAATAAGTTAGTTTTTGTTGATTGCAAGTTATCAAAAAAAACTATACTAGTACTTATCGATGTAGCAACCTTGAAGTTCTTTCGTGGTCCAAAGATTAACTATGCTACTACCACAAATTAGTTTGATTTGAAGTTGATGCAAAATGAAATTTGAAGACATTGCACACATCCAACAAAGAAGATGCATCATGTGCAGTAGCTCTTCGCAATGCAAAAATTAAAAGTAGTTGTCAATTAGAGCAATTAATAAAAAGGATTTTATTTATATATCAACCATCATCAAAGTGTTTCAACTCTCCCAAAGCAAAACAAACTCCAAAAATAAAAACATGGCGAAGTAAAGTAGATTGGAAATTTACAAATTAGAAAGAAAAGATGAAGCTGAATGTGAATGATTAGATACAAAAAATGATTCAGTCACGCGTAGAATGGCCTATACCGGGACTATGGCCCGGTGTGGTAGGTCGAAAATAATCCTTATTTGCACCCTTGTATCTCATCTTTGAAGCTTGCAAACCTTTTCTTTCAACCAAGATTCGTCCTTCACTACTTACAAATAGGACTCCTAGAATGACCACCATCATCAAGAAAACAAAAGCTTTGCCCATCCCCATGAATATGTTGCAAGAGACGAGAAACTAATTTGGTTATAGTTAAACTTATTTTGGTGGGTATTTATATAATTGAAAAATGTAGGTCCCAAGATTCTCGTATGCTTCACCCTGGCCAATGATTACAATATTCAAGAATATGAGACTTGAGACAACCATATGGGCTGCAATTTTAATAGCTAATATATACTATCATTAGCTTGTTAGAAATATGGGAGAAATCCGAGTCGTTTACATGTCGTAATCTTACTATTATAATCGAAGGAAATGAATAACAAAAATGAAATGGGAATTACAACAAATCAGTTGTAAGTCGAGCAGAGAAAATCCCTCTTTCGTAACAAAAATTATGTCATGGCTAGTGCTTTCGGATTAGATTGTCCCAAAGATAAAACGACTTCCTTCTAGCGTGTAGAAGCACCTCAAATTCACTAGGCATTGGTGAACGAACTTCTTATGCACTAAATGAAGAATGCAAGGGAACTTTGAGAGAGATGAAGATTTGTAATTTTGTTGTGTTCATTCTCAAAGTTTATGCAACTTATATGTTAAAAGAGACTTTAAAAGAGACTTTAAAAGTTATAGCCTTTAAGGCACCTCATAAAGTTAGTTAGAGGTTATGGAAGTTCAGATAGAGTTACTATAAGTCTATAATATATGGTACGATTAAAGTGAAAACAAATCTTATCTCAAAACTAAGGCAAATTGTGGTCAATTAGATGAAAAATTAGATTATGGAAATTTAATTATTATGTGTTCATTATCTACACATTAATAGGGCATTACAAGATAAAATGGTCCTACTGAATATTGTTTTCAATATACAAATATGATTAAAAATATAGTCACATTTTTTTGACATTATGTATACTCCACTTAAGTCATTTTATACTAGTATGTGCATTTGGATCATTACACCACTGCAAAACACTTCATAAACCATAATAGTTCGCAAATTTAAAAACACACTTACATATATGACATTTTTTCGGCATAATATACATTGAACTCAGGTCACATTGACTTGGAGTATTATACAATGAAATAAAGAGTATTATACTATAGGTCATTTTAGATATATAAAAATGAGTACTTCATCCGTCTCATAAAAGATGTCACACTTAAGGGATGACACATGATTTTAGGAAGTTTTGTTTTACATATGTTAAGTGGGGAGAGAAATTATAATATTTATATTAATATGAGAGAGAAAATTTTCTGAAAATGAAAATGTGACATCTTTAATGAGACAACCTAAAAAGGAAAGTTAGACATCTTTTATGGAACGGAGGGAATCTACATATTTTTAATGTAAATTTCTTCTCCTAAACATATATAATTGAGATTCGTTAGAATCCTCATAAAATTTACTTTAATTTGATACTCTCTCCGCCTCATAAAAATGAGTCATTTTGGAATGATACGAGGTTTAATGCATAATTGATAAAATAAAATAGAAGAGGAAAATAAGTTTAATAGTGTAGAGGAATGTGGGACTCATAAATGAAGTAAAGAGAGTGAAATTATTTACTTAAATGGATATATACTTTTTCTATGAGACGGACGGAAAAAGAAATTTAGTCCATTTTTATGGGACGTGCGGAGTATGTGATATGTGAAAAATATTTAAATTGAGAGAGTTATATAAAATTAATTTTTTTTAAAGATTTTTATGAGTTAATTTAAGGTTTATCAACTTCATTGAAACTGGCATTTGTCATTAAAAAATCTATAGCAAGTAGTACTCCTACTTCATAATAAAACCCATTGAATTCATTATACATTGTACCATGATTATTCAAAATACATCGACATCATCGTTCATTATTCCATAACTACAAAAGATTGTAGACAGATAATCACTCTAATCGAAGTGCTTTAAATTGGTCATATATAAGAATTAATTTATTTTTCTACATATATTAGTAGGGAGAAATCATTCCATATATTAGAGCTCCCAGAATTACGGAGCAAAGGTTTTTACAATGAAAATCTTTGCCATTAACCGCAAAGAGAATCTTTGATTTAACACACAAAACCTGACAAAGGTGTAACCTCAGGCTGTAAAGCAAAGATATTTCAAAGGCAAATGCCCTCAAATTTAAAGGGATGGTTACAATCAAAACAGTATCAGTACCAAATAAATTGCTACACAAGTTGCTACTTCACATAGATTTCCTATTTTTAGTGGTTGAATAGCATTTAGTAGTCAGCTCATGGGGAAATTATTAGCATGTTTTCACATTATTTTATTCATTTTTTTTGTACCATGTCCTTTCAATTCTTGAATGGTAGGTACTTACATATATTCTCGGTCTTTCAATTAGCTAATTCAAATCATAACTCGTACCGGCACGAATAAGAGTCACATTTCTTTCTGGTATGGGTTAAAGAAAGGTTAAGAAAGTGGGTGAAAAAAAGTTAGTGAAATAGGAATCTCACTTATATATATATTAATTTAAAAAGATATATGAGTGAAATGAGTTACTGAAATATGGGGCCTCTTTACCATTTATAATAATTACGAACCAGGACTCCTATTTGCGAACGGACTAAAAATGAAAAAATGGAGCTCCTATTTGCGGACAGAGGGAGATTTGCTTGCGTTCTATACAAAGTAATCAGAAATCCAATCGCCTTGGAGACAAGTCTCCAATTCTTTAACATGTCTCAATATTGTGTTCTTATTAACAAAATTCTTTCGGCCATAATTGAATATGTATCATGTTTAATTTCATGAGATTGAATCTCACAACTTAATTCCATATGGATAATTATATAATAATGAGTCATAGATATCCACCTTCAACTAAAATAATCTCATAACTTAATCCTAAATGGATAATATGATAATCATATGATAATGAGTCATAACAACCGAACGACATCCAAGAGGACATAGAATTTTAAGTCCCCGTGACATATGACCTGTATTTCTATTTTATTTTGAAATAAACTAGCTTATACTAGCTTATTTATTGATTTGGATATGATCTAGTTTATAAGTATTCTCTCTGTCCCATAAAAATAAGAACATTTTTCATTTTGGGATGTCCCATAAATATATTTTCTTCTATTTTTGGTAACTTCTTTCTCTCTAACAAGGCGAGTCTCATTCAATGCTAACAATACTATAATTACTTTTTCTTTCCATCTCTCTTACTTTATCAATTGTGTTGTGCATTAATTCTCATGTCGTCCCAAATGTCCATATTTTTATGGGATGAAGTAAGTACACCCTCCGTCCCAAGATAAGGAATTGATAAAGCGAGAATAAAATAATAGAGCTGTTTTTTTGCTAAAAAGAGAAATGACTCACTTATAATGAGACAATCTAAAGAGGAATATAACTCACTTATCTTGGATGGAGGAGCCTATATATACTAGCTTCATTAATTTCCCATAATATACATACCTTGTGTCCTAATAGAAGTCCAACCACCTTGGATGGAAGTCTTCAATTCTTTTACATGTTTCAATATTGTGTTCTTGATTGACAAAACTCACTTTCCACCAAGAGGACATAGATTTAAGTCCCGGTGACATAGGTACAAAGGCAGAAAATAAACAATGAATAGAGATACTCCATAAGGCCATTTCTAATTATTTACGTCAAATTCAAACTCATTTTTGAGTATATGTCCTATCAAAAAGTTATTTTACTATAATCATTTACACTAAACTCATATTTTATACTCCTTCCGTCCCGACTAAGATGACACATTGCTTAGCCGGCACAGGGTTTTAGGAGTTATTGGTTAAAGTGTTTAATTGGAGAGAGAGAAGGTGGGTGTAAGTATTAAAGTAGAGAGATAAAAAAAGATAGATATTTTAATAGGAGTGAGAAAAAGTGGTTGAGTGTATTAATTGGAGAGAGAAAGCTATCAAAAAAGGAAATGTGTCATCTTAGTTGAGACAAACTAAAAAGGAAAACGTGTCATCTTAAGCGGGACGGAGGGAGTACAATTTTTTAGTATGTCTCACAAAATTTTTGTAGTAGCCCTATATATGTAGTTGTTCCATAGAAGTATCCAAAATAAGTTTGGATTTGCAGTATAATTGGAAAAGTTTTCTAGACAAAAAATGAGATTTGGTGTATGATTAGAGATTTATGGAAGAAAATAATGATGCGCAAGATTCCATATGTTTAAATTAGAAAAAATAAAAGAGTTTATGCAATTCGAAGCCAAGCACAGTCATTTAATAGGACCATATATAGCCTCTACGTTTCACACAATGTAGAGGATCACATTCTACAATTTCATGATATGATATTTATGTTGTAAGTACTATCTAGAAAAGAGAATGTGTCACACTGTCACTTACATGTCATTGTTCTCTAATTTAAGTTGGTATAGTAATAAAAAGTAGAAATTGTGAAGTAAAATGTCATAATTTGAAGTGATGAGATTCTAAACAAGTACTAAAAGATGTGAAATATTGTTCTACCATTGAGAATGGCGTTGAGATATTACAATTATATTCTCTTTGTTTGTAGGCGAAGCAAAAAACGGTACAGACAGAGTTGATAGGTTTTATTTCATTACTCCTTTACCTGTCAGCCAGACAAATAAGATCGCAGAATCAAACAATATTCATAAACCCTAGAGATATAAAATAAGGTACTATATAAGCAGATATTTGGTATTCCCCTACCCTACTGCTCAAATATTGGAATAGTAAGTATATCACTATATGAGGATTAGGTACATTGGAACAAAAATATGGCAAACATACTCCATGGCCGGACAGCTGCTTGGTCACTGTCCCATCTCAAAAATTTCTGTCTTATTTTCTGTTAAAAATTAAAACTAATCAAAAAATAAATATTCAACAATGTAGATACTTATTAGAGCAAAATACTCCTATGTTGGTCCTAAACATATGACCGATTTACGATTTTGGTCCGAAACATTCATGTTGTCGAATAGGTCCATTTTTTACGGTTTCCGTCATTTTTGACGGTCAACCATCAATTAGTGAAAAATAAACCCCGATTAGCCGATTTTTATTACTGTAGCTAATGTTGATTTTTAAAAAAAACATTTTTGGAATTATATGTAAATGTTAAAAAAAAAAAATAGACAACAAATTACAAGACAAAGTAGTCCTTCATATTCATTATCTACTTCCACTTGGTCCTGAACATTAACCACACCCAGTGCCGAATTACATCCAAAACAAATGTTGTCTTAGGCACTGCATCATCCCTAACACCATCAAAACTCCAAAACCAGCGAAACTAAGTATTCAATGTTGTCTTCAACTTCTGGAATCGGAGAAGAATGGACTTCCGCGTGAGAACTAGGGTTAGAAGAACCCAGAAACCCCGACGCCGCCGACGAGCCTTGTTCGTTTTGCTTCAAAGAATCGTTCTTTTCATAACTACAAGTAGCTGACGGACCTTCTTCGGCTTCATTTTCAGGCTGATGTGTGGACTTCCTCTTCCTTGCATATGCAACTTTCACGTTGACGAGACCGTCACTGCAACAAAAGTTTGGGTACAGCAACTTCCAACTCATGGAAACCAACACAATAATCGGTCGGAATCGGCTAGTTCTTGGTTGGAATAGGAACTAAGGTTTCTTAGGAGAGTGACGAGATAGAAGAGAGAGAAGAAAGAGAAGAGAGAGTTTGACATTTCGTTTTTTTCTCAAATGAAAAGTTAAAAGATAATAAGTGAATTTAGAAGATTTGTTACTCAAATTTAAATATAAAAAAATTAGTTATTTAGCAAAAGAATTAGCTTAATATTAACCTACTAATAATCTCATATTAAGTCTAATCGGGTCAAATTTGGACTAATTGACGGTTGACCGTAAAAAATGATGGAAACCGTTAAAAAAAGACCTATTCGACATCATTTTCATATGTTTTGGATTCAATTTTCAAAAAGTGAATTTTCTTGACCAAAATTATAAATCGGCCATATGTTTAGGATAAAAAATAGTACTTAACTCTACTTATTATAAGGAGTGTTCGCCTTGTCTGTTAAGCCCAGATATGGATGCAAATCTAAGCAATTGAATTGTTCGGTGTGTTTAATTAAATTCTGGAGAGCCCAAGGAAATAACCACGGCCCGCACTGTAGCATCCTGAAATGGGGATTTTCAAATCTTTGGCAAGTGGTGGTATTAAATTCTGCATTGAAAACCACATCAAGAATTGGCGACGACAATGACACTTTCACCCTCCAAAATTTCGATTACCCCAATCTGACTACAGAGTGTAGGGGTACTACCGTCAATTTGAAGTAAAATCAAGCATTATGTATTTGAATAATATTATATCATGGCCCACATCAGAACTAAATACTGAAAAGCCGAACACTAGATTTAAATTTGTGCTCATGTGGGCCCTACACTAAAAATTGCGGCCAAGAAATTATTCTGACTTTTCCCCATCTGGTAAAGCGAACGACTCCTAAAAGTATAAGACCATAATTGTTTTGTTTCTTACATTTTCAATATCCATCCAATCCAATCATACGTTTTAGTAAAAGATGTTTAAACGATCCAATCTAATCATCCGTCTCATGTTACTCACACTTTTTTGTTTCGACCCCCACCGAACTATTTTGCACTATTTCCATTTTAAGTAATACTGAGTATTTTATTAAGTTGTTAGAGTTAAATACTAGTACTATAAGAAAAGTGAGATGTTTTTAACCATTTGGACTAAAGTTAATATTTTATGTCATATCAAATGATCATATTATAAGTCGAATATTTATATCAAATTCAAATTTCAAAAAGTATTCTCTCTTAAATTAATTTTTATACTCCATTTCTTCGTCCCAAAAACTATAGTCCACTGTCATTTTGTATCGTCTCACCATTAATTTATTTCTAGTTTGTTTATTATCTCAAGATAAGTAGTCCACCAAACAAACAGTTAGTAATCACAAGAATGTTAGTATTTTTTTCACTCCACTGTCCTAGGTAAGACGACCACTCTCATTTTTCTCACATGTTTTGTAAAAAATAGTTAAAGTAGACAGAAAATAAATATGGAAAAGACTCTTCTACATTATTCTCTTTCTTACTTTATTTTCCTTCATTTTAACTAATCATTAAGATTTTTCTAAAACAAGTGATTTTAAATAGAACAGAGGGAATACCATATCTTGTTAAAGGAGTAATATATTGCCTTGCTATAAGAATGCATATCGCAATTCAGGGTGCATTTTTGGTGGATTTTAGTATAGAGTAGTAATTCAAGGAACGAAGCAAGCCACCAGCTACAGCAGCAAAATTGTAATCAACTGTTCACGGGTATAATTTTGAATGCAAACCGAGATTCAAAGATAATAATAGTTCAATAACAATAAATCTGTAATACACGCTCAACAAATAAACTTAAAGACTCTCCTAAAGATAGTGTGCAACTCCTGGAACACAAACCATATTTGGAGTCTGATATCGAAAACCCAAAAATGATCATGATCAACGGTAACGGCGAAGAGAAAGGGTCTGGTTTCTCTTCCATGTGGCCCTTCTTGAAGGGCGTGCTTTGTGGTGCAAGTGGCCCCTGCCTCTGAGACCCCTGAACTTCTTTCCAGCCGATGTAAGTCCTCGAAGCTCTCTGTGCTTGTGGACTGGGTTGCAGATCCAGTTGATACGTGGGTCATTGCGGATTGTAGTGTGAGCTGGATCGATCAATATTACTTCAAAGTACTTGTAAGTAGAGTCCTGCAATAACAAATTTTAATTTCATGTCACCAGCAGAGAATAAATAAGCACATTCACAGAACAGCATAAATAAGCAAGCTTTATTTCAGTATCTTGTAAGAGCATTCTTTCGTATATAAAACTGTAAAAAGATCAGCACTCAATTATAGCTACTCAAAAAGTGAAGCAAGAGGTATGATAACTAAGTTAGTCAGAAGGTAAGCTCATCATGCAAGTTGTACAGAAGTGTATTTGTTTATTTAAGCACACAAGACAATCAAATTACATAGCAAGATGCGTGCTCAACATTATTGCATGAAAAGAAAAAAATAGTGCAAGTATCAAATGTGTGAGTAAATCTGAAAAGCACACCTCATTAATCCAGTAAGAACTCAGAACACGTAGGCCGCCCAATTTACGTCCAGCACGCTCCTCGGCAACAGACCTTTTGCTGCGTTGAAACTTCAGTTGAGTAACTCCCTGATTTGTGGGCTTGCCATAGACAATACCCTTGGAAACAGGCCTCTTTCTTCCACCACGCCTAATACGAACTCGGTAGATTACATACCCCTGCATCAGGTTAGCCAAAAGAACATTCAGAAAAAGGGATATAGATTTACAAACACAAATATAGATAACAAACAGCTAAACTCACAACGCATAACATTACATAACTAAATAATAGATGGTTTATAGAATCAAGTTCAAATTACCTTTCTTAAAACATGTAAAACACCAATCGACTGAAACATCTATCAACATACAACTTTGATATTGGACATCCAACACTAAGATTTCAATTCAAGAATCCAACACAAACAACATTAGCCTTGTGATTGGACTTCCACATCCAGGCATCATTTCACACTCTTAACTAATATAGCAGCACAAATTCAAAAGCCCTTATTCCAGTCCTGGGTACAAAGAACAACATAATGGAAGCCTAGTTATATAATTTAGGCTAATTTAATACCAAATGCTTAAACTCCAGCTCGTTACCCTACACATAATTCCATTATCTACACCTCCATAAATTCAAATTACATATAGAAAACGGAAAGCAGAGAAGACATAAATCAAATCACACAATTAACCTAAATTCTTCAAATACAAAGGCACAGGCAGTAATAAGTTGAGATCCGTTAATGTATAGCTACCTGCTTGGCCTTGTAACCAAGGCGGCGGGCCTTGTCGGGTCGCGTGGGGCGGGTGACGCGTACAACAGCAGGAAGCTGTCGGTACTCCCAGCAGCGAACCCTGAGAAGGAATCGCATCACATCGGATTGCTTCTTCTTCCATAGCTCCGACACATAAGTGTAGGCACCTGAAAATCCGAACAAAATCGGTCAGAATCGGCACGGCGGAGAAATGGCGACAGTGCAACACTTACCCATGGCAGCCGCTGCAGTCTGACGAGTTTGATGGCCAAGTGAGATTATATGATGGTTGTGAGGTAGGGTTTTGGTATTAGAGATTTTGAGAAGACAATTTGGGCTGCCGCTTTTTATTTAATCGGGCCTCACTACTCTTACAGACAGATCGGCCAGATCATGTTTAAACCCAATATCCCAAAATCTACTACTTTAAGTTCTTTTCCAGCCAAAATTGTTACTCCTATTTTTCTTGCGTTTCAAAATTTTTAAATGTAGAGTGCATTGGTCGAACTTTTCCTCACTTACATTTGGACCACGTGCTCACCCCATCATCTGATTTTTTTTCTTGCTATTTCATCTATCCAACCAAGACCTCAGTTTGGTTCCGGTGATAGTGTTGGGTTTGATAGTCTTGAAATATCTGATTTTCCATGATTGTGTGTTGAGATTTATATCTCAGTTGATGTTTGGTTGCACCGATAGCATCCCCCTTAATAAGTTCCATGGTGTTTGTTTTGGAAGGGAGAAACTCCTGATACAAAATACATGGACAAATATGACCTCATAAAATAATGTATTGACACATTTGTCCTTATAAACCCTATTTCTTTTTGTGAACTCATTTAAAACACCCGCCTACATTAGCCAAATTCGTGCGGCTCTTCGACATTCAACTCCATCAACGGCTGCTGCTGTGTCGGGGTCCGATTATCGGCCTTCCGTGGTTTCATGTTGACCTACACAGGTATGTTCCGACGGTTGTTGTTGTGTCGTGGTTTTAGAATCTTTCGTTTTATGTGTTTATGCTAGTCATCTATGAAATCTTTCATATAAATTAGGTTGTGCCTCTCCATACTGCAATCGACAATATCGTGTTGGTATCGTCGCACATTTCAATAGTCCCCGTTACTGTCTGTATTCATTGTTGTGTTCTTCGAGTTGGGCTCGAAATATGTTGAATCCAATTAATCATTATTGATTCACCAATCTGATAATGTTTTGTCTGATTGATTCTTTGGTCCAATATTAGTCTTCCATCAAATAGCCTTCCACTTGTGTTCAATGGCATCCTAACAAATGGGAGGTAGTGATGATGAAGGTCTCCCTATACTTGAGGGTAAGATTACTTCACATCAGCGGCATATGTTTCTGTTTTTGTGTTGACTATGGGTTGTAGGTAGCAATGAGTTGGGCAGGAGCAAGTCCATAAAATCGGACAGGTCGAGGCGCGTTTGGTCGGTGCGGGAGGAGGAGATACTCATGGCAACATTGAAGGAGTTGACAGCGAATGGATGGAAGTCTGATAATGGCTTTCGAGCTGGGTATTTAACTCGTATCAAGGAGGCGATCAAGTGTGAATTCCCAAAGACTGATATCTGCCCTCACCCCTACATCTATTCAAAGATAACTACTTGGAAGCGAAACTATGGCTCCCTCATGATGATGCTTAATCATAATGGTATTGGTTTTAATTCGGATGTACAAGATAGAATGTGACGATGAGCAGTGGGCACAATTCGTTAAGGTTGGTGCTAGTTTATTTTCCATAAAATGCATCTGTCATAAGTTTGAAATGTGTGTTGTTGATTGAATTTATTTGTTTGTCAAGAGGCAGTTTATACATATGTATAATAGTTGTGATGATTACTTTTTGTGCAGAAAGATACAAATGCAAGATACATAAGGAACAAGTCTTGGCCTCGAATAGAAGACTAGAAAGAGGAATTTGGTAAGGATCGTGCTGAGGGTGTGAAAGTTGTAGATCTAGGAGATGCAGTTTGAACAATCTATGAAAATAAAGTCGACTTGCCCGATGTCGTTGGTACATCCCATCCCATGACATTTGAGGAGCTATTCCCCGACGAAGTCTTCCCCCTGGTGTTCTCCCAGAGATGATAGACGAGAGTCAGTCCGCTACCGAGGGAGATGGGGCTGATGCTGGGGCTTGTGTTGTGGCGGGCGCTGGTTCGAACTCAGGAGTTGGGGCTGCTTCTGGATTAGGGGCTGGGGTTGGGGCTGGTTCTAGGTCTGGGGCTGGTACTGGCGCTGGTTCGGGGTCAGGGGTTGCTGCTGGCTTGGGGTCAGGGGCACGTGCTACTGTTGTGGCAGCTGTGAAGGTGCCGAAGAAAGTTGTAAGAAAAAGGAAGATGGAGGATAAGATGGACGGAGTCCTTGCACTGATGAGTCAGATCCACACTGACACAAATGACCGCTTGAAATAAATTTCAACTAGGATTGGTTATGTCACACTCAACCCCCTCTGACGTAACTAGTTATAATAAATAAATTCAAATGGTAAAATAAGTAATCCACGTGTCAAGTAAATAAAACACACATATTATATAATTTCAAAAAAACAACTTTTATCAAGTAGTACATATTTCAAAACATTCTGAAAAGTAGTGGACCCTCTCACCACTCTATATACTATACATTTATCTACACGCAAAAATGATGAGGAGGAGAAGGTTGCCAAAATGCGTCAGCCGCCGAACCTGATAACATGTGGAGTTTCTAAAACTCATATCAATCAAAACATCAGCAATATCTTTGCCTGAAAAATATTAGTGGTTTATATAAGCCCAACTCAGTGTATATAAATTTCACCTTTAATTTCAAATCACAGAAATATCAAGCATATTTTTTAACTATGATTTATATATATAACTAGAAACAATAAATATCATAAACAATTTCACATCCATATGCATATGCCTCTATGATCCTTTTTAATATTCTGTGACTGATCAAGCCTGCTATCTGCCCGGGATTTCCATTGTATACGACCTGCAGGTCCCTTTTAATTATTTGACCTTTCCACGAAGGCCCCTCTTTGATTTGACATTTCCACGAAGGTCCCTCTTTGCATATTTTCTTCGACCCGTAGGTCCATTATCATTGTATATGACCCGTAGGTCTATTGCCATTGTATATCAGATCCAGAGCAAGACAGTCACATATCCTCTTTAATCTCATGATTCAAATAATTCCATATCCATTGCACCAATTACATATCCATATATTCCATCAATTAACTCCAATACTATAGATAAACATATTCATTGCACCAATTACATATCTATATATTCCATCAATTAACTCCAATACTATAGATAAACATATCCATTGCACAAATCACATATCCACATCATATTACACCATCAATATCAAATAACACAACCATTTCAGGCTCACATCATATGATTCAAATATTCACTCCAATTTAACACATAGTTTTCAATCACATAAAATATGTAAAATTAAAAGTGTGATTTATACACACCTGATTCTGATGGATAATCTAGCTGATCTCCTGATTCTGCTTTTAAAATTACAATCCTCAATCCTAGCAGAGTGGATGTATGTGCATGAGTTATGCGCCTTCTAAAAATTATTCCACTCATTTTCTACAACTCTCAATTCTATGAAAAGATAGGATGACTTTTTCTTTCCCTTTTTCTCTCTAAAATTATACTGTCCTCCCTCTTTTTTTTTATTACTATTACCCTCCTTTTCTACTTGAGGAAAATGAAGCATGCGTATACTTTAAGACGGTTTTTTTTGGCCGACAGAATAAACGATATGTATATTGTTTTACAAACCTTCTAAATTATAAACACTCCAATTCCTTGCTCTGGTAGTGGAAGTTTTATAATTAGCCACGTGTATTACATAAGCTTTCTTTTAACTTATAATAATACAAATGGCACTCCCAAATATATATTTGTGCATGCAAACCTAAAGGTTTGCCACGTATATACATTATCCTCTAACGTATAACTTCAATATGTTCTTTATTTAATTATTAGTATAACTCACATCCTTATTACTAATATATAGATACCATAATTAATTTATATCATTTAAGATACACATATACTAGCTATTCCCGTGCACATACGTTCACAATTTCTATACACTTTCATGCATACAAATTAAATTTCAATATTAAACATTTATGAGTCCATATACGACCCATATATTATATCGATAATATATAGATTTAATAAATATTTCTCTATCCTATACTCACTAATAGTTTAAATTCAATTGCTAATAAAATATACAAAAATATTAAATAATGTTATTTCAGGTCATGGATGGATGTTACATGTAATGACCCAAAATTTTGGGCCTAGAGTTCATGAGAATTTGGAGTTATAAATTTTTCCTAAATTAGAGAAGATTTTTTTTGTTTACTTTGTTACTTTTAAAATAAATAAAAAATAGTTAAATAATGGGAAACTTGCTAGGTGGGCTTAAGGGTGTTAATTTGGGAAAGATATAAATCTATCTCTCCCTCAAAACTTAGGTGTCGTGAAACACACCTTTTCACACACAAACACATAGTTATCCCTTATAGAATAGCATATCTCTCTCTGTCCTCTTCGGTCCAGCTCCAATCCACTCTCCGGCTCCGATCAGGACGTATATACTCGTCTATCTCCTATCTCCTTTCTCCCTTATTCATCTTTCACCAGAAAAGTTAAGGCCTAGGGCTTGAAGCACATCTAAGGTGAGTTGTTGCAAAATTTAGAAGGAGCTCGACCTTTCCTGCAAATTTAATTGAGTTTTGAGCTGAATTGTTCTTCAATTGACCTAGATTCTCTTTTAATTAATTGAAATTGGAGGAATTTCATAGCTTCAATGGCGTGAAGAATTTTATTCCTTATAGTGAATAGTTTTGAAAATAACTTAAAAGTTTTAGTTGTATATTTGGGGATTTTTTTTTTTTTTTTGTTTTTGACTCAAGCTTGTGTTCTCTAAGTTTTTCTCTCATCCACACAATAAAATAATTCATGGATGAATATTCTGGAATGATTATTAAATTTCTCTAATTTTTATACTCAGTTGTGGCTTTCATTTTAAATTATTCTACATACTGGAGTAATTTGATTTTCTTTGAGTTATTGCTACTAATTTAATTGTGTTATGACTGTGGTATGCTTTTGAAGCTCAAGAAGTTAATTGCAGTGGAAGAGCTTCTCATTCCATCAAGGGCTAAGGGATTCTCGAGTCTTCGTAATTGGTTAGTGATATGTATATTGCACTAAGCACAATTTCACCCATGTAGAAAATCTTGTCATATTGTATACATTGCTATTGATGGTATCTTTAAATAATGCAAATTATGAAAACCTAAGAAGTTCTTGTTTATTTTGTGATCATGGTAAGTTGTGGATGATAGAGTTTATTGATAAAATTAATTGTGTTGCTATTTTACAATTAGTGGATGAAAGTTTCAGTAAGGTTATGAGGGTTGAATGGAAAATATGTGTTTTCATAATGTTTCATCACACTTCTTTGTTTAGATAATGTATTGATGAAATATTATAAATATTGGGATTTTGTGGCCGGTACAATATCGGTATTGTATCAGGAATTCTTTGGAATAGGCTGTGCCTATTTTATGGAAGACTTGGCGAGCCTTGATTAAAGGACTTTTAGCATAAAAGCCTAAATCATTAGATAAACTTTCTTATATATAAGCATTCAGTTATGCTTTCAGTTTACCTATGGAGATGTGTTTGGGTTTATTAGTATGTTGGCATTTATATAGCTTATATTGTCACTAATTAACTACATGTGGCTTATTCTTTTGTTTACTTTCTTTTGTAGTTTCAGCAAGGGAAAAGTAGACCGAGAGATTATGGCACGATAGCACATCTGATTGGCCTGTACATACTTATTTTGAACTAAAACTCTAGTGGCATATACTTAAACTTTTTGAAGGAGAAATCTTTTTGTTGGGTAGCGTAACAACACTAGTCATCGTGCGTGTATAGAGCTATAGCTGGTGACTAACGTTGTTTCATTTAAAAAAGAAAAAAAAACATGATATTTTATGATACTTTACTTTAGGAGGGAAAAGTTCGAGAGCTGTTTTAATTGTCGCTCCTAAGTATTTTTTTTCTGTAATTTCTCGTTTGTGTGTTTTAAAGTTCTAATAATTATGTTAAAGTAAGTTTGTTTTTTTTTTCTCTTTTGTGAAGTGTTTTAATTATGTTAACCGTATTTTCTGAGTCGGGTTTGAGCGTTACATTACAGGTTATGACTTCAATCTTAGTACTAAGCGGACTGAAGTATTTGATTAACTCAAAGGCATCCTGGGCCTAACCATGAAACAACAATTATATATATCAAAGAAACTAGTCAAGGAGCCGGAGCTTATGGATCTCTTTCGGGGATTCCCAGAGATTGCTCATGGGGCATTTGTCTTTGACCTTCTGGAAATTGATGGGATGCTTTAGGCAAAGAAGGCATGATGGTATCGTTCTCCGGGTATTTTATTTTGGATAACTAGATGAGAGTTTTTTTGTCATTGATACTACTGAAGAGTTGTCGAAGCATTTATACATGGTGATGGTATATGTTTGGCCACAACTCTTTTCTTTTGTAGAATTTTTTGTATCTATTAAAACCACTCGAACCTTATGTATTAGGTGAATGTGTGTTATATGCTCTAAACTCCCAAACTTTTATTGGCAACCCATCATTTATGTACTCTATCAAGTATCAGTGGGTTCATTTTCATTATTTGTTGAGAAGCATATGATCAGACTCTCATTCATAGTTTAGTACTCCCTCCATCCCAGAGAAGATGTCACACTTGAGAAATGGCACGGGATTTAGGAGATGTTATTTTGTGTGTTAAGTGGCGAGAGAAAATTTAATTTTATAATTGATGTGAGAAGGAACTTTTTCCAAAAAAGAAAATGTGACATCTTTTATGGGACAAACTAAAAAGGAAAGTGTGACATCTTTTGTGGGACGGAGGGAGTACCATGTAATATTTTATGTAGGGTTTTACTTTATGAAATGAGAAAACGTGTATATGATGCAAACCGTTTCAATCATGGAAAACATGGATCAAAGCTATTCCGTTCCTGAAGCTTCAAATTTGCTAATTACAATTACATAGACTACTACATAGCAAAAACTACATCTCATGACATAACCTATTCCTTAAACATCAGCCAACCCACTTGATGCATCCATAGACAAAATATTACATAAAATTCCATCATATACTAGCAAAAACGAAAGTGCATAACAGCCAAAACACTATGTGCCTCGACATGCACAAAACATCATGAACCTACGGGGTTGTTTTACGTGATGCAAGGCACGAACTCCATGATGTGCACAATGACCCTTTTGGTGACGACAGTACACCCTTGTTTGCGGGGTTATATCGATTAGGAGACTTGGCAGACGTCGTTCCATCGAAGCATGGAGCTCCAACATCAAAAAGCTTGCGGCGTACTCGTGTAGAAGGGTCTGGCATCGGTGAGTTAACTTCATCCAAATCGGCGGGAGATGATACGTAGACACGCGAACTAGTGTGTTGGGTTCCACGGTCTCGGTTAGCACGATGACCTCAGTGGTGTCGGAAAGTGTAATCACCTCGTGAGGGAACTCAACTTTGATATCGGATAAGCCAAACAAACTCGCAAGAAGGCAGGATTCGGGCTCATCCCGATGGTAGTAAGCGCCCGCCGAGGGATCCCTCTATAGAATGAAATAGATAACTGATGCACTTTTTATTAGTACTAAATAAACCTACAAGTATACAGAGTATATATAGTATAGCTAAAGGTTAGTACCAGATATCGAACACGAGAAAGACTAACACAAAGTGTTTATCCTCTACTGAGACTCAATCACTATTTGGAAAAACATTTTGGTTTTGAAAACTTTTGAAAAACGGAAAACAATAGAAAGCATAGACCAACTAAGAGCAGATAAATCAAGAGAAAGACAATAGAGATAAGGGAATCCCAGGGATGTGTGTTCACAGTTATGGTTATACAAAATTCCAACTACAATACCCTAGCACAGTTATTACTTTGATAGAACGAGTCACCTAGGTTATGCTCATGCGAAACAAACGTTGATTACAAGATTAGGGTTGTCAATCCTAACACGTGACTCCAAAAAGCTCCTAAGACCCTTAAAAAGTCCTCACTCTCAATTAACAGTGCCGTTTTAAAGGAAGCTAACTGTAGTGTCTACTAAGTGGATCTAACTCGCTGGAACTCTATCACAGTTATGAAGCAAGTTATATTAAATCATACACGATTGTGTCACTCAATCATGCAACATCAAAACTACTTAGGGAAGAAACAAAGTAAAAACAAAACGGATATTAAATAGAAAACGGAACTTGTATAACCAAAGTCGTTACTAACACATCCCTAGAATCCTATGAGTTTAGTTACACATAATTGAATAAGCTAAAAACATAGATTGAAGGGAAGTCAATTTGAACATAAAACTAAAGCAAATATAACTCGTGGGTTGAATCCTTGTTGTTTTTGATGTTCTTGAAATCCTTCTCCAACTCCTTGCACCAATGAAGTACTCTAGGTCTTGATCTCTATGAATTATTTTGCAAGTAGAAGTTCTCTCTTTTTGATGAAGCTTGAGGCCTTATTTATAGGAAAAAGTCATGCCTTGTTGTAGAAGGAAAAAAATCTCCAAAATATGGTAAAACTGGGTACAAATCTAGGGCTTCTCGGATTCGCCACCTTTTTCCGGCGGGCCGCCGCACCTTGGCCGGTGGTCGCCGCGTTGGATTTCAGAGAGTCTGTTCCCTCGGCGGCGGACCGCCGCACATCTTCTGGCGGTCGCCGGGCGAGACTTCTCTTCCAAGCACATTTTTCCGAGGCGGACCGCTGCATAGATCTGCCCGCCGGGCGCCGGCGGTCGCCGCACACGTCCAAGGGACGGTCGCCGGTCGCCGTCTCGACTCGCAGATTTCCAAACTTGGCGTTTTGGCTCCCTTTTTCAGCTCAATTATGCACATTTCTCACAAAACACGTCAAAATACCAAAATAGACAAAATATGCAAATAATGGATGTGTAGAGTGACTTTGACATAAAAAACGGACCAAATAATGGCCTTAAAACAGTGCAAAATCCGAGCGTATCAATAACGACCATGTTTGAGGATACATAGGACAAATCTTGAAGTATTGCGATAGAATGACATATTCACTAGTACAAAGCTAGAAAATGAGCTTCTATGTCCACTCATCGGCAACCACCACCTTGTCTTCCATTTTTCAATAGGCTCCGGCGGTGGCGACCACTTTCTTAAAGGCTAAGTAGCGCCCCTTCAGCTATATCTACCGCTATGTCTTCGGTCGTAAGATTCGTTCCAAAGGAAGCGTTAATTAGTGCTTGAACATTGTGTAGCACTTCGGCTGGCAGATTGGCATCCTGCCAATCCCGGCCGTTCCTCATGCTGATCAATGTCGAAAGCAAAAGAGTATTCATCTCTCGATTCCATTTGCCTCGGTAGAAGAACGTTGTTTGTTGTGGGATTTGGGACTTCATTTTCAGATAAAGGTGTTGAAGCTATGGTCGCACTCTTTCCCTTATATACAACAATCGCTCGTAACTGCTTCCTCCGTCGACATTAAATTGGAATGGTTGAGCAATTACACCGATAGATAAACGTCAAGTCTAACGTTTGAGGGTCGCCGACCTCATTTTTTACTGTGGTCTGGCACCTCATGGACAGATGTAGTTGACAAAGATGGAGGCATGCAATAGATACAATATAAATGTATACATATTATATTATAAAATGGGTATTACTAGTACAAATCTTCCACATCCATTCCATGTAAAAATATACACGTGTTGATTAATTAGATATGATTATTGGCATGGTTTGCAGCCATGCATACTCATTTATTCTAAATACACGTGTACAAAAACGTGTTTGCATTTATGAATACAAAAGTACATTTGTTTAGACATTTGTTGGTGTAGTTGTTTATATTAGGTTATTATGTTATTTTTATTTTTAGTGGAATTATACCCCCAACTTAATGCTCAAATATTAAATAATATCGTACAGTGACATATTCAACACTATTTTGAGTTGAATTAATTACTTTTGAAGACAATTATATTGTTGTTTTTATACTCATATCTTATATTAACTGATGATTTCCATTATTTTATTTGACCAATACATATGGCATAAAATATACTCCTTATAATTATAAAATAATGATTGCAAATTGTAAATAATTAAAAAGAAGCATGCTCATTTGTCCTAATCTAAAAAAAAAAGATTTCCTATTATTCACACAATTTAATACTCCCTCCGTTCAAAGAAGATGAATATTCACTTCATCATCATTTGGAACTCTAAATACAATAAATAAAAACTCTAAATTTTAAAGTACAACAATAATATTTCAACATCCAAATGATAATGATATTTAATTAAATAAAAACATTAATTGTTAAATTCTATACTACTTCACTATTACAACCCAAGTAATATCATTCATTAATAGCCCAAGTTAGAGCCCAATAGTATAGCAATAGCAATATTTTATGAAACCCTAACTAAATGATGCGCCACATTCTCTCTCTCCGCCCTTATTGCCTCTGTCGTAGCTGCGCATCCGGAAGCGTCATGTCGCCTCGTGCCTCCTCTACCGCCCTACCTTGCTGGAAGCGTCCTCTCTTGACCGCCCTTCCGCTCCGGTGAACCTTCCTCCTGCCAACTTGCCTGCCTCGACGTTACCCATCCTGCACAGCCGCCGCACCGTCGCCGCCGACGTCAAACCTCCTGCACAGCAGCGTCGCCGCAGCTTCATCTTCAGCTGCACTCACCGCCTAACCCACAATCGCCGCAGCATCTCCTTACAGCGGCAGAGAAGGTGGATTTTCTGCAATTGAAGGACTTCTTTAATAAAGTAAATGAGAGAAAATTGGCTTGAGAGAGAAAATTTTGTTAATGGAGTTCTGAAGATCTTGCTCGGTATTTATAGAAAAAAATGGCTCCATTTTAGAATTTTGAATTCAAATTTTAAAAAGTAATTTGTTCTAGTAATGTTAGTTTTGCATGAAGCATGTCAAATTGAAAGTTGGTGTTAAAGATCTTCTTCATAAATCGAGATTCACAACCTTCTTTACTAGTGTCTTATAAATTACAAATCTTTTTGGAATATGTACCACCTTCTTCTTCTTCTTCTTGTTTCACACTAATCAATGCACTTAAATTTTTTTGGGAATACGTATCATGCTTCACACGATAACAATTTTTTTTCCACTTCATCAACATTTTTTGTTTTATTTATAGAACTCACAATTTATAATTAAAATTTGTTGCCCAATGGATGTGTTTCCCGCCTAAAATGCATTAGAGTGGCAGTTTGGTGAATATCCATACAACTGCCGCTTTAAATAGTATAGATATGGCGAAATAACCTCAACGGCAAACAAATAAAAGGGTCATGTACATCGCAAACTTAGACTCCGAAATAAATGCAATTAAACTCTTCCTAACTGTTACACTGATTCACTCTATTTTCAACTCCCAACTACTGAAGCGAAACAGATGGGTGGCGTAAGGATTTCATCCTTGGAGCTGACATTTATTTTGAAGAAGCAACCCCTCTGTAAATTATTTTCATGCCAACCTAGGTCAGTCAAACATCCTCTCATAAACACAGTACTTTTCATTGTTAAAACCCAGCGAAACTTCCTCATACCCTCCTATATCCTAGCAAAAGTGAGACGACAGTGAACAATGGCGGACAATGGTGGATTGGATTACCTCCAGCTCCCATCATTCTGCATGAAGTTCTCTGAGGAAACAAGCATGGATGAGTTGGTAAGGTTTTTTGTAATCCATTTACTAATTATGCCACCATAAGAGGATCACCATATATGAATTACTTTCTTTCGTTTGCAACTTTTGTAGCATATTCCGCCGTAATTTGTTGCGAGCAATGGAGCGGACCTCCCTTTCGGCTGTCGTCTTATGACAGCTAGGGGCACGGAGTGGGTTGTGCGACTCCTTAAGATCGCTAGTGGGTGTAACTTCCTCGTCGACTGGTCGAAATTTTGTCGCCACAACCACATTGTCCATGACGACTTCCTCACTTTCACATTGGTGGACGTGTGGACGATCCATGTAAAGAGGTACAAGATGGGTAGTGGATGCCCTCCTCCGAATGATTTCGTAGGTGAGTATAGCCCCAATTATAGTGAACTTTGTCTTTAATTGGGTCGCACGTTTTACATGGAGACATCTTATTAAACGAAACTTGATAAATAACCAGATGTCGATGATGAAGAATCAGAGGAAAGCTACACTCCTGATGTAGATAGATCGGGTGACTAAAAGCCGTGTGAGACGGAGGACGACACCTCGAATGATGACGACTTTGTATCCGAGCGAGGTTTTGTGGATATCGACGGCTGCCCTACGTTCGTCTTGGACCTTGCGAAAACTAACATCAATCGCACTATTGAGATACCATTCGCCTTTTTGGCACCGCCACATTCGTATGGCAGCCCTTGATGACCCGGTGTACTTCAATATGGACAGGGAAACATGAGATGGTCAAACTGGATCATAGTTTGACAAAAATTTGGGCAAAACACGTGTGGCGTCGTTTCAAGAATGGAATCAATTTGGTTGAGGGGGTTCGTTGTCATTTCAAGCTCATTGACACTAATGAAGTCCAATTTTAATGTGTGGTTCGATCGTTCTTAGGTTGGTCTATGGATGACAAGTATGTGTAGCACCTACGTTGTTCTTCCTTGTCACGTTTGTTGTGAGCTCGAATATTGTTGTGCAGCGTGTACCAATTTTTCAGTGGCCTTGGTTTCATGGTACCGCTGATAGTGTTGGGTTTGTATTCGGATGGTAGTTTATGATTGTAGTTTATGTTGTGAAACGTAGGCTATTTTGTATGGACTTCTTTATTGGTGCATGCTATAAAGCCTTGTTTATCTATGAAGCTAGATCAACCATGCTCACTTGTTGTTGACATTATTTATAAATGAACAAGTAATTCGAACACGAAAATGAAAATGAGCTCAAGTGAATTGTTGAAAAAATTAAGTTGTACCACAATAAGCAACCATTATATTTGAACATACAACACAACACAAATGTATGAATATCCATGGCATAAATTGCAAGAATTAAGTTGAAGACATCAACGCATCCTCGTTTACATGTTATGTCTCTCGACCCACATTGCTGTCGCCAGATCATCCATTTTCTTATTCCACTTAGCTGAAGGTTCCACACTGTTGATATGATCAACAAGCGCTTGCTCTTGCTCCATTTTATCCGCATCGTTGTCGTGGTTATCCAACTCCTCCTCGACCGGATCAACCGCCATCTTATCGCGGATGAAATTGTGAAGTAAGAAACATGCTATAATCAGGTCTGTTTGCACCTCAATTGGATAGAAACTTGTGGAATGGAGTATACCCCATCTCATCTTCAACACCGCAAATGATCATTTGATTACATTTCTAGCCTTGGTGTGTCTAATGATAACAAACTCCTTTAAATGACGTCATAAAGCCTTCGTTGTTCGCGTATGCATTATCACAAAGATAGTAACATCATGTAATGGATTGAACAAGTGAACAATGACACCTCCAAACTGTTAAATACATCGACCTGATCTCAAGTTCGGTTACTTAATTAACTGACTTGGTTAGAACCTGTCGGTTATTGGTTATAACCGAACTAACCGAATTGAAATTAAAATCTGTTTATGGTTTTAACTTTTCATCTACTTTTTATTATTATTATTATTATTATTATTATTATTATTATTATTATATTTATATTTACAAGTAATACATAAATTGTTTAGGCACTTTAAAAGACTCAAACTTTAAATGATCTAAAATTTAAAAACTTTTCTCCAATAATAAGTGAAGAGTTATCCTATTTTTAAAATAGTAGTAATGCTTAAGCGATAAAACTTTATTGTCTTTGAGATATCTTATTTTTAAAATAATGTTAAGACTTTAGACACTTTATGGACTTAGAAATATTATAACTGATAGTAACACAAATTAAAATAAACTTTTTTGAAATTGCAATATAAGACTTTGACAAAATTTAGAAGTAAATTACAATTTCTTCAATTGTGACAAAGTTTGAAAGTAAATTACAAATTTTCTAGTATTAATTAAAAATATAATTCAAATTAAAATTGAATTTACTTTCGGTTATCGGTTGGTTATCGGTTATATAACCGATTTTGAGCAAAATGTCAAACCAGAACCGACCCGAACACCGTAAATTTTGGTTCTCGGTTAACCGAATAACCAAAAACCGTTTACCCACCCCTAATGCATATATCTCGACACAGTGTGGGAGGATCGCATGAAATCGTATCCAACTATACGTGTTCTTCAACATTGACAAATTTATGGTCAATTAACCCTGCATGATCACAGAGTAGACGGCATAGTCGGCCCAACGTGTTTCTATCCATCCGTAAATTATCAACACAAGCCCGATATGTGAGACGGACTAGCCTATCTAACTGCTTAACATGAGCAGGAATTGAATCGAGAATTTGGGTTGGATCCTCTATGCACCAACGTTTGCGTTTGCGGGTATTTGTTCCAATTAGAGTCAGTATGAAAGATATCAGCAACAAATTAATTTGACGATTCCTTAATATATCCTCAAGCAAAATCAAAACGGTTGTCATCTCATCACGTTTGCGGCCAACCTGATGAAGGAACACATACAAACAGTTGGTTGCGAATCCTATTGTGACATACTAAGACAATCAAACAGACATACAAACATCAATTCCATAAAATTTAGAACAACAACTACTCCGTGCAAATGCAGCACGATGAATGTGCTATTTCCAATTGAAACCAATGCAACACCCACTGAATTTAGAAGTACTAAACGAAGTCAAATCCTTCATTCACAATGTGGTAAACACCAAAGTGGATTCAAGATTGACGTCCATACAATCGAGGCAATTGTATAATATATGACACTGACCACATATAATACTCTGCAAGCTCACTACATACAGACGGTGCTATTACCATCAAAAAATAAAACAAAAGCCTCTGAAATGGGAAGAACTATATTAACTCAAACCCTACCGACAAATCGATAATCGCAAATCTAGAACGAAGTCATAACAATCGAGACAAGTATGTAATTCCCAAGCACACATGTGCAACCAATTGAAACACATTCCAAATTGGCGATGCAGACGATTTCAATTTTCAAGCATCGGTGTGATTGTTGCGTAGTTGGGAATTTGTGTGCCTTGTGAAATTCCTCTTCACTAGCCATGGGTAATCGCTTCAAAATCGAGCCCAGGTTACGATATCACCAAGATTGGTCGATGAAGCTGCAAATCAATAAAAGATTGTAAAGCAACACAAAATTAATCAGATGTTCTTACAAAATCGATTGGTTACCTAAAAATGACGGCCAACCTTTCTCTCAGCAGAGGCTAAAAAATGATAGAGTGAAGGGGTATAATGGTCACTTGGCCGAATTTCCTCAAACGGGCTTCGCGAGATTGAGGATTATCCAGGGGGGAGACCTAGTTAGGATTATATGCTGGAATGCAGTTAGCTATTATAAATGCAACCGAGTTTTGATTTGTTTACCGAGTCGACGAGATAGTATATCAGTACAACTGATGAAGCTCGTTTCATGCATGTGTTTTATAGTAAAACTGCACTTAAATCAGTGAACTAACGATCCTTTTTTAGCCAGGTGTGTGTAAATTTCGCCCTAAACCCAAGATCGCACAATTCAAGAAGGCGAGAGCAAAAGCCGAAGAAATGAGGGAAAAAGGGGTGACATTGAGCTGATCAAGTCGAATATCAATCGGAGCCAGCCAGACTCTGTGCTGGAAAGAAGATTACAAAACTCCACTCTAGAGTGTGAAAGGAAGAAACGTCATTTCGGGGAGGTGATACCCTAGGATCAGAGCCCTACGCCTCCCTATATAAAGGAGCCTTACACACCAAGAGAAGGGAGGTCCCCCATTTACATTTCCTACTTAGTAGTTTATGGGGGTTCTCTTTAGAGTAGGTAGGATATTAGTCCTCTTCTAGGGCTGAAATCAGAGTCTTCCTTTCATTTCCTCGCCTTCAGTTGCTGCACACACTTGGTTCCGTCTAGATAGCCGGTAGTTTGATGTTTTAATCTTCGTTTTCTTGCAATTTCCGTTTCCGTTCCGTAATTCCACTCCGAGGAGAGGTGATGAAATAATTTACCGCTTTCCCAGCTTAGTTCCTGTTTTCATTTTGCTGTAATTGACTCTTTTCTGTTTTCTACTTGTTTAATCTAAGTTTCCGTTCTCGTTTCTTAGCTCCGTCTTGTTTTATGTTCTAATGTTTAGATCTGTCTTCGCTTTTGTGTTTTACGTTGAGTCTTAGCTTAGATTTGATGTTTTCTGTTTAAGTCGCCTTTCTCTGTTTAGATCTAAGTGTTTTCTTTTTTCGTTTCTGCATGAAAGTGTCTTAGTTTGCATTTTCGTTTTTTATGTGTTTTCTTTTGTTTCGTTTTCTTCAACTTTTCAGATATGTTATTGCTCTGTTTCTTTATGCTGATTTGTTGAAGAAGATTCTGTTAAAGTTGTTTTACCTTTTCGTACTTTTTGCAAGGGACTGACAATCTCGTTTATTATGTTTGTCTTTTTTATAGTAATGTTTATCGAGTTGATCAGTTAGGTTAGTTTAGTTGTTCAGTTTAGCCTTTCTTTCCAACCCAGTAGATAACTTAACCCAACCCCAAAGTAAAGCATGGCAGCAGCCAAGCCCCAAGCCGTGTCACACAAACAATGTCCAATGCCTCAACTCAACTCTGTGGGATCGATCCTTACTTCCCTATACTAGTTAGTTAGTATTAGTGGGTTAAGGTTTTTGTTCGATCGCCCTCCTGTCAGCTCTTCCCTTCTTCTCACTCGAGTCGGAGCCACTCAGCTTGATCTGAGCTTTTACCGGATCCACTATAACCCGCATTTTGCATGTAAACAGACAGAAATAGATTGGCCTGATCAGGTCGATTGCCCAACTTGAGCAGTTCACGACGACACACACCAACTTTAAAGAGAAAGAAGAGAGCGTGCGAAAAAGGGAGGCCGAACAACAACCAAATAGCTGACATACGTCCGATGGGCGGCCTTATCAAGGCCTATCAGTACAACCAAATGAGGCCTAACAATAACACATTTCTTATTTGATGTTTATACAATATTATTCAAGTAAATAGATAGTGATATAAAAAGGATAATAAAATAAAAAAGAATAGTGAAAAATGAGTATCTTTTCAAGTTTATATAATTTCATCCAAAGTACTCCAATATGCATGTTATATAAATTTAAAATTAATCAAGTTATTATCATTTAAAATTTTGGAAAAAGTTTCGTATACGAATACAATCACTGTAAAAATCATTTTTACCAACCAAACTCTTCCGAGCACTATCCTCATGCTGAGCACATTTCTTAGTACATTGTGTACTACTACTAGGCATTTTCGAGCACGATCAATGTGCTCGGAATATATTTCGGGACTTGCAAGTAGATTCTGAGCATTTTCAAGCACCAAAGTGCTCATGAAATACTGAACACCTTAAAAGTGGTTGAATATCGGTAGGGGTGAGCATTCGTTTTTGTTTCGGTTTTTTGCCCAAACCGAATAAAAAATTGAAATTCTATGTAGATGAAAATCGAACCAAACCAAATTACACGAAAAATCAAAATCTGGTCTATAAAAACCGATTTGAACCAAATATAACAGAAAGTTCATAAATATATCGAAAGATCCAAAAACCGAAATCCAAACTACAAAAACCAAACCTGAAATACCAGAATTGCACAATATATCCAAAAGAACGAAAAAAATTGAAAATCTAAAAATCAATTTTCTCGTATCAACCAATTTACATATCCAAATAATTTTAATAATTTATCAAATCTAAATATTATTATATTTATTAATATGAATTAAAAAAATAAACTAGTTTATTTTTAGGTAATAAATTAATGCTCATATTAAAAAGAAATTCGATTTTTTGGTTTTTCGATTTTCTTTTTCGATCCAAATCGAAAAATCGAAATTAGCCAAAAGTTTAAATCGAATCGTACTAGAGAACTGAAAAAAAAGAACAAACCCAATTTTAAATTTCTGTTTATTTCAAATCAGATATTCGATTTTCGGTTATTTTACTTACCCCTAAATATCGACAATTTATTGTAGAATAAATTTATATAAGAAATATTTGTCATGGATATAACCTAGCACCATTTATATGTTCTCGAAAATACCAAAAGGAAAAATTATGATAAATTAGAAATAATAATGTCCTTCGCAAATGTCTTAAATTCTGAGTCGTCCTTGTCGAGAACTTGTACAATGTGCTAAGAAAAATCCCAGCACCTCTTAAGTGCTCGCGGAATACCGAGTTAATGTCTGAAATTCTAAGTTGTGTTGTCCGAGCATATTGTACAAGTGCTCGGTATATTCCGAGCACATCGTATAGGTGCTCGGGAGTATTCAGATTTTATGTACACTCACATTTTTCTTTCTTCTCCTTTTCTCCTCCCAAGATATTTTTTTATCTTCCCTCTTATTTCTTCAAATTTTCAGCAATTTCTTTGGATTAGAAGTGTTCCCATTTGCTAGGACTCACCCTATCTCGCCATCTTCTAAATTATCTAGAGGTATCATCGTTATTGTTAGTCTTTCTCTTTAAATTATTTGGTTATATTAATTGAAAATGTGATATTTATGTTCATTTTAATTTAAGGGGCATTATTTTATGTGACATGGTAGTAAAATGAATACTATAATTCGGGAAGAGAGTGGATGTATGAAAGAAAATTTCCTACTGGAGAGTACAATCTTGATTTCAATGATGGTTTACATACGTTTATAAGTTTCGTTCTGCAACATCCCTCTAGAATGGATGATTCAAAAATTAGATGTCCATGTGCATATTGTGATAACAAAAAATTTCTTTCTACGGAAACAGTAAGGAGCATCTTATAAGAAAAATGATTTACTTGAAATTATTATGATTAGAGATTTCATTACAATACAAAAGCTTCATCCCGTTCAATACATGGTTGCATCAATGGATTTTGATCTATCATCGAATCTGCACCAACATATGGTGCATGATGCGTGTGAATAAACAACCGGTCACGACTCTTATAATTTTCATATGCAACATACTGTAGAATATGCTCCGCGTCACAATGATAATTAAAAAAAAGTGACGCATAGGATATTTTCCAGCTGGACCAATTTCCAGAATTTTGGAATGAAGTCCTACCTGCGTGATTGGTATTGGGCTTGGGCTGGCTCTATTAGATATGAGAGAACACGTCAGACACCGTGGAAATAACGGTGATTTATTTAGACAAAAAGAAAAAAAATGAGAATTTTGGTGGACCAGAATTGGCTCCGATGACTACCGCCACCATCTCTGTCGTGGGCCCCACTAGCTGGGTTCAGACTCAGAGGAGACTGAGAGCCTATCCAATTCCGCCGCGAGCTGCTCTGGTGGAGGCCAGAGGAGCAGCCATTGAAGAGGTCACCCTTGCCCGGTTGAGAGACTCCTCCGGCGCCGCCCCTTCTAGACACCGAGCCGATGATATGCAAGCCGAAGCCGCGGCAATGGCTCGCGCCGCCAACGCCTCTGTCTACAGCGCCGACCTCCTCTCCACCAAATACGGCTCGCGCCCAATCAGGGTCGCGCAGAGGGCGCTCGAGATATTCGCCGCCCTCGGTTCCTTCGCCCTCAGTTTGTGGCTAGACCAACTCAAAGGCCAGCTCGATCAGAACCAGAGGCAGCGAGCCGTCAATCTCAGAAACACTTTAACAAAATTGGGCCCTACATTTGTCAAAATCGGCCAAGGTCTATCCACCAGGCCTGACCTGTGCCCGCCTCTTTACATCGAGGAGCTCTCTCAATTGCAGGATGCTTTGCCCACATTTCCAGATGCAGAAGCGTTTTCTTGCATTGAGAGAGAGCTTGGATGCTCGCTTGATTCCATCTATTCATCAATCTCTGCATCCCCAATTGCTGCAGCCAGTTTGGGGCAGGTTTACAAAGCCCGGTTGAGCTACTCAAGCCAGGTTGTTGCTGTGAAGGTGCAAAGACCTGGCATTGAAGAGGCTATTGGCCTCGATTTTTACCTAATCAGAGGCCTCGGCTTCCTCATTAACAAATATGTCGATTTTGTTACAAGTGATGTTGTTGCTCTCATCGATGAATTTGCTCGGAGAGTTTATCAGGAACTTAATTATGTACAGGTTAGTTAGTTGGTGTTAGCAAGATCGTGTTTTGATTGTTTTCTTGTACCAATTTTTTGAATCTTTTTGCAGGAGGGGCAAAACGCTCGGAGATTTAAAAAATTGTATGCAGACAAAGCAGATGTCCTTGTTCCGGATATTTACTGGGACTACACTAGTGGAAAGGTGCTGACTATGGAGTGGGTTGAAGGAGTGAAGTTAAGTGAGCATGAAGCCATCGAGAGACAAGGGCTCAAAGTTTTGGACCTAGTGAACACTGGTATACAGTGCAGTCTTAGGCAGCTGCTTGAGTACGGCTACTTTCATGCTGATCCTCATCCAGGGAATCTCTTGGCAACGCCGGATGGGAAGCTTGCTTTTCTCGACTTTGGGATGATGAGTGAGACTCCTGAACAAGCAAGGTCTGCCATAATTGGTCATGTTGTCCACATGGTCAATCGAGACTACGAAGCCATGGCTCGTGATTACTATGCTCTGGACTTTCTCCCTCCAGATGTGGATGTGGCTCCTATTGTACCAGCTTTAAGGAACTTCTTTGACGATGCACTCAATTCAACTGTGAGCGAGCTCAACTTTAAAACTATTGTGGATGGCTTGGGCGCTGTTCTCTACCAATACCCGTTTAATGGTGACTATCCTTTTCCTTGAGGTCATGCCAAATTTATCTCGAGATACTAACACATTTGCTGTCTTTGTTTCCCATAGTTTGTTTCTAAGAATTAGATTATATATTAAATGTCATGAAGGAGGATGATACGAAAGAGAAGAAATGTGAACATATATAGGGTGGTCTGATTTGGAAACCATATGCTTTATGATTCTTAGTTTCCACGTGGTTGTTAATGCTTAAAATCAGATAGTATCATGGATCTTTTAATTCTGAGGATAAGAAAAAATCTCATTCTTTATCACTGAAACAAGTGCAAAAGCTTCTAAGAAACTCATAGAGATGATCATGCTCTTTCACATTGTGTGTACATTGAGAGGGAATAAAACAAGAAACTTTGGCTGGATGATAGAGCTAACTAGTGAATCATAACAAGGTTGAAAAAAAGTGAAGCTCGCTTAGCTCTTAGACAAAGCTAACTAGTAAATCAGAATAAGGTTGAAAAGAAAGTGAAGAACGCTTTAGCTCTTAGACAAGCATAGCATTTGTTATCGGCTATTAGCTGGGTAGGCCCTCCATAGCCTGACACGAGTTCTTCTCCTGGTATCTTTATCACTCTTCATTCAGTCATACATCATTATTTGATTTCTTCCTATTGCATTTGAGTCTTGTTTCTATCAATATGATTCAAATAGCTAGCTTTAAAACTAATTAAAACCCTAAAAGAAGTGTGAAGGATTGTGCTAGCATGGTAGACAAAGGCATTGAAGCTTTGGAAGATATAGTCTGTTCATCAATATGGATTTGCCCCTAGAATAGCTCCAAAGACCCTATAATTTTTCTGGAGTTTATCAATATGGATTGACCCCTAGAATAGCTCTGAAGACCCTATAATTTTCTGGAGTTCATCAATATGGATTTACCCCTAGAATAGCTCCGAAGCGCATCATGTGCGACTCTTTTCTTTCAAGGAGAATACCATGGTTTTGTTTAACACATACTTCTGACTCTCACAATAGGAGTGTCTTGGCTGGAAATATACGTTCACATGAATGCTACAGTACCAGCTCTTCCTTCTAAATCAAAAACAAGAACAAAACATACACAGCATTTATTTTTATGATCCTCTATAATTACAATAACATTTTGGATGTAAAATAGCATACAGTTCCCATATCCAAAAACTTCTAGCACCCATGTATTGTTAGCATGGGAGACCCATGGTGCCCATATGTCGGGGGAGGGGGGTCCAAGAGCTTTAGCCGATTATAGTGACTTATTCTTTTCCTAAATAGTACTCCCTCCGTCCGACTGAAGATGACCTACTTTCCTTTTTAGTTTGTCCCAACCAAGATGACTCATTACTAAAAATGGAAACACCTGTATCTTCCCTCTCTCTTACTTTATTCTTTCCACTCAACACACAAAATTAAATTGCATAAAATCCCATTCCGCCCAAGGAAGGGGTCATCTTCCTTGGGACGAAGGGAGTACTACTATATACTTAGTTCAGTATGTAGTACTGCAGTAGTAGTATCACATCAGGAGTCTATCAACTTGATCATAGTATTATTCTGGGTAGCTACTATAGCGAGGAGTTTTTATCTATCATAATATTCATGGTATCACTTCTGTCAGATAAATGTTCATAGGCTACAGTTTTTTCCATGTTGCGTCTCACCGGCTTTTATTTTTTTGCAGTGCCTGCATATTATGCTTTGATTTTAAGGTCTCTCACTGTTCTAGAAGGTTTAGCGCTGTACGCTGACCCTAATTTTAAGGTGCTGGCTGCTTCATATCCATATTTTGCTAAAAGGCTTCTTACTGATCCTAATCCATATCTCAGAGATGCTCTTATTGAGCTGCTTTTCAAGGATGGGAGATTCAGGCATGTAGTATCCTAAGTACTACTATCATTTTCTTATTCTTTTACATGATGAGTTATACTCCTCAGCATGTTGTTCATTTAGAAGCTTGGGTAAATTCTTTGCCACAGGTGGAATAGACTTGAAAACTTGCTTGTTCAGGGAAGAAAAGACAGAGATTTCAATGCCAAAGATGCTTTACAACCCGTCCTTAAATTACTATTGGGACCAGATGGTGAAGTACTCAGGAATTTAGTAATAAAAGAAGCAATCCAAGTAACTGAAGCTGTTACTGTGGGCTCAGTGATTGAATCATACAAATTAGTTCCTGATTTCATAAGAACTCTTATTTTTAATATCAATGGAACTACTAGTCCATTTGTAATGAGCAGTGCTGAACAGGAAAGTATGATGGAGCTTAGGGCTCAAGTATTCAGAATATGGGAACTCTTACGATCGTCAGATAACTTTGATCCTAGTATTTTACAGCCTATACTGCAGGTAAGTGGTACATATATTTGTGTAATACATGCTTGAGTTCAAAACGCTCTGTTAAAATTTATATTTTTGAACACTGGTAATACATACAATGTTTCCGAAATCTCCAAAAAGTAGGGAACTCCATCTGGCATTTATTCTATATGTTATTTATTAACTTAATTTATTGTATATGTCCATTAAGGGTTTTGATCTTCAGTTCCTTTGGGGTTTTCAGGTTCATTTTGCCTGTCTGAGTCATGTTTTTGCACGTGTGTGACTTGAGAGGATGTAGAAAAATATGTAGTCCCGTCTTTATGGTGCTCCGTTATTATAACAGACTACTATACACATTTCCATCAATTTGTGCCCCTTTTCCACACATGTCTTCTCTATAATAGAATATCCTACTTCTGGAAGGTGATCATTTAACGGACCTTTAACATGCCTATCTTTAGTCTAATTTGTAATATGCTAAATGAAGTTTCTTTGGTAACTTCCTCTCAAATTTGGTTTTGGAAGAACAATGTCTGGCAAGCAAATCTTTAGATGTATTTACTCTTTCTATTTTCATATATAATTTACTTTTGCATGCTCCACGATTCTGTTGGAGAAGTGTTAAATTTGAATGTTTGTTTCTTTCTCTAGTTCTTAAACTGTAGTTCAATAACCGAATGAAAACGTAATATGATGATTTGGTACAACATGGTTCAGTTTATGTGGTATCCATGAGTTGCAATTCTCCGTTGGAGGATATTAGTAATTATATGGGGTCTTGTGCTACTAAAATGAAACTGCTGGAATGTACAAAGGCTAAAACCCGCATATGCAGGTACTGCAAGAACCCGAAGCAAGGCAACTTGGTGGGCGTGTAGTTGGTGGAATTACTCAGCGTCTGGCTGCTCGCTTGCTGCAGCAAGTTCTGGGGGATCCACCAGGCGCTGCTTCTACAACATTGTAACTGCTCTTTCCGTCTGTTATTTTTTAAGAGCGGTTCTTAATCTTATACACAGATTTGTCAGAGTGATCACATCTGAAATTCATTATCTTAATTGAGAAGTGAAGAAAGAAACCTTATGGCTCTTTTTTTTTTATGGATGGCTCCAACCTCCCATCCACATGAATATGCAATTAATCTTTGACTTCTATATCATTGTTCTTCTGTAAACTTGAAGTGATGACATGATACCATGCCCATCAATATGTGAATTTTGAAGCTCAGTAGGTTTATCTTGTATAGCTCTGTACTATGTAGTAAGATATCAATGGAGAAGAATGTAAAACGATTCGCATTACAATGTTGAAATTTATTTATTCATTTAGTAATTGTTTGTGGGGGATGTCATGGTTTATCTGTGTCTGTTATCACCATATGTTTTCACTTGTAGTCTAGCTTCCCTTGCTCCATTAGTTTTGATTTCTTACAGAAAGCCAGAAATTTTCACTTGAGAACTAACTGGACAACTCAACATTTTCATTAAGGAAAAAATTATAATGATTTTGCTTCAAATGTTCTATAATATATGCATGAGATGAACATGAAGTTGGTAACAATACTATATAGTTTCATACTGTATTGTATTTTCTTCATTGTAAATTTGATGTAAGAGAAGGAATTGTGGATTCTCTCAATGCTATCTATCACTTGACACTTCTCATGGCATCATAAATCTTGACTAGCTCCTCCTTCACCATGAAAAGAACAGATGCAGCAAATACACTTTGTACGATCTTCGTGCTCATCCCTTTGTAGAAGCTCCTCACTCCTTCGTAACGTATCATTTTTATGATGGCATCAATTGTACCTGTTCCGTCACAAAACATATCCAGATAAAAATCTTGTTATGTTTCAAGCAGAAGCAGACACTACTAAAGATATTGTGGACTGGTAATTTTGCAAACCTGAGTATCTTAATGAAAGATTTCCACCAATCTCCTGCTTTGCTTGAAGTCTTGACTGCATATTCACCACATTATTAGCCACAACGAAAAATACGGTACACTACCACAACACTAATTTTACATCATCCACTGTATCATAAAAAAAAAAAAAAAAAAAAAAAAAAAAAAAAAAAAAATGCAGAGATTACTAAAAATCAGGTCTCTGTATTGTTGTTTGACAACACTATTATACACATTTATTGTAAGTACATCATGTTCATGTCGTATTAAAACTCATGGACTCTTTCGTATTCTTCACTTCCACAACAACAAAAACCAGATCATTCCAGAATACAATTAGTTAAGAAAAATCAAGACTTCAAGTATGAAGTATGAATAGATGATCTTACCTTGACAACTAACAGTGGATATGTACAAACAGTTGCCCCTAGCTTTGCGATGGCCCCCACTAAAAAGATCTAGTTAAGATGAAGTAACAAACCAAACAGTTTAGCAGTAAGACACGAGTTAAACAGTGATTACAAATTTCCTTACCAAGTGGAAAATGCAAAAGAGGCCATGCAAGGTTTGTCAGCAGATTTACCTCTATGGCTTTTATATTTGTTGATCCTTGTTTCTTAGCAGATCGTTTACTCCTCAGGTGTTTTAACAAACTCTCATAAATCATGAACTGAATTGATGGATTGCAGACCTGGGAAGCCAAAATCAAACAGTATTTTCAGGAATTCAAATACTAACATTTTCAAAGGCTGACTTCATTAGAAAATAACACAGCAAACTAACCATTATTAGCGTTGGAACAATGCCTTTCCAAAATCCAGCAACTCCTGATTCATTATAAACTTCACATGCCTACTAAAGATAATCAAATAGATGTCCGATTAATAGTGATATCAAACTAGTTAAAATCACAAAAACATTTTACTGTAGGAGGAAATGCAAGCTAAGCATGCAGTTCACATGTAAAATCTAGCTAAGAGTGCATTAGAAATTGTATACAGCACCATTCGATTAAAAAAATCATTCAAACTTTGAGCAATTAAAGAAAGTTACCACTTTCAAGCCTAAATTTAGATAGTAAAAGGACAGAATGATACAAAAAGGCAAGTAGTATTCACCGCTTGAATTGTTCCATAAGGGCGAGGCTTTATCGAATCAAGTTGAGCCAATTGCGTGGTCAAAGAAGATTGTGATAGAGCATTTTGTGAAGCTTCCTTCAACAGAGCTTCCTTTTTGGCCTCCACAATTTTCCTTTCTGCTTGAGTATAGGTCTGGAAATGAAAAATAACTTGAGCCAACAAACATATATCCTCAGAAAGTGTTTATCACGTGGTCATGGCAGCAAATACATAAGCTCTTATAGGCATAAACTCAGCAAAGAAAGCAGAAAAGTGAAGTTTTTGTGCTGAGCATAAAAGGGAAGAGGGGGTACCTGCATACGAGTTACAAGAACCCATATAGGGTTGGTGAAGAGTACGTTGAGAGAGCTGCAAGAGTGAAGAGTTATAAACACACACAAAGTGAGGAAGAGAAGAAACTTAGTATACTACTATATAATAGTCCTAGCCTACCCAGCAAGTGCAGCCACAAGAAGCCAAGAGAGCATTCCTGGAGTGCCATCTCCTCGGCCTTTTCTTTTATTTGCAAGGGCAAGGGCGACAGCCTTGTTTTTGAAAGCCTGGTAAAAGGAGTAATAGATTCCCTGGAAACTTCAAGTAGGGACAAGGAATTAGCAAGCCAACAAGATGTAATAGCAATTCAATTGACACCTCACTCACCTGAGAAGCTGCAGTGCCGAGCAGAGATGGTTTGAGGCCACTGTAGAGTCCTCCGATGCCCTCACTTCTAATGAGGTGAAAAATCTGAATGAGAGCAGGTGATGATGCACTTGGAGGAATCGACTCTTTAGCAATCCTCTCTGTCTGCTGCCGTGTATTCACCTGTGTATTCTAAACTACTCAGCTCTCACCTTGCTTCTTGTTAACCCACAAAGACAGAGAGAGAGAGACAAAAGCTTACCGTCTGCAGAGGGTAAGTAATGATCTGGGCAACAATCCCTCCTCCAGCTCCGGCAATCCCATTCACTATGGCGTTCGACATTCTACTGAATATCTCCAAGACTCGATTTTTACTCCTCTTATCCTCAACATTTTCATTTTCTTTTTCATTTATAGCCACCAGCGCCTACAAACAAAAAAAAATCAACTGAAAAGACACACGTGCCCACGAGGGTTTTAAATATTTACTCAATTCGATTTGAGAGTGCAAAGAGGAGAGACGGAGGTGATGGAGAAATACGTTGTGGGCTCGGTGCCGACTGTGATGTACATACCTGAATACATCTCCCCAGCTGAAGAGGAACTTCTCCTCAAAAACGTATGTGTCTACTACTACTACTACACTAACCCTAAACCTCTGCTTATTATACTAAATTCGTTTGCAGATTGACCAAGCCCCGCTTTCCAAATGGAAGACTTTGAAGAATCGGAGACTCCAAAATTGGGGTGCCTAAACATACCTAAATTTACCACTTTTCTTATTAATCTCATACTGATTCGGATATTCTATTTTCAGGAGGAGTTGTCCACGAAAAAGGCCTTCTTGCCCAACAACGTGAGTTTAGTTTCTTCCCTCACTAGCTCGCATTTTCTATCACTCTTTGCTTCTAAGAAATGACAGTAGTCATCCACTGCTCTTGTGTTGTGAAGTTTGGGTACAGTAACAGAAACTGAATGAACAACTTCATTGTGTTTTGCAGTGCCATCTTGGCTTAAAACAGTTACAAATAGAATATACGAGGAATCAAAGTTGTTTCCCTCGGCAATCAACCATGTCCTTATCAATGAATATTTGCCTGACCAAGGAATTATGGTGGGTGCTAAATTCAAGTGTACATGTATTTATTCCGTATCATTCTTTATGTGATTTTGTAATACTGTCATATGGAAAGTAGCACTAACTGCCAAGAAGTTGTATGGTCTTTCCTAGATTGCTCCCTTTTTTTTTACAATTTCTTTTTTATTAACAGCCACATCAAGATGGACCTGCATATATGCCTGTGGTGGCAATCCTGTCACTTGGGTCTCCTGTTGTCATGGACTTTGTTCCTCATCCTAAGTTAGAAAGCACTGACCAAACATCAGAAAACGATACTCAAGACATGATACATGATGAACCTTCACCTACAGAGGCCAAAATAACCAGCAAATACCTTCCTTTTTCTGTGGTACTAATGCCTCGTAGCTTGCTGCTATTTAAAGATATGGCGTACTCAGGTTGCTATTTATTTTTTCGTCCGTTTGTTATTGCGTATGTTAATCCCTTGTTCGCGTTTAAACATATAAATCTTATGTTTTCTTCCAGGTTATTTGCATGGCATAAAAGATTCGGAGGATCACTACTATGATGAGGCAAGATGAGACATACGGACATTGAAATACAGAGACAGGCATTTGGTTTGTATAGGGAATATTTATGGTTCTCCTTTTGGTGCAGGCTGTAAACACTACCAATGGTCCTAGTCCTGATGCTGGAACACTGACAGGCTTGGAAACTGATGGAGAAGATGGAGGTGACAAGGTGATTCACCGGACTACTAGAAGAATTTCTCTTACGTGTCGGCTAGTGACAAAAGTTCACAAACATCTAATAAAGATTTAGAACGATGAGTAGATGAAACATTTTAAGGACTTTTCCTTGCAGCAAGATTAAAAGATCTCTCCTTCCTTGATCATAACGTAGTAGTGTATCTGCTTTATACCAGAATAAGTTTCTCAATAAGTAAGTGCAAGTATGAATTACAATGTGAAACTTATGTGTGACGAACGTCATTACCTTATTCCCAGTTTGGCATATGCATGCATTTTTGTTTATATATTTGAGGCAATGCTGAGCATGTGCATGTACATGTTAATTAATAGTACATGAGAAAGTAATGATAAGATATGGCAATATAGTGGTTAAATGTGTGTATTCATTCTGAGAATGAAAATGGATATACATATATATGCACATTTATTTAGACTAGCTAGCATCTTCTTTTTTCTTCTTCTTCTTCTTCTTCTTTAAGTGTATAGAGCGAGCCTGGGCAGATCCTTGACAATGCCGCAGAGTTCCTGTTTGGCAGGGAGGTTGTACTCATCCCTCAAGGAGAGTGCCGGTGAGACAACGCTAAAGTAGAACTGTTGTCCCAAATATGCCCTCTCCTTCATATCAGACCTCAAGTTCCACATACCAGCATTGTCAAGAGTGGTCATGATTGCCGCCCACGAGTTAGGGTACACCTGAATGGTATGCCTGCTCACTGCATCCAAAAGATTGTAGTTCTGCCTCTTCTTGGGGGTCCACGTCCCAGGTTCAATTGCAACCGCAAAGAAGGAGTATCCATCCAAGTGCCATGTTTGGATAGTCTTCTCGTGGTTCTCGAAGATGATCTCCACGAAGTTCCTGAAGGTTGCATTCTTCACGCTGGGTGCCACCACAACTTTCTCCCCTTGTTCTGCCTCATCCTTCACAAGATCGTATTTGAACACTTGGTCCGCCTTCCCGTAGTACTCCGCCAGTTTCAATGGGGTTTCACCATCCACATGCGAGACACCATTGACAGCGAAACGGAGCTTGCCATCCACCACTTGTCGAGAGTTTGATAGCTTGATGGTGCGGGTGATGTTGATCTTCCCATAGTGGTAGGAGCCTTGTGGGTTGGGGCGGGCAGCACTGGCGGTCAGGTTCCACCTGAAGGAGCGGAATTGGTTGATGGACCATGCAATGCCGACGGAATTCTCAGGAGGGGGTAGTGGAATCTGGGGTGATGCAGGTCCGTTGCCATTGGCGTAGCGGATAGTGGCCACTGATGTGAGGACTTGCTTGAAGAAGCGGCTGGAAGCAACAAAGTAGTAGTCCTTGGGGGTTTGATCAGCGGTGACCAAGAGAGACATGCATTGGCCGACGTGGATATCCATGGAGTCGTACTCATTCTGCACGGTGTGGGATCCCTCCATCTCCACCAATTTCATGGCATGACCCTGGATTCTGAAGTTGACACTCAGCCTCATGCCCACATTGCACACCCTCAACCTGTAAGTCTTTCCGGCCTCCATGGTGATGAGTGGCTCAGCAGCAGCATCGCCAACCTTGTTAGAATTGCCATTGATCTGAATGCCATCGGGTTTGCCAATGGACCGGCCGGAATCAAGAATGCTCTTGAGGGTCTTGTGGCCCTTGTTGTACCAATCTCCGAGGAGGATAGCATGATCTTCCGCAGGATTGTCAAAGGGGACAGGGATGAGAGGACGGCTGTGGACCTTAAGCATGCCGATGCCCCCAGAGGCGCGGTGGAGGGCGGTAGTGGGGAAGTAAATATAACTGCCTATCTGGTCCTTGACTTGGAACTGATAGGTGTAGTTGTGGCCAGGGAGAATGGGGCACATGGTGGCGGGAGTACCGTCCTGCCATGAGTTCTTCCTGAGCTGGATGCCGGCCCAAGTGAGGAGGAGAGGCTCATCGATTTCGTTGAAGACATTGACAACGATGTTGTTGTTGGAGGTGCAGTTGATCTCAGGGCCGGGGAATTGGCCGTTGATGAGAATGCCCTGCTGAGGGACCCCCAACGGAGAGATGGTGCCGTAGGTGACATGCCATTCGAAGAAGAGATATGGATCCTCTGCATTGACAATTGACAAGAGGCATAGGAGAGGCACACCCAAAATAAGTGGAAGGACTGTCCTCCTAAAAGAACCCATTTTTTTTTATTGTTTATTTATTTTATTTAAAGAAGAAGAAGAAGAAAAAAGAAGAAGGCTAGCTAGTGCCTTCTTCTGGCAAGAGAAGAATGGTGTTATGGAATTCAAAGTGAGATTGAATATATAGGAAGGTTTGTTATCTAAATGAATGGCATCTCTTCCTTCATCCCTTCATTTTCCTTCTCTTCCGCTCCATTCTTTCTTCTTTTTTGTTTCTCTTAACTGAGCCAAAGGTGTCTCTTTTATTTTCATATTATCCCATGCTTCATACCCTAATAAAAAATTAAATCGTGCAACTCTAATTTCATCAATCGTTTTAATGCATACCACCATATCTTTAATAAAATGGATCATGTTTCAAAATTTTAACTACTACTACCTCCGTATTTGAAAAATAGAAACATTTGAAACGACACGGATTTTAATGCACAATCGGTAAAGTAAGAGAAAAAAATGGGTAAAGTAAGAGAAAAAGTAATTGGAATAGTATTAGTGGATTATGGCATCCACTTCCTAAAATGGAAAGTTTAGAAAGTTTTTATTTTTAAGGAACAAACCCAGATGAAGTTTTTTTAAGACAAGGTGGTAGTATGCTTTTAATATGGCTATATTAAAATTGTATTTTCGTAAAGAATTATGATTTGACTAATGTAGAGTAAATACTAGGTGGTACTACTGTTATTGCCTTACACTAACCAACCAAAGTTTGATTGTTTTGTACAAAACTCTTGAACAAATATGGTTGGCAGAAGAAGACCATGTAGTAGACGGCTCATGTAGTAGACCCATCTTTGTGGCTGGCTAATGTCTGAGGATTTAGTGAATAAAATATGTTAAAGCAATTCTGAATCAAGTTATCATTTTCTCATTATGCAAACTACTTAGCCAGGAATTTTCTTATATAATGACATTTCTGTTTCTTGTATTTCTATCGATATGCATATATATGTAATCGTCTCATGTGTGTGATTTGTAATGAAGAAAACAGATAAGAATAATTTGATTCATGTAGATACATGAATCAACTGTACTGAGACATTCATCTCTGACATAACAATTAAGGATTAGAACATTTGGCTAAAATGTGAATTGGTAAAAACATAGAATTAACTTTTTGAAGGATAAGATCAATATCAATCAATTCATCAAAAACAATTGATTAACTCGAATTATTTTACCAATCTATCCTATCACTCAAAGTATTCTGTTTATTGTCAAACAAAAGAAACACTCCTATAAGCAAAAAATACTCCACTCAAATAATCAGTCGACAGTCTTGCAGTTAGTCGTTAGTCATTACACAGACACATATAAGCAAGAACTGCTCACTCAAACAAACAAGTTTCAACATTCATGACATGGTATCCCTTGCGAAGAACACACATCAATTTCCTAGCAGAAAACACACTTCCAATCTATTCAAAAAGACATCTAATTAAACAAAGGAGGCCAATCTTTTGGCAGAAAATGTGCTTATTTGTTCATGTATGTATCATTCATTCTATCTAGAATCAAGCTGAAGAAGACGAGGGCAGACTTATTCAGATGAAATCGAGACATGACTAAAGCCGAGCACTACACAAGCAGCAACACAGACGTGCACACCCAATCAATCAACCATAATAAATAATGTCACAGATGACAGATCACAATTGGTTTTGAGATACAGACTGGTTGGCCACACTCTCACCCATGTTCACCTTTGAGGAGGGTCCACGGTCCTTACATTTGCACCAGTCATGCCCTCAATTTTATCTTTTGTGATCTCCACAAAGTGACCCACCATTTCATGGAACTGCTTCAGACCAGAGAGTGGGAGAATTATGGATGAACGATCTGAACCAGTAACCTGCATTCCATGTTTTCATTAAGTCTAAGGGAAGTTGCATGATACGAACTTTATCAATAACTGATTCCCTTAACTTACCTCTGATATTCTTAAGAAATGACCTCTGTTGTTGTTACCCAGATCAAAGAAAAATTTCTTTTGATCAGCTCTTATCACTTTGGAGACTCCCATATTACCTATGTCATCAGTTGCGGGTGGCAGATCAGAAGAGCGATCAACATTCACTTCAGCTGCCGGGGCAGATCGAGAACCATGACTTGATATAAAACCAGCCCCCACATCATCTGAAAGCCTGACAAGGCGTTCCGGAGCTTCAGAGTTCTGCTGATATTTACACAACCAAAAGTACATACATGAAGGTTTGCTTATTGAGGCAATCAATAATATCTACAACTACGTAATGAAATAATGACTCTACATACCTGATTTGGAAGGACGACTAGCTGTGAAGTTTCATTTATTTCGCCCAAAATATTTCTGAAGGCCGCCCACCCCTCATCATGAGCATTTCCAGCAGGAACAATAATAGTACTGCGGTTTCGGCTGACAGAAGCTTCGGATATCTGCAAGCAAATTCTAATTAGTAAAAAAATGCAGACTTTCAAGACGTGACTTATTTACTCAAGACAACTTCAGATGCAACAGCATCTTTTCCATTAACACGCACAACAGCATCTTTTCCTTCTAATTATATAGAAGTATCTTCCAAAAGAATGCACATGGTTTATATTTCTGAATTCAATAACATGTTTCTGGTTAATGGCCTTAACTTTTTTATTCCCATTCATTAGAAGTATCAATACTAGTACCTTGTGAAATTAAAAATGTGCTACTGCAGTTACAAGCATTCAGAATTAAAACCTAGAAACTCCATAGAGCTAGATATGGGAACTGTAAAGTTGAACTGTAAACTCCATCAGCAAACAGTGACGCTTTTAGTTAATTTAATAAAGCAACAAACTTTACACAAATACACAGACCTCCTTTTTTCAAAAAGAGTACAATGATATTGATCATTGCTATTTAAAACTACAAACCCATGCTTCTGAATTGTATTTTGAACAAGAAAGTTTTCAAGATATATGCATTCTTGTATTACTCAAACATGTTTGATTGATACGCATGCTTGTATATTGGGAATATGATATTTTTGAATATAACCACTAGAATGTTTAAGTGGACATAAACTAAACCAAAACTAAAACTAAATGTTTAACATCGAACACTTGAAAAATTAAATTCTTTATCAATGAAACTGTGAACGTTGGATTCAATAAACACGAATAACAGAAGCAAATAATTGCTGATAAATGATTGAGAGAGAGGAACTAACTTTGAGGAAGCGGCCCCTTCTGTTCTCCCCAACATCAAAATAGAAAACCTGAAATCCGATACAAGGGAAGGAAAAGTTAGAAAAGCAGGAAAGAAATTGAAGAAAGGGAAGGGCGTGTGGGGCATGCCTTGGTATCGAGCTGGAGTTCTTTGCTAAAGACATCCTGGTCATCGGAATTGACATAGTAATTGAAGAGGTCGAGGAACCAGGCGATGCCGTTGGAAGGTACTATGATGGTGGACCTTGTGGCGGAAGTCTTCTCGGAGATCTTGAGGTAACGGCCGCGGGGATTCTCCTTGAGGTCGAAGTAGAATAGCTTGTGCTCCACCTGCAGCGTTTTGCAGAGCAGCTCCACATCATTCCCCCCTCCTCCTCCGCCGCCGCCGGAAGAATTCCCCTCCATCTACGAATTGTGGCAGAAATTGGGGAGGTTAATAGGGTTTTGAATTTAGGTCAGTGCGGTGTTATCTAATCTAGTCATTTTGGGGAAGCTGCGTTTCACCACATGGCCAGCCCCTAATTCTCAATTTCCGATTCTGCCCTTGTTAATTTCTCTATTTCCAAATTAATTTCTCGCAACACTGTAATTGTAACCTTCCGGCGCCGGTGCCTTCTCTCTCTTTCTCACTCTCTCTCCAATGCCTGCTGATTTGGAGAAGGGATCCGTCCCTATTCTCAAGTCCCACTTGGACCCCCAATCCTTTCTTCCCTCCCACCCACCTAATTTTGCTTCTCTGAGTCTCTCTATCTTTCAAAAATGAAATCAATTCTTCCTTTTAAGGGGTGTTGTTATTTATGCATGTATATGCCTTTTTTACTCTATTAGCTTTTTCATATACTCTATGAGCTGAGCTCCTTGCATAAAAATGGTAACTTTATCCTCCCACATAGTTGACTGGATTTTGTTGTGGCAGTAAAAAATGTTGTCAGCAATTTAGCATCTCACTTTAAGGAAAAGTTAAGATTCTTCCTAACTCCTATCGTTCCAATTGGTCATTTGTCATGCTGATGTTAGCTAGGTTAGTAGAGGTACTTCTCTCTCTCTTTTATGTGTGCGTGTGCCTCTATAATATTTTTATGTTCCTCCTGCTTGTAGCAAAGTCCCCACAAACTGATTTATGTGTCTGCTTATTTACCATTACTGTCGATCTTGTGTAGTGGAATTCTGTGTCTCCAATGGATTCGTCCAACATCTATTTGATTTTGATGGACTATGGTTAGTTCTTATAGTACTATTTGCTTTAGGAATCACATACTATTACTTTTATCTGGACTAAATATTTCTTTTCTTATTGCTTCCAGGCATCTCTGAAGCCAATCATTTTGTCATTTAATAGTATCTTTGTGGATTTCTGCACTGATGCTGTGCCCATTTCAACTGGACCACATCTGTTTCTCAGTTTCCTGCATCTTTAATGGAGTAAGTATAATTCCTCCATTGATTGCCATTTTTATGTTCTCTCTGAACTTCTTTAGCTTCTTTAATGTGTAGCTATCGTCTAGTACTTTAATCCAGCTAACATTTGTAGTTGAAAGTATTTGTTGTTTAGTCTCTAATATGTCCTCATTCTGCTATATTGGCTGCTTTCTTTTGGCCCGGAGATGGGGAAATTAGGTCTGTTTGCCGGTGGAAAATGTTTGGGAGGAAAAGTTTGATATTATATTCTGGAGTTCAGATATATGCTAATTAAAGAATGTGTTTGAGAAACATGGATGTGGTTGGTTATGTTATGCAAAAAAAGAACGAGAAATAATTTTGCAAGGAGAAAAAAAAATGCACAAAGCATCGATTTATTAACTCTAGTGATTGTATATTATGTTCTTCATGTTTAAGGAGTAAGTATATTGTATCCAATCAACCTGCTTCAGGATAGCATGTCGGTGGTGAAGAAAATGTGATCCTTGGACTTTCTGTTGCCAAAGCTTCCCATAATGAGAATCCCAGTTTCATATTGGGGGTGTGGATAGAGAAGTATCACCCTGTTTGTGTGATGATATGCTTAACAATTGATGGGAAGATCTCACTTTTCCATTTTACTAAGTAATTTATACCATATTTTATGTTTGCTTTTTACTTGATTAATTTGATAGTTTTTCTGTTGCGTTCTCTTTAGAAGCTACACGTCAATAATTTTCCCCACTGTAGTTCTCCAGGCGCTTTATCATCAGCTGGATGATGTGCATCCAATGAGGAAGATGATGCTTCACAGGAAACGGTGAAGCACATGCCCCTGATTTCTTCTGCAAAGCATGGGATCCCAGACACTGAAAAGTTGATGAATAAAGATTTCTTCTCAGGAGAAGTCGTGGATGGTGATACGATCCCACATCGGTTTCACACGAAAGTGTGGAATAGCATATAATAGGGAGTCAACCCTTTACTTTTGACCATGGTTTTGGATTAAGTTAGGGCTTCCTATCTTATATGCTTATCAATTTGGTGCGGTGAACGTGGATCTGGATGTCCTACGGAAAGGGGCTACCCGTAGGTGTGACCAAAGGGGTGCCACCGAAAAATGTGGGCCCGTGGCTTTGGGTTTGCCACCCGGCGTGTGCCGTCCGTGGACGTCCGGTTTAAAAGAGGGATGGATTGATACGATCCCACATCGGTTTCACACGAAAGTGTGGAATAGCATATAATAGGGAGTCAACCCTTTACCTTTGACCATGGTTTTGGGTTAAGTTAGGGCTTCCTATCTTATATGCTTATCAGATGGTGTTTCTTGTCAATCAGTAAACAACTATACATCATTTGGATCTAATGTGGAACCATTATTACACAAATTGCAGCCATCAATCACTACTCCAAGCACATGGCATTTATTGGGATCAAATGCAAGTATTGATGCTTTAGAAATTCCTGATGAGGTTGATAATTCGGATAAAGGCGCATTACAATCTGGCACTAGCATACTGAAAACTTCGACAGCCTTGAAAGAAAAATCTTCTGTTGCAGTTACTCCACTTCCTTTGGACAGACACTACTGAGTACACATTGGACTAGAAACCTACTACCAGCATATCCTAGTTCACAAGTGCCTTCAGGGTGTATTGTTGCTTCGGGAGATGGGTTCCAGTCCGAATCCGAAAAGGAAACAAGCGAACTTGTCTTCATTGTTGCTGATGCAGAGTAGTTTTTGATAAGGAAAAGTGGTCCAGTCTGAATCCAGGGACCTAATCACATTCATCTCCACCATTGCTGATGCAGTCTGAATCAATGAAAGGAACTGAATGCATCGCCGTCTCCAACCTCGCTGACGAACTTTGTGCGGCATTCTTTAGTTTCTCATTTCTGGCATCATACCTTTCTCACGATAAACCCTTATGCTTGTGTTTTCATGGCTAGACAGCGATGTCAAATGTGTTGCCTACATGATATACTTGAAAAAAAAAATCATTTTATGTACCTTGCTTGTCTTCGATTAGTAGGCTTTTATGATGAGCTTTTTCAGGTTACGGTATCTTTAGGTTGAAGAAATGGCCAAACAACTTGATAATCTGCTTGAAGGCAATGAAGGAAAGGGTTGGCTTCAGGATGCATCCATAATTCTCATACAGAAATGAAGGGATATGAGCTCTTTCCGGAAAATGTGGAATGTGGATGGTTTGTTCTCCTTCTCGTGACTCTTTCAGTCTTTCCTGTAATAAAATGTGTAGCTGAAGGTGATATGTCTTCTTGCTCCTCTAAACAGCCTGCCAACAATTTGATATATGCATCCCTTCTGCTACTGTTTAGTTTTTTCAAAGTTTACTAACTCCCTCTTTCTTGGCTATTATGCAGGGATAGGGGTTATTGAATTTAGAAACTTGGGGAAACTCAAGTTTTGCTTGATAAAACAGTAGAAGGTTTGATCTTGCTTTTGATAAAGTTTGCAGTGCAAAGTTAATGTTGCATATGCGGCACAAAATGGAGTAAAGGTTAATTTTGGTCCTAAACATACGACCAAAATACAAATTTGGTCCAAAACTGTAACACCCGGACTTTTTCCATTTTTTTTTCAAGTGTTCTTGAAAGAACATCGAATATTAAAGTCAATTCTCGCCTTTGTATTTTCGAGTCGATAGAAGGAAAATATATACAAAATTGGGCCAAGCAATTATTCTTTTCCAAGCCCAAATTATTCACGCTGATGAAGCCCACTTTTATAAGTTAAATTGGCTATTCTTTCCACCGATCTGAACCCCTCTCAAATATGCTACCCACTTCTCATTATGGTTGCGAAAAATCTGGCCATGATACCTCAACAAACAAATTAGAAATATGTTTATGTATGTATATGTATCACCACCACTCCACGATCATACAAAATTCTCACCCACTTTCATTCGAAATCCAAAGAGAAATCAGAGAGACAGAGAGCTCCAATAGTGAAACTCAATCTCCCAAATCTGTTCTCAAATGGTTTTCACTGGGCGACGGACGGGAATGGAGAGATGGAAGGCGAAAGCAGCGGGGTGCTGACTCTGTGTTGGCAACAGCGACCATGGCGATGAAAACGGCCTCGACGCGACAGCGGGGCTGCTCCATGGTAGTCCGATGAAGCGATTCACGGAGATGCAGCGGCGCTGAGTTAAGGTGATTAGGCTAGTCGTGGAGAGAGCGAATAGCAGCAACTACCACTGGACATCGGCGGAGGCGGCGTGACGAGAACGATGCCATGAAGAAATGGAAGCGGCGACCTGATGAGGGAGTTAGCAATCGAGAGAGGGAGAGAAGTTGAAGGCTGAATCTGGTGGAGAGAATCGTGGATCTGATGTGAGAATGGACAGCGACAGACATCGAGTAGTAGGGGCTGTTCGGTGGCGATGGCAGGGTCGAGAGCGCAGCGGCGCTGTGACAGTGGCGGGGTGGCGTGCTTAATGGGACGGCGATGGCGAAAGCCGAGCTAGAGCAACGGAGATAGATGAGAGACCGAGAGGCCGAGGGAATTGTCGGCGCTGGTAGAGCTGAGCGATGGAGATGGCTGGAGTCACGAGCTGCACCGCGGGTGGCGAACTGCAGCGTGAGTTGACGGAGAATGAACGAGAGGGTCGTGTAGTACTGCGCTGGAGACAGCGGTAGAGCTGATCGGATTTTAGGCCAGTGGAGAAGGAGGCGCGGTCAAACTGGTAGCGGCGAGTGACAGTGAGAAAGTCCGATTCTTGTGAGAAGAGAGGAAGGAGAGTTCTGCTGATTTTCCAATCGTGTGTATTACTATTTCAGGGAGAACCGGGGAGGCGGTGTAGGGAGCTCGTCACTGTGAACGTGATGGTTGTGACCGAAATTGAAACGGGAGAGATGGAGAGAGACAGCGGGACTTGGCCTTGCTATTTGTCGTGGCAGTGAGGAGCTGAGACATCGAGCTCATTGTCTCTGACGGCAGATTGGAGAGAGAGAGAAAGAGAGAACACAACTTCTGAATTTGAGAGTTTACAATTTGGGATTTTCAAATGGGAAGGAATTTAAGAAGAGAGATGGGGTTTGAAGTGTGTTTTTGCAGAAGAAAGAATCGAGAGTGTTAGCTCCTTTAATTTCATGTTAGGGCCCCCATTTTTTTAAGTAATTGGAGTTGTGTTGTTCGACTGAACTACATTATTTGGGCTGGCAGAGACAGAGAATGGATAGTTTGGAATTTAATGAGATGAAGTGGCTTGGGAGTCGCGGCCATTTGAGGAAAGAAAAGTACTTATTCTGTGATAAGAGTTCAGAATTTCTAAGTAAGATCTTAGGGTAAGATTTTTACATGCATTGTCATAATTAAATTATTTTCTTGAGAGTCTAATTTTTAGCATATTATATTCTTTTAAAAGGGGCTGATTTTTGCATGCTATTTGAGAACGGAATGGAAAGACAAGTCGAGGATTTTAAGCAAATGAGGTGGGCTTTCTTTTTAAATAAGGATTGTGTCTTAAGTATGTTTATTTTTAAATGGTGCAAAATATGTTTGTCATGCCATATTTTTGTGTTGATGTGGGACCTATCTGAAGTGGCTTTTGCCATGTATGGTTAATCGAATTCGGGTCTGACTAGGGAGTGAGTCCCTACTCAGGCTGGTGTACACCCAGTAGATCGTGCGCTATCTCTTTGAGTTGGCCGGTCTAGTGACTTGGAATGTGGCCACATTCCTTGTCATGTAGTTCAGATATGGTATGGTGATGTTGATGATGTTGAGGTTGATGGTGGTGATGATGTTGGTGAAATGTTTTAGTGACTCGGGCCCTTTCAAAGTTAAAACCCCGAGGTCACTCGTTAATGGCATGATAAGAAATTTTTTTTATAAAAATGTTTTCGGCATGAGTCCACTGAGTGCATCAAGTACTCAGCCCTGCATGTGTTTTCCATATGTGCAGGTTGAGATGTGACGAGCGCGGTGGGTGTTGAGCATAAAAGTGAAGAAGATAACAAATAAAGATTTCGAATATATTATGTCTTCATACATAGTATAATTCTTCTCTCGAATGCTTCCGCTGAACGTGTTTCTTTTGAGTTCATTTATTGATGAGATATTGTATTCCTTTGAGTTGTTAGTTGTTGAGATAATACTCTGATTTTATTCGAGATATTCCATTTATTTTGAGCTATGGTCGAGTTTTGTTATTTCCCCCTTTCTTCCCCGCTTCTTTAATCCTCCCCTAGTCGCGATCACCCGTGTTTTCTATCCTTAGAAAATGCGGGCGTGACAAATTGACTTTTACTCTTTAAAATATAGAATACTTCTAAGGGTTCATTTGATACATGTAATTGGAATTGAATTATAATTCAAATTCCAAATCTTTTATTTGATAAATGGGGTAATTGATATGAAATCAAATTTGATGAAATTATATAGTATGTGGATATGTGTAGTGTGTGCGTGCAGTTGCCTAATTTTATAGTAATGAATTACAATTACCTACTTTTGATATGGAATTGTAATTCAATCATGTGATACCAAATAAAGCCTTTATAATAAACTTAAAATTTTAAATTCTTCTACTGTATACTCTTTCCGCCCCACCACAAGTGATTAACTTATCATTTTGAATTATTCCACCACAAAGTGATCAATTTCCCTTTTTAGCTAAAAACAAAACTGTAACCATCTCTTATATTATTCTCTTTTCTTTTCCTTTATTTTGTTTATTTCTCTTACTTTTTTTTATCATACTTTACTCTCTCCACTTTAACTCAATATATATCCTTTTTTTTAATCACGTGTCCAAAAGAACTGTCCCATCATAAGCGATTAACTTTCCATTTGGGTTGACCCACCATAAGTTATTGATTTCTTCTTTTGACAAAAGCAACACGTTTATCTCTCTTACTTTATTTCCACTCTTATTTTATTCTCTCTTTATCTCTCCTGCTTTTTTCCTTTCTCATACTTTATCTCTTAACTTAACTCAATAAATAATACCCCCTCCGTCTCATAATAGATGTCACACTTTCCTTTTTAGTTTGTCCCACAAAAGATGTCGCATTTCTATTTATGGAAAAAGTTCTCTCTCACATTAATATAAAAATTATATTTTTCTCTCTCTATTTAATACACAAAACAAAATCTCCTAAAATCTCGTGTCGTCCCACAAGTGTGACATCTTTTATGGGACGAATGGAGTATTTTTTAAAATTCAGTGCCCTAAATAAATTTATCATTTAGGTGGGACGGATGGAGTATTATATTTAAGAGTAAAGTTCAATTTTGGTCCAGAACGTTCACTTTTTGAAAAACAGGTCATAACAAATGAAATTTAAAGTGTATATATACTAAAGTATAAATTGGATGGTTTTATTTTTGTGTATTTATTTAGTTTATTTCAAATGTCTCATTCTAATTGACACATATTCTAAAATAAAAATGTCATCATCTTTATTTTGTACATCTCTCAACTTACTAGATAAAATTGTATAAAATTTTACGATAAATAGAAAATGCTCCACTTAGAGACATAATGCCAATGCCATAATGAGATTAAAATAGTCATTTTAGATTGTTTTATATTTTTATTTTAAATAAATGTTTTGTACATATACCATACTACCCTTGTGCATATAAAAACATTTATTTATATTTAAGAATTACTTGCTTAGGAAAGTTGTGTGCATTTATATGGATGGCTTGATTAAAGCAAATATATACTCTAATCATCTCACCACAATCTCCGATCTCTCTACCTAATCGGCTGCATCATTATATTGGCTTTAATTTTATACTCCACTATCTTGTTTAGGAAATAGATTTCAAAATTTTAAATACTCCAATGATCCATAAATTAATTTTAAAATTTTAAATACTACCAAACAGAACCTTAACTAGAGTTCAAGATCCATAAATTAATTGTTTATTGTTACACAAGGAAAGGCGTGTAGAAGATCACTCACAATAATCCTCTAGGAATGGATTGATTCAATTAGAGAATAGATTGATACCATTATAATTAGATAGATGTCCACGATCAATTGAGTTTTTTAGGGTAATTGAGAAATGAGATGCAATATCAGCCACTCATTTTTATTAAATGAGTGGTCCAGATTTTGCCACACAAAAAATATTTTTAGATTAGTTTATTATAAAATGGCATAATGGTAATTTCATGATTTTAATTAGATTCTTAAGCTTGTGCTATTCAGCTACTCATCCTCACAAAACTCATCCTAACTCAGACGAGTCCAACCAGCTCCTTCCTCGCCGGAGACGTCGTCGGAGGTGGAATCCCTAGCTTGTCGTCGGACGCCTCGAGCAGATAGCCTAGATCCGGCCACGATTCGCCGGACTACCAATTCGACAATTCCTTCCTCAACCCCTCCGGATTCGCCGCAATCCGACGCCGACTCGACGATTCCTTTCTCAGCCGCTCCAGATCTGTGACCGGAAGTGGGAGATGCAGTGATTTCCTCCTCGAAGCTCTTCATGAACAAGTCGAGGTCGTGGATGGAAGTGCAGAGATCATAATCCTCGTTGATTCCGTCCAGCAGATCCTCCCTCGGCCGCTTCACCTCCGGCGAGTCAATCTCCTCTGCCTTCGTCTCTGTTTCGTCTCTCGCATTTTGAATTCGCGCGAATGCAGAGGGGATCTGGACTGACGACAGTTGCGGCGTCGATTCTATAGAGCAGCAACTTGGAGAAACGATGGGTTTCTTGAGCATGGGTGTATCTAATTTTGTGAAGGTGTGTTCTATTTTGGAGATCTAGGATCTGTCCAATTTGTGGTAGAAATCGAGATAGAGAGGTGTTGGGGATGAAGAAGGTGGGAGAGAGAAGGAAAAACGTGAGAGAGGGGAAGAGAGTTTGTTCTCGTTTCCAGAATGAGAGTTTTTCTGCCTTTTTTTAAATTTTAATGTCAACTACATAACAATTCATGTCAACTATTGTTATTGACATAATTTATACGTAAAATGTTGTTGTTGACATTAATTATATAAATCGTTGACATGAAAATGTTTATTCTTGACATGAATTATATAGCTCGTTGACATAATAACGTTTGTTGTTGACATGAATTATATAGGTCGTTGACATAAATTTTATGAAAAATGTTGTTGAGATGAATTATATGTAAAACGTTGTTGTTGACATAAATAATATAGGTCGTTGATATGAAAATATTTGTAAAATGTTGTTGTTGACATCGTAATTGACATAAATAACGTTTGTTGTTGACATCGTAGTTGACATAAATAACGTTTGTTGTTGACATAATGTCTCTAGTTGACATCACACAAAAATGACAAAAATACCCCCTTGTTGACATAAACTACACACCGTTGACATTGAGCGAAAATTATGAATGAGTGGCTGAGATTGCATCTCAATTCTCAATTAGGCCCAAAAATCTCAACCTAACAGGACCCTATCATTCTATGTATTATTGATCAATACAAAACACTCTTTACATACTCTTCCTTCTTCCCAAATATGTTCAAGATTTATTGTCATAGTGAATATTCTTTTTTTTTCTCATACTAATAATTTTTGTTTTTAAATATTAGCTAGATTAACTCATAAATTACTTTTTTTTTTATATCCATTTTTTAATAGTAGTACTAGTTTTATTGCTTAGTAGGAGTATATAATACTGCTGTTTAATTTTTCCAGAAATGTCCACAAACTATTCGTTAAATTGTCGAAGAAACTTTATTCCCCTACACCTGCTCATATATCATTTGAATATTTCTAAAAAATACAATTTAAGATTCTATAAGAAAGTTCAAGCGTGAATGTTCAGAAATTTAAAAGCATTCGAAATGTCAAGAGCCTGTCGATGAACAAAAAATGATATCAACATATGTCGATCAAGCAACAACATTTAGAATATTTGATCAATATAAAACTCAAGATCCACAAACGTTTTATTACGAAAAGAGAGAAAAAATCCAATAAACATAAACCAGATCACATGATTAAGCAACTCCTTGAACACGATTTGAACGTCGTCCACGAGCACATGTTCGTCCTCCACCACGCCTATTACGAGTTGGGTTAATTTCAATATTTGATCGAAGCCTCGTGTCTGCTCTCGGCCCTCCGCGAGGAATACTCACCAACGGATCTAGTATAGCAGGCGGATCAATAGAAATGCGTGCATTCTCACCATCGGGCCTTGGATTCGAAATTAACCCACCACGATTAATATTCATTATATCCACCAATAACTTTTCGTGGACTTCTTTCACCATATTTATCACATGTGGGTCAGTTATAGCTGCATTTGCACATTTTACAAAGCTTCTTTCCATATCTTGAAACGCTTTGAACTCTATAGTCATGTGAGGATAACCACCTGCAAAAACAATACTAGAATGCGGTCTATACTCTCTTGCCCGCCATCTTTTCCTGATTTAACGACCGTGTAAATGATTAATATCTTTGTACACCAAGACTTTCAAGATATGAACACAAAATATGCCTTTAAATTCATACCTACGGCAATTGCAGCTTATATATTCCCCAAAAGGAAGATACTCGACAGTCTAAGTGTCTTCCTTGTGAAAAACATTCTGCACTAATCGCATCTCCATTATCTTGCAACGATGCACACCATCTTCACCAATTGCGACATCTTCCACATTACAACTATTAATTTTCTTGATTTCCACTTGCAACAAGAGGCCGATGTTATGAGTGTATTCACCTAGCAATTGTTTCTCCCATTGAAAAGTTGACACATGTTTCAGCATCAAGCACTTTGACTTGTAATCAGCGTTCATCTCTTTCTGAAGTTTGTTTTGAATAGTGATCTCGTATTGTTCCACAAACAGTTTCAACGTGTTGATTCAAATAGATGGGTGCCCAATTCTCACTTTCATCAAACAAATCTTTCAGCCACCTATTATTATGAAGACTGTGTTTAGATAGAAATCTGTCCACCTTGACTCGAATTCTGCAATACTGAGACTGTCATATATCGTTGAGTAGAAATGAGACAAACAACTACGAAAGTCAGCAACACCTTTGAACTTCTGTGGAATTTTACAGGCAATATGCCATAGACAAAGTCTATATACAGTCATTGGAAAAACTGCTTCACGACAATCTTTATACTCTCACATTGATCTGCATTGTTGTAGGTTGAACACTTTTCATGGCCAGTAACTAGTTGTTAAAGAACCATTTAAATGATTTAGACTGCTTGTGACTCAATAAACCACATCCCAATAATATTGTTTGGTTATGTTGATTAACTTCGACAACCGTCGCCAATGGCATCTTGTATTTGTTTACAAGGTAAGTTGTATTGAAACTCACAACATCGTGGAACTCTTCGTACGCAGCTATACTACGAGGATGTACCCACATCACATTACGCAGGCGTCCTTCATCGTCAACATCCATAATGTGGAAAAGAGTTTTTATCTTGCAATTGCATCCTCAAAAACAGCCTGTGTATAGCTTCAGCATCCCCCTCTCCAAATCTCAAACTTCTCATTTTATCTATGAAGTTCCTACAGTCTCGCTTAGTGACACCTAAATTCTGAGCACCTACGGCCATAACTTCTAGAGTCCTCACGTTTTGACAAGTCCCATAGCCTACAATATCTCGATTTTTCAGTAGGCGTTTCATGTGCAAAGTTAACTCTCGGTTACCCGGAATAAACATTGACAATTGCGGCTCAAGACTGTGATTGTGATTCAACTCAACATTCGACACAATAACTTTACCATTAGTCTTTACAATGCAATTAACACGAGCTTGACATTGCATTTGTCTGGTAAACTTCATAATTACAGCCGCAGGTTTTCACCCTTTGGAGTATGCAAGCACGTAATACTTAGACGACGAGTTATGTATTGCAACAGAAAACCCTTGCAACTTCGCATAATCTCGATGCTATATCATAAGGCTCTCTTTTGAATCATATTCTGTTCCCTTCATAGGAGCCATATTGGCTATAAGATCTTCACCCGAAACATCATCATCATCGTCGTTGTCGTCGTCTACACCATTAGAATCTAGGATCACAGTAGTTGCTTCTTTTCTGTTGTTATTTTCGTCCTCTTCTTCTATCACATCATCTCCTTCTTCATCATTGTTGTTACGTTCCTCTTCCACTGTCACATCATATCCTTCATCACCATTGTTGTTATCCTCTTTCGATAACTCATGATTGTCGCCAAAAACTTCCTCATATATCTCGTTCATCATACACGTATGTGTATTCATCATACACGAACACAGGATGGAATGTAACTAAAAATAATTGTAGAAAAATGGGACTTAGTTTTCAGTTGGGTGCAGTCCCAAAATTGTCATATCTAAACAAATCTTGCAATGTGATAATCTAGTTATATGTGAAAAATGTACAACATCCCAAAAATCTCACAAACACCCTCCCCCCATGTATATTTTAATGAACATGTATAAGAGGCCTAAAACACATAAATAAGAGCATAGGGGAGGTACCTTTGATGTTTTTTTTTTTTTATATTGTGGCAGCAATGATTTGGATGAACAAGGCTGAAGATGCCGCAACCTGAGACGCTGAGGGCTGGACGGTGGAGCTGTTCGACGGAGGGAGGAATGAAGATATTTCTATAGTTGGCAATCTCTTTATTTTTGATTGAGTGTATTTAGGTAAAAGAGTTTAATTTGATATGAGTTGACTCTTGATAATAATTTGATTGATGTATATTAGATGAAAGATAGTAATTTGATATGAATTGTCTTTCCTTTTATAATTAATTGATATATATTTATTTATTCAATTATTATTAATTTCAAAATAAGGGTATATTAGTCCATATTATAATTTGGCTTATGACAAAGTGACATAGGGATATTATGGCATTATGTCTCTAAATCATCACCCTTTATCAAAATCATCATTGCAGTGTTACTCAATTAAACGAAGTAGAAGAATATACTCCCTCCGTTTCACTTTAGCAGTCCCAGTCAGTTCAGTCTGTCTCGTATTAGGAATCTCAATTAGAATCTATTAACCCCGCATTCAATTAACATTTTATTATAAAACTAATAGTATATAAAAATGAGATTCATGTTCCACTATCTTTTGTCACAGACTTTTTCTTTATATTTCTTAAAATTCGTACAAAATTCAATAAGATTGCTAAAGTAGGACGAATGAAGTATAATTGTTCGTACTTATTGAGTTCTGAGTCAATAAACTTAAAATTTTATCGTGTTAAAATTTAGTATCAAAAATTTAATAGGCTATATGGATCAGTGCACATATTAACAATGGATTGCCGTCTCCTATATATGATTAAGAAAATTAATGTGATTGATTTTGTTAATTAAGGTTGAATATTATTATTAATGGAATTAAATTTGGATCCGTGATTGAAATGGGTGACGTGGGCAAAAGTGGAAGAGAGTATCCAAATAGGCAGTGGCGAATGCAATCTAAGCACCTCAGCAATGGCGTCGGCGCCTGCTGCTTATTCCTTTCTCCATTGATCGATCGATCAATCCACCAATTCATGAGACGATGCGTTGTTGTTGTGGATTAGGATCTCGCCGCTGGATTTCCAACTACGACAAGCTCCATCGCTTTGCCCTCTTCCTCATCTACGCTCAGATTGGCTGCTCTCTCCTCGGATCGCTCTCCCCTCTCTACAATGGCGTCCTCATCCTCCATTTAGGGGTTTCTCTCTTCGGCCTCGTCGCCGTCGAGAGCAGCAATCAGAGCCTCGCCCGCACCTACGCCTTCCTCCTCTTCTGCTCCTTCTTCCTCGACCTCTCCTGGTTCTTCCTCTTCTCTCACCAAATCTGGTAATTCTCTTCTCTCTCTCTAATCTCTGCATATAGTGTTACTGCTTCTGATAAAATAATTGTAAGCAAATTGACGATCCAGGCATTTTCCTTCTGGTGTGTACGGAACCTTAGCTGCCTACGCCGTGAAGCTGACTCTGGTGGTGCAGATCGCCGGAGTTTCAGTTAGGCTGTTATCATCCTTCTTATGGATTCAGATTTACAGGCAGGGCGTTTCTAGCGCGGACGGCTCAGCTGCCAGAGATGCGGATGCCGATTTGAGATTTAATTGCCTCAACTCGGCTACTCATGTTGTTCGACATCCCTACGATGTGATCGACGATGCGTATGATCCTGCTAATTTCCTGCCTCTTTTTGGAGATCGCGCCAGGGATGACTCCTCTCGATATGGGGTATGCTCCTTCCTCTTCAAACCATTATTCATTCTTCTATGTTTTTCACATTTTATTCATAAATCATATAGTAATATGGATTTGTTAGAGCTACAAACAAAAATTAAGACATGGAAGACATTAGGAGAGCAGAGCAGTCCAAATATTGAGTTGCTAAGCTCCTTAAATTCACAAATTAACAGACTTAGCAGTTTATCTTGTGTTGTGCTGCTTATTCTTTTGTGCAATATATATGTATCCAAATATGAACTGTTGCTATGATTTGGTGTTTGATTGCTCATAAATTTGGTGTTTGTATTTGATTATAAGTGTAAAATAATCCTTAGCATTCAAAATCGTACAAGTGGTAATGGAGATCATCCCTTGACATTCGCATGAAAATGGAAGATGTTATGATGTTGGCTCCTACTCTGTATTATTATTGACTGTTTGATTTATAAGTTTGGATTCTTACGTTGTTTTAGCTTCTGTGCATTGTGCAACTCATTCGAAACACAAGTCAGAACTTAATGCTAAACTGGGACTGGATCTGTTAATAACTAGTGTACAAATATTTATGAGGGCCAAACTGGATGACTGAACTTGTGTTTTTGCCAACTATGATGTCTTTTGTCATTGCTGAGATGATGCGATTCTCTTCTAAGCATGAAGACATTTTTCTTATGAATGAGATGCAGAACATAAACCTTAGTCCGTGGACTGAGCATGGTGGTCTTTGACATTTACAAGCCTATATAGTCTGAAGTAGTTTAACTTGTGTTTATAGTGTCTAAGAGGATGCTTGGGTGTGGTGGTTTGGGAAGAGGAAATAGGAGAACAAGATAAATGGGTGATTGGAATTTCCAGAATCACTTCATTCCGCCACCATTATACAATAATCGTTCTCATTCCTCTTAAAGTATACTGCTGGTTCGGGATTGAGATGTGAGACATAAATACTAGCAGCAATATATTTTTTCCATTAGCTTAAGCTGTTTGCTTCACTAGATCAGGAGCTGGAGAGAATGCAGCTCCATTACAAACATAATGTGAATGGTAGAGATAAAGTGATATTGTAGGGATCAGACTGCTTAGGATTCACTAATTACCGGGACCTTTTTTATTGATTGGTTCTGAGATAGCTAATCTCGGAGGTACAAGCCAATACAAAAGAGATATTTTGTTTCACCACAACAAATTATTTGATTCTTTGTTTTCAAAGAATTTTCATGATAGACCAGAACAATCATTTATAGGATTTAATGATTCCTAAAAGTCGATTCATCTTTTTGACTATTTTCATTGAAAAAATCTATACAGATATATTTGTATCTATCGTTAATATTCCCAGAATAAATACAGAATTTTTTCTTAAATTAACAAAAAAATTTATTGATAAGAATAATCAAAGAAAACAAGCAAAAATTAATACAAAAAAGAAAACTAAACTTAATCAAAAAGTAGAAAAAGAAATAATTGTATCAGAGCCCTGGTTCAGGGCTGGGCCTGTGTGGCTCGGGGTTCGGTGGTTGCGCTTGCAAGTTCTCCAATGTCTCTGCGTGAGCTCGACCAAGACCTGTGGTGACCGGGTGACCTGTAACATGAGGCACGCATGTGGTTTTGGTCTTGGTCTGGTGGTCTTGGTTTGAGGGGAGGATTGTGAGGGCAAACAATTCCCACATTGGAGAATGAACAAGACTTGCAAGTGTATAAATGGGCTACCCCTACTCCATTAGTATGAGGCCTTTTGGGGAGATCCCCAAGAGCAAAACCGTGAGGGCTTTGCCCACAATATCATACTAATGTGGAGTTCGGATGTGCGCCACCGATACCCAGCAGATATGATCACCAGATGGGTATGAAGCTTATTTTTGGATGGCAGGCTATTCAAAACGGCGACTCAACTGTAGGAGACTCTGCTGGAACTTCTCAGGCGCATTCATACAAAAGTTCTGATGTTTTCATGTTAAGATAATGTGAGTTACCTCAGTACTTGCAAACTCTTTTCTTGAGCCTCCATCCTTATCATGCATCACTTGTTTCAGATTGTTGGTCCATGATGAATCATATTGTTTACTAATGGGTGGGTGATCAATATTTCAGGACGAGAAATGCTTGAGATGGTTTGAACTAATGGTGATGGTTACTTCTCCCTTCATTCCATCCTCATATTTTTTATTTTTTCATTCAATTAAAGATGGGTAAGTGCAGTGTATATGTTTTTTTCTATGCATGGCAATATTTTTCTTTTTTTAGTAATGATGCTGCCATATGACCAGGACCACATTCTCACATTGTTCTTTTTCGATGAAAGAAGGCCTGCAACTATTAAATGATATATAAACAAAAATGGTTCTAATAATTTTGAAACATAATGATTATACCAAGATTTTAATAAAATGTTAGATAGTACTATTTGATTAGTGTAGAAAGTGTCGCATCATAACAAATAGTATTATGAGTGTGTTAGGGCTCACTGGACAGATTTTTTTTTAAGTAAGAAATATTAATGCGAGTTTATTATGAGAGGGGTGTTACAAAAAAAAAGAGTAAAGTTACACATTTTTTTATAGCCAAATGAATATAAATATAAAGACCTCACAATGAACTTGAATTCCAGATCTTTGGTTTCAAACATTACCACTGTCACTAAATCAATTCCCACGCATAAAATTATGAACTTTTTATTGAAAAAGTGAGTTAAAAAGACGAGCACTTTCTACATTAAGCTTTAAGCTTTATCTCAAATATATCATTAACTCTCTTTTGAGGACATCACACATTGAGATTTACTCGTAAAATATTTCTGTTATTGAGAGAGAGAGGAGAAATCGATTAATGGCAATTGATTGGTTGTGGAACACTGTCACCATGTATATTAGGATGAACAAGAAGTGGCCAGCTAAGAATCAATTCTCATCACTCAACTTTTCTCTCATATATTGATCATTGCATCAAATACAAAATGATTGCTCCTTTTCTTTTCCTTAGTTTGGTTTACGTCAATGTTTTAAAAATCAAACATGCGAACAAAACAAACAATAAAACTATTATTAGTTCATGATTCAACTAGTCAGATGAATGGGTAAATAATTCACAACCGGACCAATCAATTTATCCAGTTTAAATCGACCCAATATTAAACTACTAATTTTCACGTACAAATTGGGCCTAACCATAAATCGATTTGAATTAAAACGCGTCAGATGCATATTTATTTATTTATGGAATTAAGGTCAATGTATAATAAATCCACCGCGTCGCAAACGTGTATGGAGATGTGAAAATTCATAATAAGAAAGTACTACACGTCTTGTACGATAATAGGTAAATTCTTTAATAAAGACTGATAGTGGTACTTATACAAAATGAATTACAAGATGATTGATTCTTGGATGAGTCGCCTCTTTATTGGATTAATCACTTTAGCTGTTCGGACTAAAGAAATTTAGAAGTTCCATGTCATAACATAAATCAGTTTAGTTGAGCAATTAAACATCTCGACTTAAAAAAAAAAAAAATATTAACATTTAATATTATGAAATTTTCAAAAAGTTAGATTTTTCTTACTAACTTTAAAATTGACAAATAATATCACGAATTTTATTCTGGATTTGTTTTCCCACGAATGAAAAATTTTATGTTATTTTAATAGATTGAAGAATAATTTTAAAGGGAGTGCTTCAAGAAAAACTATCTTCAAAGTTTGTGGAGAAATTACGAAAAAAAATTCATATCATTGAAGAATTTTTTCATTCATGGAAAAAATAAACCCGGGGTAAAGTTTGTGATATTATTTGTCAATTTCAAAGGTCGTGAGAAAAATTAAACTTTTCAAAAATTTCGTGATATTATACGCCAATATCAAAAAAAAAAAAAAATATATTGTTGAACTAGATTGAGGATACAGTAAATAAAAGAAATAAATGGTGGTGGAAGAAGAGTGGGCCATGGTTTCGTACATAAGATTCCAACACCGAAACGCAAACACGCGGATGGAGGACAATATTCATTCCCAATATCATTTCTGAACCCTGAAACATTCGTCCTCTCCACCATTTTCATATCAAACCAAACCAGTTTTGATATTACTACTTACAACAAAGGAGAGGAGGGAGCATCAAACAACAACAAAATTCATTCTTTTTCTTGTTCCTGGTATTTATCTCTATCTCTCTCTCTCTTTTTTTTTTAATGATTCTTGGGTTTTGACTTCTTTTTTTATTAATTATTATTATTAATGTGTTGATGCTGGCTTAATCCTATTAAAACACGCCTTTTTCTTGAACCCTCTCGATTCTTCTTGTTTGAATGCATATATTTTCTAGTTTGTTGACTCATTAAGCCGTAGCCGACTTGATTAAATATCCTATTTTCTTATCATCTAACCAACATTTCCTTCTGTTTGGATCTGCCTAATTCAGTGGAATTGCAACGATTATTGTGTTTTCTGGCTTTAAAAAGGGTATGATTAGGCTATTCTTTGCATCTTCTTTGTTTTCTGTTCATATATGTGTGTGTAGATAAGTAGATTTATCCTTGTTGACCATAAAAATTCAATCTTTGATCTGCCTATTGTTTCTCTGATTCTTTTGCCTAGGGGTTTTGTTGTGTTGTTGACTTAAAACTTTATGCATTTGTTGAAGTTGGAGATTTGAATGATTTGATGGTGTTGTTGTGAACAGGTAAAAATCAATTTACCAATTGATAAATAAAAAAAAAATCAAGTCTTGGTGCAACAAGAATGGAGGAAGTTGAGGCACCAAGATATTGGTGCCATATGTGTTCACAGAATGTGAATCCAACCTTGGAGATTGATTCAATAAAATGCCCCATCTGCCAAAGTGGCTTTGTTGAGGAAATGGCCTCTCAAGAAAATGATAGCCCTCCTACTGATCTTCAACTTGGAGGGTCGGATTCAGATCGCACCCTCTCCCTCTGGGCGCCAATCCTACTCGGTATGATGGGCAACCAACGGCGTAGGCGCCGTATGAGGCGCATGGGGTTTGAGGAGAGCGACAATGAAAATGACAACGACAATGATGATGAGTTTGGAAGGCACCACCATCATGGGGAGGAGGAGCTTGACCGTGAACTGGAGGCTATAGCGAGGAGGAGGAGCTCAGCCGCGATTCTGCAGCTCTTCCAAGGCATGCGGGCTGGGATACTATCTGAGCCAGAGACTGATCAAGGGACTAATAGAGCTGGAGATAATGAGCCTATGATTCTCATAAATCCCTTTAACCAGACCATCATTGTTCAGGGATCGGGAAATGAGTCCATAAGTCGTGCACCTATTGGCTCCCTTGGGGATTATTTCATTGGACCAGGGCTCGACTTGCTGCTGCAGCATTTGTCGGAGAATGATCCAAACAGGTACGGGACACCTCCAGCTCGCAAGGAGGCAGTTGAAGCTCTACGGACTGTGAAAATCGAGGACACTCTTCAGTGCTCCGTTTGTTTGGATGATTGTGAGATTGGTGATGAAGTTAAGGAGATGCCTTGCAAGCATAAGTTCCACAGTAAGTGTATCCTGCCATGGCTCGAGCTTCATAGCTCTTGCCCCATCTGCAGGCACCAATTACCTTGTGAAGAGTCGGAGCTCGACTCTGAGGGGTCAAGAAACGACAGCAGCAGTGGAGAGACGGACAATGGTGATAGAAACGAAAGAGGGAGACAGTTCTCGGTTTCTCTTCCGTGGCCCTTAAGCGGCTTGTTTTCATCCTCCAATACTTCAAATGCCAGCCCAAGCACTTCACACCACCGGGATGAGAATTGATCTGATCTCTGGTAAACGTATATATGTGCAAATTCGGAGGCAATAATTAGAAAAAAAGTGACTTGTGTTTTCGATCAGCTTGCTAAGAACTGCTGTGGGTTTTCTGTATTATTTGTATAGTTGCTGTCACTGGTTTGAGTGTTGAATGTTTCATCTCCTGGCAATTTATGTCTGGAAATGTGCAATAAATCTTGTTCAGGCAAAGAAAAAAACAAGTGTGCTTGAAAATAGGGAGAGTTTGCAATAGATATTGTGTTTAAAAAGAAGAAAAGAAAAAAAGAACTAAACAAACTGCTTAAGATGGATGTTCCAGCAAAAACTATAAAAGGTGTGTTGGATTGAAATACGCACACTATTCTCAAACTGAAATTTCAAAATTGGTTCAATTTAATTTTTTTGAAAATTTAAATTTTTCGATGTAGTTCAGTTCCGATTTAAAAAAATTCTATTTTTCTTCCAAAAATCAGATGCTTGTGGTGTGTGTAGTGTGTGAAATTGGTGTAGTGTGTGAAATGTGTGAAATTTGTGTCGTGTGTGTAGTGTATCAAATGCTTGTAGTGTGTAAATTGTGTGAAATTTGTATAGTGTGTGTGAAATGTATAGTGTGTGAAATGTGTGTGAATTGTGTGAAATTTGTGTAGTGTGCGAAATGTGTGTAGAGTGCGAAATGTGTGAAATTTATGTAGTGTGTGAAGTGTGCAGTGCGTGTGAAATTTATGTAGTGTGTGTGCAGTCGGTGAAGTATGTGTTGTAAATATATAGTGAAAAATATTTAATTTTATACTCCCTCCATCCATGAAAAATAGACCACATTATGAATAACACGAGTTTTAATGTGAAATTGGTAAAGTAAGGAGAAGTAGTGTTAGTGGAATATGTGGTCTATATTATTAGTGGTGTTTAAGTTTAATTGTGTTAGGTAGCAAATGTGGTGTCATTTTTCAAACTTGATCTATTTTTCGTGGACAACAAAAAATGACAAATGTGGTCTATTTTTCGTGGACAGGAGTAACTATTTGGAATTCTAATTTTCTACTTTTGATATGGAATTCAAATTGTGGAATTGAAGGATTTGGAATTGCAATTTAATTCTAAATCCAAATATATTAGGGCTACCAAACATTGTATTTGGAATAGAGGGCTCCAAATCTAATTCCACACCTCCAATTCCATGTTCCCTAACATAGCCTAAGAAAAAAGTGTTAGTGAGTTAAGTTTGTTAATTTTAGTTAAAAAATAAAATGACTCAACTATAGAGAGACCCTACATTCCACTAACTCATTTCACTCACATTTTATTATAAAACCAATATATCACATTCCTCCAACTTTTCTACTCACTTTACTCCATAAAGTCAAACAATTTAAAACCCGTGCCAGTCAAATATAATATATTTAATGGCGGACAGAGGGGAGGGTGTACTGAAACTATGAAAATAATAAAATTAAGAACGGTAATTGTAACTCTTTTGAATCAATGTCAAATTATGTAATTAATATTGAACATACTTAAACTTAAATTTCTTTTAAATTTTATTTAATTTTTTAGCAAATAATTTTTTTATAAAACATTCATACTTTTAACCTAAAATATCTTTAAATAAGTTTTCTACAATTAGCATTAATAATTTTTGAAGTTGAAGCCATTTAGGTTTTAGCATGTGAAAATAGATTTCTACTATTGTTAAACTAAAAAAACAATTTTAAACCAAATTTTGTAGAATACCAAAAAATCGAATTAATAGTTAGATTAAGTAAATGCATTAATAAAAAAATCTCCTCAATTATTTCACATTTTAACTCTCCAATTTTGGCACAAATCTCTCATCTCGCCGATCTACTTGAACCGTCTCCGTCTCAAACTCTATGGATTGCACCAAGCAACTCTCTTCTATCTAGGTGTTCTCTTCCTCCAAAATGGAATTAAAGGTTTAAATAGAGAAAGAGAAAGGAGTCCAATATGTAAGTCAAAATTGAATTCATTTTGTTCAAGTCAACGAATTATGAAACTTTACAAGCATAATTATTTATGAAATTAATAAATTTTATCACAATAACGTATTATCATAAATTTTTGAAAACTTTATTAGATAACGTTGGCATTATAATTAAGGGTGGATATAAATACCAAAATACCGATTTTTCGGTGTATCGCAAACTAAAGGCTAAAACCATGTTAGTACTCCATCCATCCCAAGGAAGATGACCCCTCTCTATACGAGATTTTATGCATACTAATTTTAAATTGTTTAAAAAGGGAGAGAGAAAGTTGTTGGATGTTTAAAAGTAGGAGAGATGAATAAATTAAGGGAAATAAAAGGTGTTGATATTTAAAAGTAGGAGATATGAAAAAAAGTAAGAGAGAGAAAAGGTTGTTGGATGTTTAAAAGTAAAAGAGAGAAATAAAGTAAAAAAAAAATATATAGTTAAGTATTTTAAATATTTCCTAAATAAGAAAGCGGTCATCTTGGTTGGGATGAACGAAATTTTCGGGTACCGGATCCCGAAATTCCCAAAATCCAATACCCGATACCCGACCCGAATTTGATTTCGGGTACCCAGATACCCGACTCGGGTATCCAGTCCCGAAAAATCGGGTATCCAGTCCCGATTGTGATTTTAATTTATTTTTTATTTTTTATTTTTGGAAATTAACTACAAACTTTTAGAATTTATTTAATATTATTTAATTCGAATTTAATACAATATTGAAGTAGTATTCAAGAGAAAATAACTATAAATTTTTAGATATACAAATTCTTGTAGTAGTTCTAATTTAAAGGAAAATAACTACAAACTTTGAACAATACAAAATTCATAAGTTATACGTACTACATATTAACATCTTTCGTCCATCCACAATAAGTCAATAACCATCAAAATTCATAAGTTTAAACATTCATCCCTTATAAACATCACAATTCAATCATTCATAAGAATCTAGATCTAAAAATAACATCATCAAAGATTCAAAATTCAAAATATTACATGTCAATAAAATTAAAATATAATTAAAAAATTAAATTACATATCTTATACGCTAACTATTAAGTATTAATTAAAATATAGTTAAACAAATTAATTATATTTATTTATAATAAAAACATAATTTTTTAGTTTTAAAACAAAATCGGATAATTCGGGTATACAATTATCCAATTTTTTCGGGTTTGGATATCGGGTATCCAATACCCAATATCCATTTTGACAGACCTAACTGCAGTATTTTAAAGTTTAATTGAACACAAACTAAAGGCTAAAGCTACGTAATTTTTTAGTTTGCAATTTTCTTAATTTTTAATTGGCAAGGCATTTGAATATATTTGAATGTGGTTTGTAACTTAAATGTGATTTTTCCTTGGAAAGATTTAATCTATTATTTTAATAGTGTCCACATGTCCTTTTTTATTAATGTTTTAAGATATGTTTATAAAAGTTGGAGGTTAGGAGATTTAATCTAGATATCTCCTTTCCTATCAATCTTGTAATGATACTATCTCCAATTTTTTAAAAATAGCAACACTTTTTTTTAGTCCATTCCTTAAAAATAGCAATTTTTCAAACTTTTCATGTTAAATTATTTTTACACCCTTAATAAAGTGGACACCATCATCCACTAACATTAATTTCATTACTTTTTTTTCTCTCTCTTACTTTATTAAATTGTGCATTAAAACCCGTGTCGTTTCAAACCTCCCTATTTTTAAAAAACGGAAGTAGTATAATTTTCTATTTTCTGGTGAAATTTAAGGACAATTAGACCCATGATTACCAATCATTTATAATTTTCTATTTTCTAGTGAAATTAAGGACAATTGGACCCATGATTACCAATCATACAAACCACATACAAGATTATAAAAAAAAACGGTGGAGTGGGATACGATATGGTCGATGATCTACAAAAGTCTTTTTGGCAAAACTTCCATGCCTGACACCATCACAAAGCAGTTTGCGAAGGGACAACAATTGGTACTTGGCTCATAGGGATTTTCATTTCAGTCCCAATTTCTTAACCATGTACTAATTCGATGCAAATCGTTCCATTGCGCTAGTCGGGAAATGGATGGTTGGAAAAGAAGTTGATGCAATGTATTGGGAAGGGACAATGGTCACATAGGTGGGAATGCATCAAGACTGATTTCAGGAGCATCTTTGGCCCCTTCATCAGTGTCATCCGAGAACTTCATGAGTGTGTAAAGTTTTTCTGGAGATGTCATGCACAACGAAAGTCAGGAAAAAATTCTATCTTCTTATATAGAAAGCTCCTTTACATAAAAGTTCATCATGATATTGTGAAGTTTATATCTTCTTTTACACTTTTCAAGAGTTTTAGTCATAATTTGTGTTTGTTTTAAAAGTTATCATGATGAACTTTATCTCTCTTTTCACACTCATCATCCGTTTTAGTCACAATTTGTGTTTGTTTTAAAAGTTATTATGATAAACTTAATATCATTTGTTATACTCTTCATCAGTTCTGGGTACAATTTGTATTTGTTTTAAAAGTTGGACTCCTCCAGGAGACTACGACGGTAAGGGAGGCAAATGACTTACTTTTTTACTTTTTAATTTTTGTTGTATATTAGTTTTGAGAACTTTTATTTGTATTGATTTTCATATCAAACAAAATGATCCCTTTTATAGGGTGAAAAGAAATCTAAATACATCTTCTAGATTATATCATTTGTTATTTGTTTCTAAAACATTTGCTTCCATATCTTCTAATAAATGTTGTGTTACACCCCTCAAGTTATGTAACGAGATCATCGATATTTAATTTGTGCAACACGTTGTTATACCTCTATGTTTAGTTTTGTTAGATAGCTCTCTTGGGGGCTTAACGCCACCACTCTCTTAGTTTAGATTAGTTTTGCTTCAGTTTTTCCTTAGTTTAGCTTAATTACAATTTGTTCCAGCAGTTCTTAATTAGCTTGTTGAAGATACCATCGTTCTCAACGTGTGTTCTTCATACTTTATCACGAACGTTCTAATCTATATCACGAATGACCTTATTTTTTCATTAAGGCCTATTTTTTATATATACAGTACTATTCTATTACAGTAATTACTAGGAGTATTACAATATGTACTTTTCCATTTTCACAATGAATCTTTGCACTTCTTTGGCTTTCATCCTTAGCACAACACTTCTCTATGTTCTTCTGTATTTTTCCCACTTCTTGTTGAACATTGTAGGTTGACATAGTTTCTCACGCGTGGGATAATCATATGTGTGTTTCCTTTGTAATGATTATCTTGAACCTGACGTTTCTAAGATTTAGGGTTTCTTCCTCTTTCTCTTTTTTCTCCATCCATAGAGGCGGTTATGCTTCCCAAGGGTTTACTTTTGTTTTGTCTCACTTATAATTGTAGAGCCACCTCATCCAGTATTAGGATTCGATATTGGTTCCAGTCTTTGAAGCTTTGTTATTGTTGGAGATCATTCCCTCATTAATATTTGTCTGAAATATGCTTTCATTATCTGCCGCCACTATTTTCTTTTAGAGATTATTTACTTTTTTTCATCTTGACAACATAGGTGACCTTCCTTTACTCTTCTTTTTTTCGCCATCGATCTACTTCTTTGGAAGCTTACTCTCTTTAATAACACAATTGTAATTCAATCTTTAAGTGAGAGAGCTGTGTTATGTGTTCTTTTCATGACAATTTTAATACCTCAAGTTCAAGAGACCTATTCTCCCTATCTATGCCTAAATACTGAGTTCTACTCCACTGTCCACAACAGTCAGTTGCAATGGTCTTACTGTTGTCCTCAGTATCTGTAGTTTTCTTCAAAATTTTGGTTGTACCTGTTCTTTCCTGCCATTTGAATGACTTTTGGATGGGCAAAGCTTGTCAGAATCGAAAAGGACTTGATTAGAAAGAAAGACTGAAATTTTCATCCACCAGTGAAAGTGTTCACGAAAATTGTGACTGAATTAGGTCAAATTCTTCTTTCTAATCTCCTTTTATATTGAATTATAACGGGCCAGATAAGGGATCCATAGAGCTTGGACTTGGGCCAACCCCGTTGGTCTTTTACTAGTTAAATTGAGCCCCAATTTAATACAAGCTCAACTGAATATTATTATCGGCCACTACAGTAAACTAATATTGACTATCCGTCTAATCTCAAATTACAAGTAATCTGAGCTTTACCTCTTTATTATTTTCTTTTAAGAAATAAATATCCATTAATTAATTTAAGTATGTTATTTCATATTAATTAATTAATTTTTTTTTCAAGAGTTGTCTAGTTCAAAATCATTATTTATTATTGAGCAAAGGTCAATTTCCTAAACATATGGCCGAAATACCAATTTGGTCCAAAACATTCACTTTTTAAAAAACGGGTCCATAACATATGAAATTTGTGTCATTTACGTCCAGTTTTGACGGTGCCGTCAATTTTTTACGGTCAACCGTCCTTTAAAACAATTTTGACCCGATTAAGCTAATTTTGACCCGATTAATCTTATTATTATATTTTTGAAAAAAAAATTGAAAATGCAAAATTGAATATGAAAATTTTTGACAATGCAAAATTGAAAATGCAAAATTTTGGCCGAATCGACGTAATAAACTTACAAACTAGTCCTTGATATTCATGATCATGATCAAATCGGTCCTGAACATTTAACAAATGAAATCAAGGCTTGTGCCAATGATGTCAACAAACAAGTTTGTATGGCATGGCACAGTCAAAACCACCATACAAAAACAACTATCAACCATACAAAAACCAGTACACACCATCATCAAACAAGTAGCCACCAACAAAAACAAGTATGTAGAGTATTCATTACAACCCTTCCATTAATTCTTCTTCTTCTTCTTCTTCTTCTTCTTCTTCTTCTTCTTCTTCTTCAGTGAGACATCAACTTCCGAAGTGGCTGGATCCTTATACATGTCTGCAATCGAACTTGTGTAAGTTGTCCTTCTGTGGCCGGGTTGGTGGCACAGCGTACAAGTTGGTTGTTCTTCATCTCGATTACGCTTCTTCCTAGTTGTTGGCCCTACAAAAATTATGAGTAAACATTAGTATTGTTTAGAGTTTATATTTGAATGAAGTAGTAAGTTTTAAAAGACAGTTATACCTTTCGGTTGACCCAATTGAATGCCTTGGGGGCATCTCCTTTTGTTGTGACCTTTTTCACTACAAAGTCCACACGTATACTCCGACATCAACCCCTTTCTCGACATTCTTTTGCCACCATCATCCTCATCCAAGACTTCAACAAACCGAAGGGCTGCCTTTACTTTATCCTTGCAGATTTGCGTTGCTCTTCCACTGTTTTTTGACTAGCTCCTTTCGGGCGTCCGGGCAGTCGTGTGAGCTCAGGTGGAACAACGTCGGGAGAAGGAGTCTTTGGCCACAGCTGCGGTCCTAGAACCGGGTAGATAATAGGCTCGTACACCTTTTGGAACGTCTCCTTCGAGTAGCATTTATCTACAAACGAGTCCACATTCTCGTTGGTCATCTCGATGGCAGCAATGGCGTGATGGCACGGGATTCCCGTCAACATCCAACGGCGACAGCTGCAAGTCCGGTTCTTTAGATCAACCACGAATTGTTTGTTAAACTTGGTGTTTACCTGATATATCCACTCACTAGCCTCCCTCGCCATACATTCCCCAATTTTCCCCTTTAGCTTTTCAATCTTTTTTCTTATTTTAGGCCCAAAACAGTCATCCAGCCTTGCTCCCATCTTCCGTCGTGAGGTGAATCTATCCATCAAGTACATTCGGATACATTCCAACATGCCATATAGTGGCTTCTCCTGTGCAAACAAGAGCACCTTGTTATAACATTCCGAAATTTTATTCACCAAGATGTCGCACTTGGCTTCATACCCGAAGAAAGCCCGGCTCCAACTCTCCTTCACCGTGTGGGTGGTCAACCACTTGAATGCAGCCGAGTTCAGATCCTTCACCTCCTCCATGACATTCTCAAAGGCACATGTGTTCGTTGCACGGGCTGCTTCCCAGATTTTGTCCTTGAGTGTTGGTGAAGGGAAAGTCTTCTTGAAATTTTGGTGCATGTGCCACACGCAGAACCGATGGTCAGCATACTCGCAGTTAGCCCGCACGGCATTAATTAAGCCCTGTAAACATCATAAATGATTCAAATTACAAGTACAAAAGCAAAATTATATTACAAAGTTACAAAGTACAAAAGCAAAACCGATGGTTCCAGGTTCAAAAAGCAAAATCACATTACCTTTTGTCTATCTGAAATGAAGGTCCACTTGCCGGAGTCCTTCATCTCCAAGTCCAGAACCAGCAACCTCAAGAACCAATTCCACGTGTCAGTGTTCTCGATCCGTACAACAGCAAACGCGATGGGAAAAATTTGATCATTTGGATCTAAACCAACGGCAGTGAGCAATATGCCCTTATCTTGTCCCTTGAGATGGCACCCATCCAACCCTACGATGTGCCTGCAATGCTTTTTGAAGGAACTCTTGCATGCTTCATAGGCGATGTATATCGCCTTGAACTTATTTGTACCATCTGACAAACGTTGGGTCGATAGGACAACGGTGCTCCCTAGACTGGCCCTCAAAATCTCTGCCTTGTAATCGTGCAGCCTCTTGTACTGCTTGATTAGATCCCCCTCGAGCAGATTTCGGGCACGAGCCATAGCACGCTTCGCCTTTCCAGAAGATATAGTGATATGCATCTCAGAATGAACCTTCTCGATGAACTGCCCTACAGTCATCCCCGGAAAGACCCTCATATCCTCCTTATATAATTGACTAAGGTACTTGGCGTTAGCACATCCGTGGTTGAATGAAGCACCTCCACACTTGTGAAAATTCCTGACATTTGAAATCTGCCAACAACCAAGACCACTTCTATAAGCAATGTTGATCAACCAAGGACAGCCTGCCTTGGTCTTCTTGCTTCTCAACACTCCTTGACAGTAGGCAGTACACCTTATGTTATCGTTCTTCTTTAGTCTCAACTTCTTCCCTAACTTCACACCTTGATGTCGAACAAGCTCGGTGAATTCTTGCTTTGTGTTGAACCGCAGCCCTACTTCCCATTTTGGATCATTGAGATCCGTGGAAGCCTTGTACCTACGGCTCACAATAGAGGGAACTTCATTGTCACGGTCGCCCAAGTCCCATTCGGGCTCCGTACCTGAGCTAGGCGAGTCACTGGGAAGATTATCACTGTCTTCATCATCACCAGAACCATCACCGATGGTTCGAATGGCGTTCACCACATTCTTCCACCCCTCCACTTGCGCAGCCATTATTTCATCTTCTTCCTTATCACTGAGATCATAGTCACTATCCACAAAAGTAGGATCAGCCTCATTGTCATCTTCATTCATAGCATTTCCTTCGTCTTTATCCTTTCCCACAGCTTTTCCCTTCCCTCTACCCTTTCTCTTCTTGTCTGCTATCCCCTCAGCCTTACCCTTGCTATTCCTTTTAATCTTACCCTTCCCTTTAGCATTTCCCTTCCCTTTAGTCTTTCCAATCGCTTTAGATTTCCCCTTGACGGCCGCTGCTCCCTTATCCTCCTTACACCCTAAACTCTCATCCTCTAACTCATATATATCTTCACCCTCTACTGACATCTTATCTTCACCCTCCAAATCCTCACCATCAAAACCAATATTATCAAGCCAATCATCTTCACTGTAATGTATTTCATCCCTTTGATTTTTTTCACCAGCCCATCATCTATTTCCTCACTGTGCTCTTGAGTTATCTCCACCCGAACTTTATCTCTACCCGAACTTTCAATATGCTCTTGAGTTAGCTGACTAACAACCTCCCGAGTTGCATCAATGACCACAGCCCCCACTTGAATTGCATAGACATCAATCACCCCATAATGAACGCCCAACTCTGCCATCTCCAATGCAGACTTGTTATCAAAAAGCCGCACCAGTCCGTCCTCCAAGCTCATCCTCGGCTTCAGGTAGAAGTAGTCTAGCCCAGTGACATCAATCCCTAGCTTCTCCAACACGTCATCAACCTCCAGCTTCGACCATTTGTCTAGATCGCACTTGTGAATGTATTCCAGCTCCCCATTCAAGTACTGCCTCCCACACCCAGCCTCAGCCTCAATTACACCATTGTAGTGCACCCTCGTAGTGAAGGTCCCATCTGCATTCATAACAAAACGCAAATAAACTATTTAGAACAAATAGGTCCAATATATTTGATAAATAAACCAGCTTAGTCCTAAACATTTACAGACATAACAAAAGGTCACATTGTCGTCTAGTTCCCTACAACCAAACCATGTGTTCCCCACCACCAGCCAACACACCCATTGAATTCTTCATTCAATGTAGACAAATTGACCCCACATAACACCCAATACACACCATTTTAAAACATTTGCATATCCCCAAATCAGTTCCAAATCATATGGAAACCCTAATCATGTAAATGGGACCACTTCACAAATAAAGACAAACACAAAAAGAACAAAATTCAATTATGTAGAAGAATTTTTCGACAAAGACAACACAAACAACACAAAAAGATATGAATCTCATGAAACCCTAATAACATCTCAATTTTTTGACAGAGACAACATAAGAAGCACCAAAATTCTAACCTTCGCGATTTCGAGTTGGATGAATTGGATGTGGAAGTGAACAGCCGTGTTTGGCCTTGGTTCTCTCCTCAAAAGAGGCAACCTTTCCCTTCTCCTTTGGTTTTTGAGGCTCCAGAAGCGGACAATCTTGTCGGTGCTTAGTCCTCCTCTCAAAATTCTCTTCGGTTTCTGGAAAATTGAACGGCGGAGCTCCACGGTCATGTTCGGAAGAACTAGGGTTCGTCATCTTCCTCCCTGCGTCGTCTTCTTCCTCAAGGCCAACAAGATAAAATCGGCGGCTTCGACGGCGTTGTGGGTCAGAATCGGACTTAGGGTTTTTGTGATTTTTGTGTGGAGAGAAATAGCAGAGATAGATAGAAGAGAGAGCTAGAGAGTTGGGAAATAGGGTTTGTTATTTTTGTGTCGATTCATGTACAATTATTTTTGAATTAGAAATAGAAAAGAAATTAAAAAAAGTCTTAAAAAACAATTTAATTAGAAAAATAATTAGCAAAATAATTAGATGACTAATAATCTAGATTAAGCTTAATCGGGTCAAAATTGTGTTAATGGACAGTTGACCGTCAAAAATTGACGGCACCGTCAAAACTGGACGTAAATGACACGAATTTCATATGTTATGGACCCGTTTTTCAAAAAGTGAATGTTTTGGACCAAATTGGTATTTCGGCCATATGTTTAGGACCAAAATTGACCTTTACTCTTTATTATTCTAGAATAAATTCCAACCGGTCATGTTTCTGAATAATAGAGCCTTTTTCGAACACCTCTTGAGGGTATTATCAATCTGGATTCACTCACACGATTCATCAATAACAATACTAGCATATGTAGACATTGATCGATTACGAAAAATCTGCACCATTTGAAAAAATCAAACTAGTGCATAATCAATATCGTAGGCTCAATGTTATGTCAACAATGATTAAGAAATACTCACTCCGTTCCGCGGTAGTGGAGGTGTTTCTTTTTGGCACGCGATGTAAGAAAAATTGTGTTAAGTGGGTTAAGTAAAGGAATACTCTCTCCATCCGCGAATAGGTGTCTCAAATCATTTTGACATGAGTTTTAAGAAATATTTTGAAAAGTGGGTAGAAGAAAGTTAGTGGAATATGGGCCCCACTTGTATGTATTAGTTTTAAATGACATGTGAGTGTAATAAGTTAGTGGAATATGGGGTCTCTTTACCAAAATGGAAAAACGAGACTCCTATTCGCGGACGAGGGGAGTAATAAAATAGGAAATGAAAAAGGTAGGGAGATGAAGAAAGAATAAAGTAAGACAGAGTAAAGTAAATGAGAAGAAATGTGTTGACTTTTACTAAAAATGGAAATGATGAATGACTCCACTACTATGGAACGTACCAAAATGACAAAATGACTCCACTCTTGTGGAACGAAAGGAGTAACAATCACTGAGACGTCTTTCAGTAAATAGCAAGAAAGACTTATCTCAACTGTTAGATCATTCGGTGCTAAACCACGCAGTGTCGTTTATTTCCTAAGGTAAGGAAACATGCGGACTGATACTGCAACCTTTCATGATAGGTAGTCAAAGCCTATGTAGGTTGTAAAATTCTATTTCTTTCCTGTACAGAACCGACTGTGTCACCTTATGTGAACGTCGTTCATGAACAGTCTACTATGCAGAAGAAGTAGACTTGTTTGCTTCTTATACATTAAAATGTTTGAGAAACATATTATAAATGTATAAGCAAACACCAATGTGATAAAATTACTTCTTCTCGCCTTAGATTAAAAGTGGATTGCAGAGTTTATTGGATGTGTATAAGCAATTCTATCCGTGCAATATGTTCGAAATATTTTTTTCCGGTATACCAATCCTAAAAGTTCTTAGTGTATGAAATACCTTAATTATGAACCACCATTGTAAATGCTCTCAAACGCTATAATGCTGAGATAGATTTATGTAAGTATTAAAAATGTCGTGATACAAAGAAATCTCATCATTATATTCGTTTGTTAAAATTACACTCCTATAGAATTTGTGGACATCTTTATCAAATGGTATTTGCTTGTTTCTTATTCTGATCTTCTTCCTCTATCCTTCTAATCTTCTCCACTTTTGTTCTCTTCCATTTCATCCCATTTGAGATTGAGATTAATCATTCATTCATTGCAAAAATTTTCTTTTAATCTTTTTTCTACTCTTCTATATGTAAAGCTTTCTTCAAATTACATGAGTGCTATAAAAATAGTATTTGAAATGAAAATAACGTAAACAAACAGAATACTCCATATTTTTCTCATTTCTTCTAATTGAGAGAGAATGAGGAAAATGAATTGGATAAAATAATACATGGCACAAATCCTTCAAATTATTTTTCTTTGGATAGTGTTAAAAATTTGAAAGAAACTTTCAATTTTTGGATAAACTTTTTTTAGATACTGAAAAAATGAGACTATTTTTGTTGGATGGTGGAAGTAGGGGTGGTTCGGTACGGTATACCGTATTTTGAATGTCATACCGTATATCATACCGAAAATTACGGTATGACAAAACACCATACCGATACCGTACCGAATTTATTGGTATACCGGAAATTCGGTATGGTAGTTTTTGATACCGTTACCATACCGTGTTTTCGGTATACCGTACCGCATTCCGGTATATCGTACTTTTGCGATATACCGAACTTCGGTAAGGCATATCGTTATACCTGTTATACCGAAAAGATAATACTATACCTAATATATTAAAAAGAAAAACAATTCTATTGTTCAACTACTTCAAAAAGTATAAAACAATTAAACTCCATACAATCATTCTAATATTCAAATTCATAAAACTTTGACAAACAATTCAAAAACAAATTATAAAATCATGAGCAATATTATCTTTATTTTTTAAAACCTTGTTGGTGAATTTGACAAAAGACATTACTTGTAGATGAGGCTGAAAATGTAGGATCCAATTTGCTATAAATATAAGGGTTATATATATATATATATATATATATATATATATAATTACATTCTGAGGGAGTGATCAATTGCTAACTAATTAGCAATCGCAAACTAAGACTAAATCTTAGCCAATAGATTAGAAGATCTAGTGGTTGAAATAAGGTGACATAGATTATATTTTTAATTAAGAAAATTAATAAATAAAATTAGAGGGTATTAATGTCAATTCCCTCTCATTAAAATCATCTTAAAATTTTAAATTTATGTAACTCTCTCAATTTAAATTATTTTTTCATAAAAAATATATCAAATTAAAGATAATTTTATAAGGATTCCAACGAGATCTCAATTGCATATGTTCCGACGACGTTCGGATGATGAAATTTGATATTTTTTATTTTAGTTTTCGTAAATGTTGATAACCAGATTTTTATCAACAAATACATCAAAAAATCTCAATAAAACCATGTAAAAATCTCAATATGTATGTGTTGATATTTTCGTGTACTAGTGTTGATATTCTTATGTCATATTATTGATATTTGTAATACACTATGTTGATATAAAAAAACATTCACGAAAATTATCATATGATAACATAATGACGATATTACCCTTTTGTTGATATTTTGTCTACTATTTATTGAGATTCGTAAGATTTAATTTCATCCACTCATTTTAAAATTTAAGAGTGGAAATTTGGTCTTGATTTTGGATTAAGTAGCTATAAGGATTAGAATATGACCCTACATCCTGGTATATAATATATTTATATATTTAATAATCAACGGTATACCGACATACCGAAGTGTCGGTATATATCGAATCTTCGGTATGGCGGTATATACCGGTATACCGCAGTAAGTCCGATATTTCGGTATTTCGGTATAATTTTCCACTCCTACGTGGAAGTATATTGATCGGCTGGCAAATATTCTTTCAAATTTTTTTATTAAATATGTGTGCACGTGCGTGTATCATGAAGATAAGACCCACACAAGCTAAAATATAAAGAAAATATTAACTCCATATTTGTGCTTCATTTCCGAGTTACTGGTCTACAGCCTCTATCTTCTTCTCATTGAGAGGAGAGAAAACAAAAATAGCTAAGCCCAATCTGACAACAAAATCATGAAATGGATCCTTGCATTTAGAGTGGTTTAGAATCCTCTCTTCCTGCTCACAGCTCGTCGTGTATTCCCATTGGTTGATCTTTATTGAGCGACTCCAATTTTTCTTGCAGTTCCTGTCAACAAACATAACCACATTTACAAGTGTGTTTCTCTAAACCACTATGGATTAAAGGAAATAGAAAAAAGGGGTGGCAATAACACCTTGAGTTTATCTTCAACACACAGAGCAGGGGTAGCTAAAAATGCAAGGTATCTGGAAATACACGCATTCCAAGTCAGATGCTAGTGCACAACAATGGCAAAACCCAATCACAAAAACCATAACAGGATACATGGAGAGAGATTCTTACTCGCAACGGCTTGGTTCATCAACATCCGTGAGTTCATTTTTCAAACCACAACGTAACCTCACCTGTAGAGGTCAATTAACAGACAAAAATGATACACCACCCAATAAACTATACAAGGAGACAAAACACATTTAAAATGCCGATTGTCCCTCTTTAAAACAAATGGAAGTTCCATGGATGTGAATTAAAGTTGATTTTCGGGAAGTATAGTCCACCAAATGATGAGGGTTATCTCCTTCACATTTGAGAGCATAATTGACTTTAAATTTTAATAAAATGACCATTTATATCTGCAGGTTCCAACGTTTTCTTTTGAAAATAGATGATTCGACTATAAAAATCCATTAGCTGGTTATGGATTGAAGCTGATAATATGTGCAAGATGTTCATACTTAATATATATGATCTACCTTTAAGCTTCTGTCTGGGCCATTCCAGCACTTATCTCCATTCATAAACTGCATTACCCTGTAAGATTCCTCAAATTTCTCCCAGCTCCTACAAGAATATTAAGCAGCCTTAAAAAACAAAAATAATTGGAGTAATTTAAACTGTAGACTGAAGCATGGAACAACAGGCAATACAAACAAAATATATCAAGATGAAGTGCTCTGCTCATTAAAGTGCTTACCCTAAACGAGTTGAACTGTATCCCTCCTCCTGGGTAGCTTGTTTGAATGGGCAAACTTTGTAAACATACCTGTAAGAGTATTTCCATTCCTCAGAGACGTTTTTTTTAATTGGAACTCAAAAACGCAATCAAGGACATGAGAAAGTAACTAAAGAAATTTCTTACTTGTTCTGCTTGCTTTCAAAGCATTTACCATAGAATGAATAAAATTCCTTCTCCGGACCTGCAAATACATTTTGAAGATATTAAAACCCTATACAAATGCATCCCAAGTATACAGTTAACAATAAATAAAGGTTTTGCTCGATGTCAAAGGTATTACCAAAATCTTCTTTTAGTTTCTGCTTCAGATGCGATATCCTTGACTGTATTTTTGATAATTTGGAACTGGTATCATCATATTCTTTACGTACCTGTGCAGCCTCTGAAAAATCAATCAGCAATATGATGAATATCTTCTGTTTGAATCAAATGATGCAGAAATTAAATTAGGGAAGTTGTCTTTACCAGATACATTAACAGGTTTCTGGAAAATATTGACAGCCTGAAAGATGCTCTTCACTCTTTGCTGTATCTTGTCCAGCCATGATGAGCTACTTGTGCCAGTTATATCTGAGAATTTTGGATCATATGCTGGTAAGTTGTTTAAGCAGGCTGTGAAAGTGATTCTTAAGAAAATTAATTTACCTGAAAAGTCTAATTCATCATCAGACTCATGTCTCTGTGAAGAACTAGAATCATACTGATTTGCTTCATCAAAGTCATCAACTTGGTCATCACTGTCAGCATCATCATCATCATATCTATTATGCTCATCCTCCTCTGAGCCGTAACCAGCATCATCCTCATAATTGGATTCATTTGGTGTCTCATTTGGATATTGGTGATCCTGATTTTGAGAGGTATCAATCTCCTCCTTATGTTGCTCGGTCTTTTCCCCCGTCCATCGAGATGCAACTAGGCGGCCCAACTCTTCTTTTGATAGTGATTCAGTGTTTTCAGCTACATCTTCCACCTGGAAAAACAAGTAAGGGTCACCCGGTAGCTTACAAACATGTTGGATAAGGAATCTGAGTCATTAGGATCTTTGAAACCTGAGAACCAGTACATAAAAGAAAAGCTACTGAGATTACCATAAGAAGTAAATGATACAGCAACTTACTAGTGCAGGGCTAAAGATAAACGACCAAAACTGATATGGGCAGCATCTTCACAAAAAACATACCTGATTTCCGCTATCAAGACCATCCTTGCCATCAGAAGTGGAGTCTTCACCTAGATGTTCAGTATTCTAAAAAAGTATAGACTTTCATTTATTAACAACTAAAAAATAAAAAGTTATCAGTGATTCAGTTGTGTGTTCAGCCAAAGAAGGCCAAACCTGGATAGAGCCGTCTTGCTCCCCTGCTACATCATTAGAACGTTCGTCCTCAATTGAATGGTCACCAAGTTCAGGTTCACTGGAAGATCCATGATTGTCTTCCGCAGAGTCCTAATGAAAGTCAAATGTGCTATTTCAAAATTTATGGAAAAATGGTTGCAGAGATAGTTATGCCCAAATGAACTCAGTTATACGGGGGGCATCTATTTCATTTAGTAAATAGAGTGGATGTATTGGAAGGATCCATCTATTATTACAATTTACAAGTGCTAACCCAACTCTTTGTCTCTTCCTAGGAAAAGATGTTAGGTAGTCGATAAATATGTTTTCTTTAAGCAATAAGGTAACATAGTATCTACATCTCCTTATAAAGAAGTTCTCGCAAGGGTTTCTTTGCTATCAATTCATCTTTATTCTGCTAATGATCCCTGTAGTATCTTTACCTATGCAACTGGATAAGATCTAGAATATTTATTTGGACAAAAGCCTTCAAGTTTAGACTCAACGTTCTTCATTGCATGTAAAACTAATACGTGAAAAAAAGTACAATACACAGGCATAGTAATCAAAGAATTACTGTTAGATGGAAGTTAATGATACATAATAACTCTAATCCTATTCATTGGTAACTGAATATTAAAAATTAGAGGATGTACAACAGAAGTGTTATACATTATACTCCCTCCGTCCCATAAAAATATAGGCATATGATATGGCACGGGAATTAAGACAAAATTGGTAAAGTAAGAGAGAGGGCAGAAGGGTAGTTAAACAAGTGTTAGTGGATGGTGGGACCCACATTATTATTAGTGTTTTAATGGTGGCATAAGTTGTAAATAACTTGATGTATAGGGGTAATAAATTAGGATAACTTTCCATAAATGGAAATGCTCATATTTTATGGGACGGACGAAAATGGAAAGTGCACATATTTTTGTGGGACGGAGGGAGTACTTAATAATTTATTTATGTTCTTTATGTTCGCTATGCATTAAATCCACAGGTTTAAATGCCAACTGCCAAGAGCAAATTAAAACCGTCATGTGAACAGGGGTAAACTCATATTGGCAAAACCTGAGGAGGTTGATCTACTAGCCCAATATCATCATGTATATCCTTCGGTGTAGGCTCAGTATCTTCAGCTTTGGTATCATCATCTTTAGTAGCTTGGGCTTCCTTTCTTTCCTTCTCTTCCTTTTCTTTCTGAAGCCGTTCGTGTTCCTCAGCCTTTTCTATCTGTTCCTTGCGTTCTTGACAAAGATAGAGCAAAAGCAAGCATTAGAATAAGTAATTGATGAAATATATCTCTCAGAATAGAATATGCATCACACTATCACAGTATAGAAGATGTTACAACATAAAAATAGGAGTAGATAGTCAGTGAGGAGCTTGATACTGTAATGAACTAAAACTTTACATGATGTGTGTGTCACAGTCCTCTCATTGCCATTTTAGAAGGTGAGCTAGAATTTTTGCACATTTTCTACAACCATCGTTAGGTTTTAGTAGCATACGTTATTCATTGTCCTTTAAACAAGCTCATAAGAACAGCAGAAATCACACCACAAAGAACATTAGGGTTGTACTGAAGCATGGATTATTTTCCCATGGAATCACATGCAGTAACACAATAAAAAAATGAAAACAGATTCAGATTTATACATGCGCAAAATAGAGTCTTTATAATAGCCTAAAATTATCAAGGGATTCTATGGTGTCTATGTCAGTCAAACACAGAGACTAATGAACGACCTAACTTAAGAGGCAGCAAAGCACATTGAATAGCATTTTAGATTTCTTTTGGTGGGGGTGAGGGAAAATGGGGCATGTTTACCCTTGAGCTTTTCAACCAATCCGTTGAGTATCTTTTCCTCCTCTTTTAGCTTCTGTAGTTCTGCTTCCTCCTTAGATATGGATAGTTTTGCTTTCTCAATTTCCTGCCTGCGTATAGTGACACCTTCCTGGTATGTGGCAATCTTTTTCTTCAATTTTTCTCTTGCTACTTTTCCAGCTTCCCAGCATGTATTGGGGCATATGGTTTTCCCATCATACTCATCGCTCCCATCACAGCAATCTGCTCAGTTGTATAAGTTAATATTTAAGTCCTCAAGTAGCCAAAAAGTGATAGCTATGACAAAAGGTCAAGATAACACCATAGCAGATGTACAAAGGGTGCGCTGTGCGCTATGTAGTTTATGATCAAACACGAGTTAAGGCATGTAAGAGAATTAAAGAAGAACACAGGAACAAGCATTTCTACAACTACGAAATAGAATGCTTGACACATCTAAGCAAGGAGTGGCTAGAAATACAGATGAAGAAGCATTCTTTGATCCTACTTGGAAATTTAATTGATACTACATCTCGTTCGATATATAGATGATGGTTCAAAATCTAGCAAATGGGAAAAAAACAAAATCATAACATGATGAAATGGACAATCATGAAACAAACTATGTGATTCTCTAATCATCGAAGGTAAAGTTTGTCTGTCCGGATTTTTAAAAGTCTGATATCATATAAAATAATAGGAATTTAGGTGTTAGCTGATATGATTGAATCAAATAAATGCATCTCTAACTGTGTGCAGCCAAATAAAATAGTCAGTGCCATTAACAAGAACTCAACCACAGATGATAGATAGGTGTTGGTAGCAACCTTCATTCTTGAAAGTTAGGAACATACTACCATCATACCTACCTAAGTCTAGTCATTATCATTCTTTGCCTGATTACCAAAAATCAAAGAGGAATCTTAAACTACAGCATCCAATAAGTTCAAAAAGAAGTATGAGATTAAATCACAGTATATTACCACAGATACCGTCATTGACCCTTGAAGAATATAAAACAACAGGAGCATGTCCAGCATTCTTGCAGTAGAATTTTCCATTGGGGCAAGCTGATGTTCCTGCAAAACACAGAAATTGGCAAAACACTCTAGCATCAAGCCACTAATAAAAGTTAATTCTAGTACAAAACAATCAATGGAACCATATATTCAGCTGCATCAATCAACCACAAGGGATCAAAGCTAATTCATCAGAATTCAACTATACATCGAAATACAGGCGAGTAAGAGAGTACCGGGCTCATCAGTGCCATCAAGGCAATCACAAAAGTCGTCGTTGAATTGCGATTTGTTAAATTTCTTAGATCCATCTTTGCACTTAATCGCACTAGCTGATGACAACCCCTTGTAATAACTCGCATCTGTACCAAAATCCAGTTTGCATTATTTCCTGAAGCAACATTTTTTTACTGAATTACAGACGCACGCACAAAAAGGCGATCACCTTCAGGGGAGACTCCGATGAGTGAGTCGATTGGGGGAAGAGATGCCACCGATCTGGTGATGCCGTGTAGTAATAGAATAATGCCGCAGCCAAACAGCATAAGGTTTGACCGAATTCTGGTTTCCATCTTCTGTTACGGCTTGATTAGGGCAGTAAATAATGAAGGGTGAACCTGCAATCAGAGGTGCAGAGTTAGGGATTTTGGTTAGGAAGCAGGTGAAGCTGCAGGTGCATCCGACGACGCCGTATCGTGTTAAGCCCTCGATCAGTGATTCCGGGTAGATATCACTGGGGTTTACACAATAGTCTAATAATATTTCCCCCTTTTTTTCGCTTTTATTTTCAACGTAATCAAAATTTGTACCTCTAGTAATTTTCTCGTTTGTGTTAAATAAACGAGAAAATAAAATGTAAGACTTGTAAATCATACTCCCTCCGTCCCCCATTAAGAGTCACACTTTTCTATTTCGCTCCGTCCCTAATTAAGAGTCACATTTTATTTTTACTATAAATAGTAAGTAGATCTCACATTCCACTAACTCAATTCACTCACATTTATTATAAAACCAATATAAAAAAATGGGTTCCACATTCCACTAACTTTTTCAACCAATTTTTCTTTACATTTCTTAAAACTCGTGCCCGGTCAAAGAGTGACTCCTAATAGGGGACGGAGGGAGTACAATTTAATGTATTATAAATAAAATCGTTTTAATTAACACATATTTCAAGCATTTTTCTTTTTCAGCTCATATTAAGTACTCCCTTCGTCCGTCATTAGGATTCTCATTTATGGGCGACACGGGTTTTAAGAAATGCTAAGAAAAGTTGGTGGAAAAAAGTTAGTGGAATAGGGGTTTCACTTGTATATATTAGTTTAAAATGAAATGTGGGTGGAATGAGTTAGTGAAAGGTGAGACTCTATTACCATTTATGATAAAAGTGAACTGAGACTCTTATTCGCGGACGGACTAAAATGAAAAAACGGGACTTCTATTCGCGAACGGAGGGAGTAATATATTTTTTTAATAAAACAATGATGGATATTATGAGGAATTTTTTTTTCTCAAGCGGGCCAACCTAGGATGAGCATAGCATAATATGGACTGGAGAGATTATTCCGCTGACAAGTACACTCATGTTGCAAAAGTGAGCATCCACAATAGTGGACTAGCACGAGGACTAGCTGCTAGTCCGTGCTAGTTCGTGCGTGACTAGAGATTATTGTGACCGGCGAGCGGTAGATGGACTAGCCAAACAGACGAGAGGTCGTCCGTCGGAATTGGCGCTAGTCTGTCCGCTAGTTCGCTATTGTGAGCTCCCGACGAACTAGTGCACGGGCCAGCGGTTTTTTCAATTTTTTTTATTAATGTATTTTTTTTAATTATGTACTCCCTCCATCCCATTTAAGATGACCATCTTTCATTTTTTGTTTGTCTCAATCAAGATGACCACTTTTCAATTTTGGAAATAACGTCCTATCTCCTTTCTCCTTATTAAAATATTCAACTACCTTTTTCCTCTCTACTTTATTCAACACTTCCTAAAATCTCGTGTCACTAAAAAATGTGGTCATCTTGAGTGGGACGAAGGGAGTACTTTTTTTTAATTTATATAAAATGGATGCATTTCCCATGTATTCGTGTCGAAATTTTAATTCCGTATTTGTGAATTTGTGATTTTGTTTATTGGTTACTCCTAGTGCTTGTCCACTATTGTGCAGTGGGTATTGATGTGGCAGTGACGTAGCATAAGGTGTTTTTGACTAGTCCTAGTGCAAATCCACACTATTATGGTTGTGGATGATGCTCTAAGAGCATTCTCAGCCCAGTTCCGGATCTAGGCCCCCAGGTCCACTCAATCGCCCAATGTCATAATTCTTCACATTTTCTCCGTCAAGCCACAACTCCCACAACCCTGCAGGCCTCATCCAGACCCCAATTATTAAATTGCACTATTCACAAATAAGTTACTCCCTCCGTCCCGGATAATTCGTCCCGGTTTTCCATTTCGGTCTGTCCCACATAATTTGTCCCATTTCACTTTTACTATTTTTGTTAGTGGACCCCATATTCCACTAACTCATTCCTACTCACATTTTATTATAAAACTAATACTTTAAAATAGAATCCACATACCACTAACTTTTTCAACTCACTTTTCATTACAATTCTTAAAACTCGTGCCCGGTCAAAGTGACCCGAATTATCCGGGACGGAGGGAGTATTTTACAAGTAAAATAGAAAATATTGAATAATTAAAATGCGGAATATTCATTGTTTAGTCAAAAATTATAAATTACAAAATCAAGAAATTAAAATAAATTACAAACCCTATAAATTAAAAGTTACAAGTCCTAAAAATTCAAAATTACAATTCCTAAAAATTGAAAACTTTCGAACAATTATATTTTGGAAAATACATAGGAATGGTGTAAAAGGAATGAAAATAATGTGGAGTTTAAATAGGCAAAAAAAAATAAAAAAATAAAAAAATCAATTTTTAATTAAAAAAAAGGGGGTCCTGGTCCGGCCCGAGCGCACGCAATGTCGGGCCGGACCGCCACGGGGCGCATCCTGGGAGCACACAACGCCGGGCCAGGATGCAACCGGACGCGGCCCGGGACTCTCCTCCGTCCCTAGGCGCGACCTGAGCCGCGACTCCCACCCCTCCAATGCGTTAAGCCGTGGGCCGGGACCCAGGTGCGGTCCGGCCCGTGGCATTAAAGCTGCTCTAACAAACATGCAGGCACTGCCGAGAAATATCTTCAGTAGCGCCACTATGATTGAGATGAATTTATGTTTGATTTGTTTGGGTTGTTCTAAGTTTTTATTTTTAGATGTGTTTTAATTGGTTATTATTAGTTCAAATGGCGTAAACGTGCCGTGTTCAACTACATTGCTATGTGTCTAATACAATATTATACTACAATTTATATTGATTATTATATTTTTTTCAATCTTAAATTATTCTGTGTTTATTGGTTAATACTCTCTCCGTTCCATAATAGATGACATAATCGGAGAATGACACAAGATTTTATGAGATATTGTTTTGTGTGTTAGCTGGAGAGAGAAAATGATATATTTATATTAAAGTGAGAAATTTTTTTCCAGAAAAAGAAATGTGACATTTTTTGAGACAAACTAAAAAGAAAAGTGTGAATCTATTATCGAACGAAGGGAGTACTATTTTGTTGGTTTTTAGTTTAGCTTTGATAAGCATAGATACAAGAAAGAAATATTGAAGAAACCAGAAATTAGATGTTGATGTTAACTTACCACTTGCAATTGTAAGTGAAGGCGCAAATAATGATATCATCAGAAGAATGAAAATAGAAATATTATGATGGTTGGTCGGAACCAAAAGAAAATTGCGATAGAGGGAGTTGGCCTCGGACTCGTTCAATCTAGTCTAGTTTTAGGGATTGAAGAAGCCCAAAGACTGTTGTAAGTGAAGCTAATGATCAAGCTTATAACATCTAACTTGAACTAGCTTCACACGATATGGGAAAAGACTCGTTACTTATGATGAACTATTCCTCGACCACCACGAAACTGTGATGCTCAAGTTGTGTTAAACATGAGAGTTGGTGCAGGCATGATACATATATACACATTTTTCAGCTATGCATGAAATGTAGACGGAAATGCAATGAATTAAGTCTATTAGTGTTAATGGGGCAAGTCATCCCTGTTCCTTTGAGGCGAAATGACCCTACTAACACGGGTAGCAACAAAAAAGTTGTACATATAAACTGCAAATAGACATTACACACAGGGTCGTCAAATTATCTACTATCTAGTAGTATATGACAAGACTGGTAAGAGGCCTTTCCCAAAATTCAACAGTGGAGTGCACTTATACACAAAAACAGCCTTAAAATCAACTTGAAAATTCAATCCAATACAAATTCTGGGTTTCAAGTAAATGGAATCTTTAATCGAGCTACAGAATGCGAAACTATCTTAACATGAAGATTGAGTTGGAAATAAATGGAAAAGGCTTAGTTGGTAACATCCAAGAAATAAGTGTCAAAGCTCCGTTGATTGAGAATGATGGTGTAAAGATCCTATACCGGTGGCAAAGCTGCTCTCTTGGTTTTATAAAACACTAATTGGATGTGATTCCATCAGCTTCAGTCTGTTTTTGTTTATGGATTGGGATATGATATGTAGAGATTGAGAAGGTTAGTGTGGTTCATGGGTTGGCATACAAGTATGGTGGTGACTACTGACTACTGCTTTCGACCTTTATAACAGCAGAGGGGAACTAACTTATAACTTAATCAATATAAACAAGAAGCCATGCTCAAACATCTGAGTAAACACCCTAGCTGCTGCTGCTGCTGCTGCTATCTATAAGCAACAATACTGACTAAGATTATCAAAATTACCACAGATCTATAAAACTGGAATGCACATATAGGTACTAAGTAACCAAACAAATTGCTATCAAACCTAAATAATCATGGTGCAGCTCTCACTCCAAAAGATCAAAAACCACAACAATCTCATTCATTTACCACAAACAACATCACCTATATCTCCATCAAAGCTACATAACAGTTTCACCCTGCAAACACAAACCTTAATCTCTTCCTTACTGAATTCTCAAAATGATTATTCCAAAAGAAGATAAGAGGCAACACTCCATATTCTCATGATCCCAAGCAACATCCAAATTATCCCCAAAAACATGTCTAAAGCCCAACAAAAGTGCAAAACACACAACTAAACATGGCTTTAAAAACAGGAAAGCACAAAACAAATAAGAATGCATGACATGTTCAACAAAACACAAGCTTTAGTTGTATTCATAGATGTGATCAGATGAGTGTTTTCCTGTATTTCGAGCTAGTGTATTACTAATAAAGTCTAAAACAAGCATCACTTATTGTATGTATATATATCAGTAGTATATTGTATCAAGACAAGTGAACTTTCACTGGTATGTAAAGGAAACAAGACTACTTCTTGATTCTGCGAACTTTCTTATGACCCCAAACCTCCATCCTACCAAGCGGACATCCGCAGGGAGCTCGGAATATGAGGACCGTCCTTCCATTGACCGGCGCCATCTTCTTGAGCTCCGCCTCCAACTCTTTCCGATCCTCCCCCAATTCCAGCTCCCTCAATCCATTAATTTGGCGATAAGCATCGGCATGGAGCGGCGGTGGGGAGTGCTTGACGCAAGCCTCCGTCTCCAACTGAATATCATACTCCACTGCCCTCCGAAGCCCCTTGCACTTAGGGTTTCCGCACTTCCTCATCCTCAAATCGATCAACAGCGCCACAATCACCCCCACCACCACCGTCGCAAACCCCACCACGTAGGGAAGCGGCTCCTCCAGGATGAGGTCAACCATGGCGGCGTGAGCGGCAGGCAAAAGCTCGCAGAAGAACAATTTCATGTAAGGAAGGATTAGGAAGGCCGAGGAGACAATCACCAACACGAGTATGACCAGATCGACGGCCGCGAGAGGGGAGCGGTGGCAGAATTCATTTGAGAAGGGGTTGAGAGAATCAGGGCGGCGGCGGGGGGTGAAATTGTTGGTGTTGCGAGGGGGGAAAGCTCGGCAGAACTGGATCAAACTCCGGCAATCGACCATCGGCAGCCTCATCTGAATCGCGGATTGGATTGGATTGGATTGGGGTTAAATTGAGATCTGAGATTGCAGAAATAGGGAGAATTTGATGATAGATTAGTGGAATCGGATAGCAAGAGTTGAAGATGACTAATTGACTTTCTTCTGAATTATCATCATAAAACCAATCCAATTCAATGCCATTTACCAGACGAAATGGAAAACGCCAATCCACTTTCCTTTAATTGCACTCTGCCCCCAAATTATACTAATATAACACTTTGCCCCCTCCTCCATTACCCGTCAAATGGTCACAATCATAATGCATGAGATGAAACGTCTTTAATCTTGACCATTTTTCTTATACTCCACAAAATTATTTAACGAGTCGTGGCCGTGGTCGTCGTGAAGGAATGCTAAAGTTACAAATTATTTTCTATGTACGTTTCTAACATTTAATTGACTTGTTTTAAATATCCTGTCTTAGAGTGAATATTCACATTTCGGTTTGAGCTTTTTAGCTAGTCAGATCCATTTGTCCGCAAATTCAAACTTTTATAAAAGTGAATCCGATCTGAATTGAATTGTCACCAAATCTGAAATTCTAAAATTTGATCCGAACGCAAAGATCCAAAATTACCTAAAAAAATTAAATATCTAAAATTTTTACATTTATTCTTGATGTAAAACCATTTTTTTCTAATTAGACAATTACTATAATCTCTCTAAAAGTCTAAAACTTTATAGTAACTTTTTGAGAAAAAAATATTGTAGTTAAATATATAGAACCGTAACATACACCACTTAATTAAGTAATAAACGAACATTTGAACTAATTTAATGCTAAAAAAGTAAATGAATGGGAGGAATGCTCTTTAATCCAATTTAGGCTTTTGTAGTTTTAGTGTTTTGGTTATAATAAATGAACATTTGACTGGTAAAATTATTAGTAATTAAAGCTAAATTCAATATATTTACAAATAAATTTTCAATTCCAATTTTTTTTAGTTTTAAAATTTAAAATGTCTGATCTGAAAATCCGATATTTATATAAACTATATTCTGACCCAATTCAAAATTCGGAAAAAACCTACAAAATTTAAAACTCAATATAGTTTTGATCTGATATTTGAATTTTTAGTATTTTACTCACCTTATGGCTGATTTGTTTTTCTCTATCTATTTTTATTTGGGTTAAAAGTTTCATATGAGGTGATGATTACGTTTAGAGTTGTGAAAGTATTGACGTGATTAATTGCTTAGTGTTTGCTGCTACGTTTGTCTCTTAAAAATAGATATTAATTCTATTTTGGTTAGTCCCTTAAAAATATACCTTCTAATTTTTTTTTATTTTAGATAATGGACCAACAATCCTCTAATACTACTTATACTACTTTTTCTCCCATCTCTCTTAATTTATCTATTTTTCTCTTCATCTCTCTTCTTTTATCAATTCTTCTCTTTTACTATATAAATTGTGCATTCAAACTCATGTCGTTACAAAAGTTTCTAGGTAGAATTTCTAACCACTACTCTCTCTGTCCATCTCTAGCTGAGTCGTATTCTTTTTTTGGTTGTCCCACTATACCTGAGTATTTTCTTTTTTTTTAGCAAAAAATAACAATTTTTCTTCTCTATTACTTTACTCTCTTTTACTTTATTCTCTTTTCATCTCTCGGCCTTTTTTATACATTATTTAACTCAATTAACACAATTTTTTCTAAATTCTGTGCCGAAAATAAACGCTCATTGTACAGAGGGACGAAGAGAGTACTAATTTATTTTCACAAGAAATCTAAAATCTCATAGTCTTAAATTAGTTGTAGTTAACAATTAAATGATGAGTTAGTAATTAATCACTCGTATGAGAAGAATTGTTATTATTGAAACTACTTAACTAATTATTATAGCCATGGGCTTTGGTGTTGATCCGATAAATACAGAACAGTCGGCTCAGCGCCTCAGCCGTATGACAAAATAATCAAATATAGTTGCAACCCCATTTTTTCCTTCCAAATTCATATAGGCTCCGTATGGTATTGAATCCGGATCGCACAGTTGGAATCTACGCATCTAATTCAAATATGAGTAGTGATTTAGAGACGTAATGTCTCTATGCCATGATGCCCTTATATTTTTTTTTGCTATACATATAATTTACATAGATATATATCTGATTAAGGAATATTTAACCAAGTTCATTATTCTTACGTAAATGCATATATGTGAACTGGAGATAAACTTAATCCCACTAGAGTAATGGATTTAAAATTTTTTCAAACGGATTTCAAAACCATTCTTGTCATGTAAATTTTTAAAATAATTAATTAAAAAGTCAATAATTTAGATTATCAGTATTAGACCATCTTCAACAATTTACGCCAAACTCAAACTCATTTTTGAGTATACGTCACACCAAAAAGTAGTTTTACTCCAATCATTTATACCAAATTCAAAATTTACATCATTTTTGGGTTTTTGTCTCATAAAATTTTTGCAGTAACACCATATTTGGTATTGTTTGTGAAATAACACCAAATATGGGTTTGAGTTTGGTGTATGGTTGGAGAAGATTTCTACACCAAAACTCATTTATGGAGTACGGTTGGAGATGGTTTTAATTAACACACTACATAACTGAATTATTATATTTTATTGTAAAATAGTTTGATAACTTAAATAGCATTATATGATTTTTCAAATAAATTTTTATTTAATCATTCTATAATTTAAATTTTAGGTTTTTCCTTATTCCTTGTGCTATTCTTTCATAACTTATTTTTTTTCGTTAAACTTTCTAAACATTTTGTCAATGTAGTAACAATGAAATCATTCATTTAATAGTATATGAAAAAATATGTAAAAAATAAACATTTATCTTATTCAGATTGGTTTGTATAATAAAATAATATAGGAGTACTATTTTTGCATTATCTTTTCAATATTTTTTGATATTTTTCTTTGCTTTAATTAAATTTAATATTTTTTATTTAATTAAGCTAGGGCGTCTAATATTTTAATATAACTATATAATTTTAAAATATTAAATAGATGAGTTAACAACATACAATTAATTTTTATTCAGATTTGAATGTATCATTTTAAATATTAAAAATCAAAGAAATTATTTATTTACGAAAATAATTGGATGAATCTACTTTTCTCAATTTAGATTATTTTAATATATCACATATCAACAAATTGATTAAGAATTAAAAGTATAAAGAATCATAAACTCTACTAATAATATATAAGATAGTACGTATTATTTTTTTAGAGTTAGGAAATTATAATTCTATAAAATAAAGAATTAAAATTAAAATTTAACCCATAAACACTAAACTCAATTAGTATTAGTACACCATATATCAAATTTTAATTTATTGCATGTTATAGTTAAATCAGCTAAAAATTCTAATATTGTAGTACTAAAAAGAAAAGAAAAAAAAAATTAATATTTAAAATATGAAATATATGATATAAGAACATATGATTTTATCGAGGTTCGACTGTAATGGTCCATGATTTATGAATTTAGAGAAATCAAAATAAAAAAATTACAAATTAAAACTATAGAATTCTTAAAATTAAAACCGTATATCACTTAATTAGTAGTATTAATATATAATATATTATTATCAAATTTTAATGTGTTGGGTGTTATAATAAATTGAGCTAAAAACTTTATTATTTTATAAAGATCGTTGTGAATAAAAAGTGACTAAAAGAATAAGTTTATCAATATTGAAGATTATAGTATTATAATTACAAAGTAATTATTTTTTGTCATATGTTATAGTAACTCTAAGTATTTACAGTTCAAAAATATTAGATAACTAATTATTTATATTTTATAGCGCTAATTATTTGTTACAAATTATTTAAATTCAAATTTATAAAGACTAATTCGTTAAGAAGTCTGACATTATTTATTTGCTGGTAAATTTTATTTTATTTATAGATAAAATGTACACTAAATATATAAAGCTAATAGATATATTTTAAAATTTTAAAGATATATCTTTAAGTAAATGCATTAAAATGAGTATAGATAAAAAAGTTATCAAATCGTGTTTTAAAACATTAGAGGATATTCACGTGTTATTAAATGCATTCATCATTCATGTATGATCGGCATTTATATCCTTAAATAGATGTATTTAATAAACAAATTAATGTAGGGGTAATAAAATACATATATAAAACATGAATTTAATTAAAAATATAATATAATATACATTTATCATTTTAGCCCCATTATGGTAATGCCATTATGTCTTTAAAACATTTTTCTTTAAATATGGTGTTTGGTACCGTAAAATATTATAGTTCCAGTTCCACCATTTGAATTTCATATCAAAATAGATAATTGGAATTCAAAATAGATAGTACTCCAAAATTGGGCACTTTCACACACGACACATACAACACACATACTACACATTACACACTGCACAAACACATATTGCGCACACCACACACACACAATACACATGTACACACACATTATATAATTTCTTCAAATTCAATTCCATATTAATTACTCCTTCCGTCCCCCATTAGAAGTCACACTTTGACCAGGCACGGGTTTTAAGAAATATAAAGAAAAGTTGATTGAAAAAGTTAGTGGAATGTGATACCCATTTTTTTATATTTGGTATATAATAAAATGTGAGTGAATTGAGTTAGTAGAATGTGGTACCTACTTACTATTTATGGTAAAAATAAAGTGTGACTCTTAATTGGGGACGGATCGAAATGGAAAAGTGTGACTCTTAATTGGGGACGGAGGAAGTACATTATATTTTCAGAAAAGGATTTGGAATTGAATTATAACTCAATACCCTCAAATTCAATTTCGTAGATTCTAATCTCAATTCAATTTCAATTTCAATTTCGTGTACTATTTATTAGGAAAAACAACTAGTTTAGATAATTAATGTTTTATTGGATGAATGAATTATGTCAGTAGTAGTAATTATTTAATTGATTAGCAGTAGTTAAAACAGATTTACAATTATATAGTTACGGGAATGAATAAAAAGGAGTTGAAGCAGTCAAGTCTTTATAACTTTGACTTTAAAGTGTGTACAACAGTACAAGTATTCGGAATTGCAAGTCAAATTTACGCAATTATGTTATGATTCATTATTTACTAGCCAAATTAATAATAATTCATCACTACCTAAATTCACTCTCACGTGACAAAGAAACTTATGCAACAGAAGTGTAGCAACTCGTGCATCCAATTCCTAATCCACATCTATGAAAATTCTCATTACCTAAAATCACTCTCACGTGACAAAGAAATTTATGCAGCAGATGTGTAGACACTCATGCATCTTATTCCTAATTCACATCTTTGAAAATTCTCATTAATTCCTATGTAATTATGGTTCTCACAGTCGAATTTGGTGGACTCTGTAAACTTGTAACCTATAACATTATAATTAATACGATGATTCAACTCAATTCAACTGATAAGATGCTCTCTTCCATATAATAGTTGAGATTGAGTCCTCATGGATGTAGACAAAAAAAATATATTGATGTTACGTCCGTTCTAAAAAATAGACTAGTTTTATCACTTTGAGTCGTCTCCCAAAATTAGACAAAGTCTAAATACGTAAAATGTTTAACCAATTACACACGAGATATTTGCAATGATATTTATATTCTCTTGATTATTCATATACTCCTAATCTTGGAGTATATCTGGTAATGATATTTATATTCTCTTGATTATTCAAATACACTCCTAATCTTGGAGTATTACTCAAGGCAGTGGTCGTCACGCGCTCCACATGACGAAGTCTGCACTTGATATGATTTTTTTATTTGGTAGACCTAGTTAGTCTTCATGTTATGTTCCAAGTGTCCAATTTTTCTTTCTTTGAAGGTTTGCACTTGATTTCTTTTATTTGATTTGATTTGATTATCACTAAATATATAAATCAAAACAAATAATACTAAATGACCGTCAAATGATAGTGATGCTCATAAGAAGCTCACGTAAGAAGCTCACATAAGATATATGTGTCATGCATGACACTAATATTACGACTAATGTTATCACCTATATTTATGTTTTATTGCTTCTAGTTAACTGAAACTACTGAGTTCCAAGAATAATTAGAGTTAAAACACAAGGTGGTGTCGGTAAGACAACTAAGTAGTAAGGGACAACAACACACAAATAAGCAAAACTAAAATTTAGCATCTTCCAAAATCTCTTTAAAATCAAGAGTCGTTTGGAAATGGTATGGTATGGGAGATGTCATGCGCATGCTCAAAAGCTCAAGAAGAGATGTACTGAGATAGAGAGAGGGATAGGAAAGGATTGGTGGAAATTAAACTGAAAACTCCACTAACTCGCTACTGCACAATTCTGGATAATGAAGTGCAAATCAACTATGCTATGAGACATTCCCAGACTTCTTTTGTCTTTCATTTTGCTGCTGCCTCCTTTAAATTGAAAAAAAAACACATCTTTCTTTTATGGGGTGTTCTCTGATGAGGTTTTGAACAAGTATTTCTTTTAGATTTTTGTGGGTTTGATCTAATGGAGAAATGTTGGTGTGGGTGGGAAACTTTGATTTACAGGGTCTTCTAACGGTGAATTTTCCTTTTTTTCCCCCTCAGTTTCCTTTTGTATTTTACCAATTCCACGTTACAATTCGTGTCATTCACAACTTTGTGTAATTTTTGTGGACGAAGGGAATATTTCCAATTTTTCTTCTTTTTATATTTTACGCTTGATATTGATATGAATGTGATCAAATAAAAACTCTAAATATTATAAAAACTCAAAACTATGATCTGGACCATTGAAAAATGTCAACGGATAAAAAAAAAACATCAACAGGAAAATATCAACAGAATTTCAACGGTAGTCAATGATTGATGCTGTGTTGATATTGTGTTGATACCGCGTTGACATTAAAATCTTAAAATTTTACACTGTGTTGATATTGTATTGAAATAGTATTGAAGCTGTGTTGAAGAGCTTTGAGTTTGTATGATATATAAGTTTGCATTTTATCAAAATCCGATATTGATATATGCCATTTCGAATAATACATACAGTAGAATTCAAGAAGAATGAAATTATTCAAATCCATGTCACAGTGATACATAGAAAACTTCATAATAAAATGAAACAATCCAAATCAAAGTCTCCATGGATGGACCTATCCCATTTTCCTCAGCACCGAGGAATCATGATTTTCCACCCTAGTACCTAGTCTATTCTTTCCAATATTCAAATCTCTCTCTTGAATATATAAGGAGTGGATGAAGAGAAAAGAAGGGAGACAAATTAATCAAAATGGCCAAACCCATGCTACTTCTTACCCTCTCTCTCAATTTGTTCCTCCTCTCACAAAATGTACTAAGTTGCAACAAACAAGAATAAGATTCCTTACTAACATTCATCTCTTCCCGCTCCCCTCCCCTCAACCTCAGCCTCAACTGGTCTCCCTCTACCAATTGCTGCCATTGGCAAGGCATAGCTTGTACATCCCGCAACGGCGCTCCTCGTGTCACTCATCTTTGGCTACCGGAAAAAAATCTCTCTGCCACCTCCCTCACTCTACCAAACCTTCCTTTCCTAGCCCACATAAACCTCTCCCACAACCATCTCTCCGGCCTCCTCCCCTCTCTCCCTCCTCGCCTCCTCACTCTCGACTTGAGCTTCAACTCCCTCTTCGGCCCACTCATCCGCACTTTCCCCATCACCATCCACACTCTAGACCTCTCAAGCAACCATTTCAATGGCTCCTTTGATCCCACCTATCTTCTCCCTCAACCATCCAATTTACTCATCTTCAACATCAGCAACAATAGTTTCACCTCCTCCAGTCCTTCATCAATTTGCAACATCTCCCCACTCATCAAAATCTTGGATTTCTCCATGAATAAATTCATTGGTCCATTATCTCCTTCCCTCACCAAATGCTCAAACCTTCAAGTTTTCAGAGCAGGCTCCAACTCCCTCTCCGGTCCACTGCCACGCGACCTTTACACCCTAACAAGATTGCAAGAAATCTCTATGCCTAACAACCAACTTTCCGGGACAATCAACAAGGTCATTGTGAACCTTTCGGACCTCATTATCTTAGAGCTCCATGTCAATCAACTAAGTGGTGAGATTCCTCAAAGTATAGGGCTGCTTTCCAAATTAGAGCAACTGCAACTCCACTCCAACAACCTCAACGGCAACTTTCCACCCTCTCTAACAAAATGCACCAACCTCACCACTCTCCTCCTTCGCAACAACCTCCTCAACGGCCAAATCTCCACTCTCAATTTCTCCAAACTCCAACATTTACAAACCCTTGATCTCGGAAACAACACCTTCTCTGGTAATATCCCGGGCACCCTCTGCTTGTGCAAGTCCATCACAGCAATCCGGCTTGCCTACAACCAACTCAGCGGCGAAGTCCCTCCTTGTATGGCCTCTCTCAAATATCTCAAACAGATCTCCCTTACCGAAAACCACCTGTCCAACGTTGTGGGAGCCCTGAACACACTCAAACACTGCCAGGATCTGGCAGTCCTCTTACTCGCCCGATGCTTCCACGACGAGAGAATGCCCAACGACGACCTGCTGCACCTCGACACCTTCAAGAACCTGCAGTTTCTGAGTCTAGGAGGGTGCAAACTCAAAGGCCAAATCCCAAATTGGATTTCCAAACTGAAAAAACTCAAAGTTCTGAACCTCTCATTCAATAAACTCTCAGGCCCAATTCCAGCATGGGTAGGATCAATGCCAAGCTTGTACGTCCTCAACTTAACTCAAAACTCACTCACGGGAGAGATCCCACGTGAGATAACGCAGCTGCCGGCGCTGATCTCCGACAACAGCAGCACAGACATGAGCCATCTCGTGTTGCCCTTTCTATACGACAATCTTCAGTACAACCAACTCTTCAACCTGCCACGCAGCCTGAAACTCGGGAGCAATAGTCTCAGCGGCAGAATTCCAACAGAAATCGGGCAGCTGAAGCTCCTCCAAGTATTGGAACTGAGCAACAACAATTTGAGAGGCAGCATTCCTGAGCAGCTGTCGAATCTGATAAATGTGGAGAAACTGGACATGTCAGGGAATGATCTGACGGGAGAGATTCCGAAATCGCTGACGAAGCTGCATTTCCTGTCAGCATTCAGCGTGGCGGATAATGATCTGGAAGGGGAGATTCCGAAGGGAGGTCAGTTTGAGACGTTTGGAATTGGCGCGTTTGAAGGGAACACTAAACTGTGCGGTGATGTGATACACAGAAGCTGCGGCGGCGCGGTTGTGATAAACAGGGCTAGGCCCGATGCAGAAAATGATGGCGGGAGTAGAAGTATTTGGTATTATATGCAACTTCCTCTTGGATTGGGATAATTTGTTGGATTAGTTGGAGGTACTGCTCTACTCTTCTTCAAGAGTTGGTAGTCGATTATACTCCATATCATAGTACTATGTGTATATGCAAATAAATTACCACCATTCTTTCTTGTTTAGGTTGGAAATATTACACACAATCACACAAATTAATAATGGAGGATTTTTTTTCTTTAACTAGTTGAATACAAGTATTAAATTCTGTGATTAGGGGACTTTTTTCGAGTTTCAACTATGGCATCATTTTTGTATCTTTAGACCCATAGTGTGTATCAAAGATTTTTTTTTTATATCAAAAGCACCACGGAGGGGGAGGGTTAGGCGTACCCACACCTGTACATATCATCCAGAAATATGTTACAGAATTAGAAGCCAAAAGTGCTTCTAGCGGAAACGCGTTACAATATAAAAACAAGAGAACCACGGATCATTAAGGACTCCACAGAGTAGTCCAAGGCTAGAGTAGAGAGGGGACGATTCTCAGAGGAAAACCGACACCCCTTTACTCTAATCCTCAATATTTACGTAATCCCCAACTCGAAGCTCCGTCGTACATTGGGAATCACGACCTTTTCTAGCACCGCGAGAGCTTTAACTACTGGAGGGGCTAAGTTTGTTAGGTTTGGTATACCGAAAAGCATGTTTCGATCAAGTTTCGCTCGAATAGAATCTTGCTTGTATACGTAAAACTCTATAATCCACTTTTAACCCGATTCAGTATTATTCGAGCAGTTCTCGCACGAATAGAATCACTATTATTATTACATTGTGTTTGCTTGTGCATTTATAAGATGTTTTATAAACATTTAAATGTATAAGAAGCAAACAAAGTCTAAGTCTTTTGCTTAGTAGACCGGTTGTGGGCGTCGTCCACTTTAAGGTAACACGGTCAGACCTATGCAATGCTTTGCAAAAGAAAAAGAAGAATTTCATAACCTAGATAGGCTTTGGCTACCCATCGTGAAAGGTTGCAATGTCAGTCCGCATATTTCTAAGCCTTACTGAAATAAGATGACATTAGTGTGGTATAGCACTGAACGGATCTAACAAGCAAGACGTGTCTTTATGCTATCTACTGAAAGACTAGGTCTTGATAAAATACTATTTCTTAATCTACATATGTTAGCATTGAGCATACGGTATTGATTATGCACTACTTTGACTTATCAAATGGTGCGGTTTTTTCGCAACCCAATAATCCTGATATATTGGGTAGTGGTGATTAGTATCTAGCGGTGCTAGGCTTGCTACTATGTTGAATCGTGCGCGAGGTGAGTCTCCTTTGATAATGTCCTCAAGAGGAGCTCGAACAAGGTTTTATTATTTGGAAAACTGGCCAGTTGGAGTTTTATTACTCTATGAATAATAAATAAATGTTTCTTACTAAGTCCACTCTTGGAATTAATAAGATGTTAATTAATTAAGTCAATAGCAGACATTAATTAATTAATGGACATTTATATCTTAAGCGTGGGAAATAAATAATATAAATAACGAAAACCCGGATTACTTGTAATTTCGGATTTGGATGGGGAGAGTTCAATATTACTTCTGTAGTGGTTGCTCGTAATATTCCAATATAAGCTTGTATTAAATTGTGGGTTCAATTCAATTAGTAAAAAGCTAATTGGGCGAGCCCATATCCAAAACCTTCCATAGATCTCTGTCTGGGCCCAAAAGGAACTTAATATAAATAGGAGAATAAATGAGACAGAAATTATTATTATCATTACTCATAATTTTCGTTCCCCTCTACCTAGAGGAGTTCAAATTTCTCTCCTAATTGGAGAATGATTTCTTCTGTCTTCTTTATTCGAGTCCTAGTATTTTGATAAGATCAACCCACCCTGATATCGAGATACAGTTCGGGAACCAGAGAGAAGATCCGTGGTCTAGTATTGAAGATCATCGTGGAGAAGGCGCGAGCAATCGACGATTCTTTGGAGATTCAAATCGGTAACTCTAAACCGTAGAAATCATGTTTAGGATTTACTTTCTTTGAGCATGAATTATTTGCGTTCTAGCATGCAATTATCTGTTTAACATGTGAATTGATTAATCTCATAATCGGTCAAATAGATCCTACGTCGATTTATTTGTTTTGTACAAGTCTTCCGCTGTGCAAGGGGCACCAAACCCCATCAAAGTTATGGTCGAAGATCAGTGACACCTCCTGCTTACTTCCTTGCTTTGCTAGCAAATCGGAAACTTGTTAACCTCTCTATGAATATGGGACATTCTGATGTTGAGATGTGAAAGAAAGAGTTTTGGATCGAAATTGTGTATTTACTTGAATGATAATCGTTACAATGGTTCACCTATTTATAGGTCTAGAAATATTTACATAAGGAAAATAATCTTTGCCTATTTTACAGGGATTATACTCTATCTATGGAAGAAGATCAATTAGGGATCAATTCTAATATTCTACGATATCTTCCAACACTCCCCCTCAAGTTAAGTAATGGGGTTACCAATGCTTAACTTGTCCAATGCCTCTTTGAATGACTTCGAGTTCACAACCTTTGTCAGTATATCTGCCAATTGATCTTCTGACTTGACATAAGGAAACTCGACTATCTTAGCTTCAAGATTCTCCTTTATGAAGTGTCGATCCACCTCCACATGCTTAGTTCTATCATTTTGTACTGGGTTTTCTGAAATACTGATTGCAGCTTTATTATCACAAAATAACCTGCAAGGTTGCGGCGACTGAAGGTCAAGCTCTGTCATGAGTCTCTTCAACCACAAAATCTCTGTAAGACCACTCTTAATCCCTCTAAATTCTGCTTCAGCACTTGAGAGTGCAACTACTTTCTGTTTCTTGCTCCTCCAAGTGACTAGATTTCCTCCAACAAAAGTGAAATATCCGGCGGTTGACTTTCTATCATTTGGGTTACCAGCCCAATCTGCATCAGTGAATCCATGCACTTCTAAGTGGCCATATTTTTTGAAGAATATCCCATGCTCAACCGTACCTTTCAGATACCGAACTATTCTTAGTACTGCCTCCCAATGATCTTCCTGTGGTGCATGCATAAATTGGCTGACTATCCCCACAGCGTATGCTATATCAGGTCGTGTGACATCCCTAACCCGAAACATGCATTATTTTGCATATTGATATATATTCATTTATTATTACATATTTATAATGTTATTTACATAATTATATGTTATATATATATTTACATAATTACGTATGTGTGTGCATGGGAGTGTTTAGTGCATGGAAAATATATATTTTAATAGTGATCCTAAATACGATATAAATAATAGTAGTAACATAGTTTAAAAAAGTTATATGTGTACCTGTTAGCATTACGTGGTCACTATTTCATAGTGCCACCAATAATAGGTGACAAATGTCAATTAGGAAAACTAATAAGCATGCATATATGCCATATATTTAAATAATTTTATGATGTATAGTAAGCAATAGCTTTATATTTAATATGGATAGGGAGCCGCCTCAAATATTCATAGATATATATTTTGCTTATAGCCAGTGAGACAGAGAAAGAGATAGATGTGTTAGGAAGAAATAAAACGAAAAATAGTTTCCACCTCCTCCGGCTATACAAAGTTGTAGATACAGAAGGAAATTTGGGTGTTTGAGTACTTATTATCCCAGGTGTGTATAAATCACACTTTTAATTTTACATATTTTATGTGATTGATTGCTATGTGTTAAATTGGAGTGAATATTTGAACTATATGATGTGAGTCTGAAATGGTTGTGTTATTTGATATTGATGTTGTAAATGATGTGGATATGTGATTTGTGCAATGAATATGTATTGGAATTATTATTGATGACATATGAGTATTTAATTGGTGCAATGGATATGATTGATGCATGGTATTGGAATTTTTTGAACCATGGAATTAAAGAGGATATGTGACAATCTTGCCCTGGGTCTGATATACAATAGAAAAAGACCTACGGGTCATATTCAATGATAATGGACCTAAGGGTCAAAGAATATATGCAAAGAGGGACCTTCGTGGAAAGGTCAAATCAAAGAGGGGCCTTCGTGGAAAGGTCAATACAAAGAGGGGCCTTCGTGGAAAGGTCAAATAAATAAAACGGACCTTCGGGTCGTATACAATGGAAATCCCGGGCAGATACCGAGCTTGATCTGTCACAGAATAATGAAAAGAACGGAGAGGCATATGCATATGAATATGAAATTGTTTACGATATTTATTACTTCTGGTGATATATGTTGGTGAATTAATGTGTTTGATATTTGTGTGTGAAATTAAAGGTAAGGTTTATATGCACTGAGTTGTGGCTCATATAAACCACTAATATTTTTCAGGAATAAGATATCAATGATTCGTGGGTTGATGTGAGTTACAGTTATTATAAGGGTCGGCGGCTGACGCATTTTGGCAACTTCTCTTCCTCATCATTTTTTTGCATGTAGATAAATGTATAGTATATAGAGTGGTGAGAGGGTCCCACTATGGATTAGAACGTTTTGAAATATGTACTTGATAAATGTTGATTTTTGAAATGATACAATATATGTGTTTTTATTTACTTGACGTGTGGAATATTTATTATAAATTTTTGAATTTAAATAATAGTAAGTGCATACGTCATAAGGGTTGGGGTGTGACAGGTCGAGTGTGGGAAAGGTAGATAAGTTTCCCTACCAACCGCTGGTATCTCCCCCTATCAGCTAGCTTCGCCCCTTCGAGTATCTGCAATCCATGATTTTGTACCATAGGAGTGTCAGCCAGCTTACAATCTATCATTCCGACTTCCACCAGCAAGTCAAGAACATACTTCTTTTGGTTGATGAAGATTACCTATCTCGATCTCAAGACCTCAATTCCCAGAAAGTATTTGAGAGGGCCTAGATCCTTCATTTCAAATTCTTTGAACAGATTTCTCCGCAGTTCACTTATTTCTTCTTCGTCATCCCCAGTGATAATCATATCATCCACATAAATGATTAGGCATGTGATCTTTCCATCCTTCTTCTTGATAAACAATGTATGATCTGAGTTGCTCTGCTTGTACTCATACTTCTTCATTACTTCAGTGAATCGACCAAACCACGCCCTTGGAGACTGTTTTAGTCCATATAACGTCTTTCCAAGCTTGCACACTTCACCTGGTTGGAAATCATCAGTAAACTCTGGTGGAGGAACCATTTACACAGGTTTTGGTAGTTCCCCGTGCAGAAAAGCGTTTGTCACGTCAAATTGGTGGAGGGGCCAGTCTTTATTTGCTGCGACGGAGAATAGCACCCTCACAGTATTAATCTTTGCCACTGGAGAGAATGTTTCCGCATAATCAACTCCGTATGTCTGTGTATATCCTTTCGCCACAAGTCGAGCCTTATATCGCTCAATTGACCCGTCGGGTCTCCGTTTGATGGTAAACACCCATCTGCAACCCACTGCCTTGACTCCTTCTGACAACTTCCCTTTAACCCAGGTATTGTTTTTCGTTAAGGCTATCATCTCTGTGAACATCGCCACTCTCCAATGCTTGATTTTCATTGCTTCTTCGGCAGTTTGTGGTATTTTTTCCTCCTCATATAATGCTGCCGCAAAAGCTCGGGCCATCTTCGTCAGATTAGCCTGTGCAAAGTTTGCCACTCCATACCTACTTTTCACCCCTATTTTACCAAGAGAGTATCGGTGTGGTGGAACTCCCTGATTGATTCGATGTGGAAGCATATATCCGCCCGTATCTCCATCTACTGTATTTTCCTCAGTTTCTGCACTGTTAGTATCATCAGTAGTATTTTCTTCGGGTTCCAGACATACCTCGGATATCGGTTGAGGAAGGACAGTAGGGCGCGGATGAGCTGACTCTGACAGGGCTTGCTCGGAAGGAGTGACAGGAACAGTCTCTGTTGGTCCCTCAATCAAAGGGCTTGGAGGTGACACAAACCAACTTAAACAGTCCCCATGATTATTTTCAGGTTCTCTCTCCCCCTGACTGTTAAGGTGGTGTGAGTAAAAGAACTCGGTTTCTAGGAAATTGCAATTTATAGCGGTGATGATTTTTTTGGTGTTTGGGTCGAAGCATCGGTACCCTTTCTGATTTACCCCATAACCCACAAAGACACATTTGGTCGCACATGGGGAAAGTTTGGTTCTCTCGTGTTTGGGAATGTGAACATAAGCAGTACACCCAAAAACTTTCGGTGTCATGCTAAGGGATTCTGAGATGTTGGCTTGTTTGGAAAGAATATTAAGGGGTGTTTTCATTTTTAGGATTTTGGTAGGGAGTCTGTTTATGAGGTAAACGGCGGTGGCTACCGCTTCTGGCCAAAGAAATGTAGGGACATTGGAATCAATCATGAGAGCATGAGTTACTTCTAGGATGGTTCGGTTTTTTCTCTCTGCCACCCCATTTTGTTTAGGTGTATAGGCACATGAGGTTTGGTGAATTAGGCCTTTCTCCTTAAAAAATTCTGACATGGTACTATTAACAAATTCCCTCCCATTGTCTGACCGAAGGACTTTGATGGTAGTGTGAAATTGGGTTTGGATCATTTGAAAAAACAGGATAAATTTTTCAACTACCTCAGATTTATGTTTCAAGAAATATATCCAAGTCATTCGCGTGTAGTCATCAATAAAGGTCACAAAATATCTAAAACCATTCCCCCCAATAACAGGTGTAGGACCCCACACATCAGCATGAATCAAATCAAACATAGATTTCATACCGGTATTAGAAGGTTTAAACGATTGTCTGTGGCTCTTGGCCAAAACACATGTCTCACACGAAAAATCACTAGGCAACAAAAAATTGGGAAACAAAAGTTTAAAATAACCATGGGAAGAGTGTCCTAGTCTTCTGTGCTACAGCCAAGCCTCCTCTTTTGTGGATCCGTGAGCCAGCATTGCACTCCCTTGGTGAGCTACCCCGTCCACATAGTAGAGTCCTTGGTTCTAAGTGCCACGCCCAACGATCCTCCTCGTCCGAATATCCTGTAATATGCAAAAACTTGGGTACATTAGCAGTGTACAATTCAACTCCCTTGTTACATGACTTACAGACATCAATCGTTGAGATAAGCTAGGAACAAATAAACAGTTCGATAACCAGAGATTTGGAGATATTTCTATGGTTCTAGACCCTTCCACTGTAATTAACTCCCCATTTGCAGTTCGGATATAGGTTTTAGTAATTTCACCAAAATTAATAAAATCAGATCGTTCCGGAGTCATGGTATCAGTGGCTCCGCAATAAAAAATCCAACCCCTTTTTCTAGCACTATCAATATTTTGCACACTAAATGCAGCGGAAATATTCAATAACGGTGCAAAATGATTATGGGTCTTAATTTGGTCAATATCTGGGGTCATTTTGAAATTAACGGTTCTCGGGTGGTATTTCTCATAATTGTTCACAGAATGGGGTCTCAAATGTAATTTAGGTATAATAGGGGGTTCCAAACAAAAATTCAGAGTTTGATTAGGGTTTTACAATTTGTCAAACCCTTTACCTCCCAAATATCCGTCGCCTCCTCCCCATCTATGCGATTTTGTCTCGCCGGCCTTTTCCACAAAATTCCCGACGCGTACGCTGCCAACTCCGCCGCCGCCGCTCTCGGTGCCGGCTTCTTGATTCGGAGGGTTGTGCGGTAGATTTCCCCCTCCGGTTCCACCTACACGGCTGGGAACCGAGCTCTGGTTCTGTTGTTCGGTTATGCCGACTCCGGCGAACTTCGCCTGGGCTCGAGCTCTCTGCCGTTTGTCCCACCATTCTGGGTATCCTACTTGGAGAAAACAACTTTCCTTCGTGTGTTTGTTCTTGCCGCAGTGAGAACACCACAATTTGCTCTTGTCCGGCTTCCCTCCGGCTTGGTGAGCGGTGGCTCCGGCAGGTGGAGGACGCTGCGGTCCGTTTCGGTTGGGTCTGTCTCTCTGTGCTCCGAATCCATATCCGATCTCCCCCCGATGATGTATCGGCTCCCTATGCCAGTGGCATCTCCGATTGGTGAAGAGGATGCCGGTGACATGATATTGCATTGAGTCGCCTCCTTCTTCACCAACGCGTAGGCCTCTTCGACTGAGGGGTAAGATCGAGTTTGAGGATATCTCGCCGGATTGCATTATACTACGGGTTTAATCCAGTGAGGAATTTGAAAAGCCTCTTCTCGCTTGTGAAATCTCTGAACTGTTTGATCCCCTTATCGCAGCACGTCACTGGTTGTTTTTGGCTTCTGTCGACATAATCCATAATCCATGGATTCGACGGTAATATGTCTCAAGGTCTAAGTTCCCCTGTCTGATATATAACACTTTGTCTTCCAGGTCGTAGATATGGAATGAATCCGCCTTGCTTTCGAACGTGATTTGAAGGTTGTCCCACAGAGCTTTGGACGTTTGGTGGTGAGCAAAATCGGCAATAATATCATGTTCGATATTGTCGATTATCCACGAGAAAACCACGAGATCGGTTTCCTCCCAATCTCTATATCCCTTGCTGTTTGGTTCTGGTGGCTCATCGACTATGTGAGAGTATCCTCTCCTTCCTCCTATCGCGACTTTCATAAGTCATGACCGTTTAGGGTAATTCTTCCCGTTGAGTTTGAATGCCACGGTAACGTTCTTGCTTGACCTCAATTTCGAGGGTTCGATTATGGGTTTTTCATCGTCTGTGTCTGACATATTTTTTGTGAATAGGGATGGATTTTCTGGGTTTGATTTCAGCCTCTTGGCCGAGTTTTTGGTATGGTTAGGGCTAGGATGAAAATTTTATGAGCCCTAAAACCTGCTCTGACGCCATGAAAGAAAGAGTTTGGGATCGAAATTGTGTATTTACTTGAATGATAATCGTTATAATGGTTCACCTATTTATAGGTCTAGAAATATTTACATAAGGAAAATAATCTCTGCCTATTTTACAGGGATTATACTCTATCTATGGAAGAAGATCAATTAGGGATCAATTCTAATATTCTACGATATCTTCCAACAAGATGCTTAACTAAGTTGCGAATTGATGTAATCAGATGCCGGCTTCCAGCAGGACCTTGACTCTGCTCTTTGAGGATTTTAATTACCTCCATTGCATCAAATTCGATCCACAAACATGTTCCCTTTTCGTTTGCCAATTCCAGGCCTCTATGCAGGGCCTTAAGTTTGGCGTCCAAAGCTGAGGCTGCAGTGAACCTAATCGCAAATCCCTCCACGATATATCCTAGCTCGTTTCTAATGATCCCACCACCTCCGGCCTTAATTGTTAGAGCAGTGAAACTACCATCCGTATTAAGTTTGATCCAGTTTGGTTGCAGCGATGACCACCTAACGATCAAGGAGGAGGACGGTCTCTTCCTTCTCGCAGCTGGGAAGGAGAAGGCCACTCGAGAAGAACACCCAGACCAATGTTGTTTCCCAAAAGCCGACGTGGAGATTGCTCCTTGTAGATGTTGATTGATTCTATCAATAACCAAATTTGTGTTGAGCATCGTCTCCTTGTGAATGACGCTATTCCTTTCCGTCCAGATGTGCCACACAATCAGGCACGGAATGATGATGTTTACATGTCCTTTGGGATGTCAAGTGATGACAAAAGCCAATTCTGTATTCGATGTCCGAACCTGCTCCGGGGAATAACAGGTAATCCGTAAACCATTCGGCATAATACATCCAGATTTTCTTGGCTGCCTCTCCCCGAATAAAGAGATGTTCTCTTGATTCGATCTTTGGTTGAATGCAGCATCTGCACTTCGACACCGGCTGTACCTTGCGCCATTGAAGCTTGGTATCCACTGGAACTCTGTTCGCCAAGAGTCTCCACACGAAGATTGAAATGGAAGGCGTAAGAGCCGGGCTCCAAATCGCTTCAAAGGTTTCCGTATGGGGGTTATGATGTCGAATGAGGTTCCATGCCGAGACGGTGGAGAAGTTCCCATGTTGGTGAGACCCCATCTCAACACGTCTTTTCCATCTTCATCAATTGGGACTAATATCTCTTCAATGATATGGTCTGACACTCCTTGGAGAGGTAGCCCAGTTCTCAGCCGAGCCTCATCCCAACTATTACTGACCCAGAAGTCCTTGATAGTGTTTCGAGGAAGCCTTGCCGACGGATTGCAGAGCTCTCTGATGGGTTGGTCCTTGAGCCAAATAGCATCCCAGAATTCTGCTGAGCCGTCCCCAATCGTCCATTTGATGAACCCATGGGCTTTACTGCTTGCATGAAGCATTCTTCTCCATGTTGGGCTATGGCTCTTCACGCTTCGAACTTGCGATGGAGCTGATTTGTGGCAGTATTTTTTGAACATAAACTGAGCCCATAGTGAGCCTTGAGCTCGAAACCGCCACCATAGTTTCATTCCAAAGGCCTCCACCATGTCCTTAAATCTCCTAACTCCAAGTCCACCTTCTTCCACTGGGTGGCAAATTTGGTCCCAGCTGATCCTGTGGGTCCTTCTACACTCGTTGCTTGACCCCCAGAAGAAACGGCCGATTAAGCTCTCCATTTGTTTCATCGCATCCTTAGTAGGCTCCATGACTTGAAAAATGTGAAGCGGAATGGCGGCCAAGGTACTCTTAATCAAGGTGAGCCTGCCCCCGAACGATAAGTACCTATGTGACCATGTGTGAATCCTTTTTGATATTTTTTCCCTTAGGAACAAAAACATCGAGGTCTTCTTGGTTCCTCTGTAAATGGGTACTTGATAAGGCTCGTTTCATGCATTGGTTTAGGGTTAAAATTCTGTGCATTTAGAGCGCTAATGTGCGTTATTGAGTTCAGGTGCGTAGTAAATCTGCCGGACCCAGGAGTTGTTGTTACCTGACCTGGCAGATGCAAAAGAGATGAAATTGAAGTAAAAATCAGAAGTCGTCGTTCGGACCTGGGAGAATCAAAAGTCGGCGACAGGAGCAGAATGGAACAAGGTCTGGATAAAAAAAATTAAAAAAAATTGGAGTTATAAGCCGGACGAAGTCCAGGGAGGTATAAGCTGGACGAAGTCTAGGAGGGAAGGAGAAAATTATAATAAGAGCTAAGACAGGGGAACTCTCTGACCCGAGGCATCAGTGGTATAGCATATAAAGAGCGAACGATCCTAACATCCCTGGTGAGGAATGAGTGATCGAGCGAATCCAACAGTTAGTGAAGTTAGGGGCTATCTTGACAAACTGACAAGCCGATTAGATAGAAGAAGGGAAGGGGAAGATTCGGAGACTGTAGGTTCTTGAATTGACCTTAATCTTGTGGGGATGGATGCTAGAAACTAAACCAGTTTATGCATTTATATGTTTATGTGTTAATATGTGTTTTTATCTGTTTTCTTTGTCTAAGTCCTTAGCGTCTAGGTCTAGTAGTTTGAGTCTTTTTCCTTTTTTTTTATAGAGTCGGTTAAGGGGAAACCATGCATTGAAACGTTCCTTATTCCTTTTTCTTGTCTTCATACTTGAGGGCAAGTATGGTTTAAGTGTGAGCAGTTTGATAAGACTCGTTTCATGCATTGGTTTAGGGTTAAAATTCTGTGCATTTGGGCGCTAATGTGCGTTATTGAGTTCAGGTGCGTAGTAAATCTGCCGGACCCAATTTTATTGCTTTCGTTCAGTGCTTTGTTGGTTTTAAGTTTCATAACTCTAGTTCTGACTTTGATCTGCTGGGTTCAGACTTATTTCTAGTTATTATGGAAGTTTATGTTTACTTTTGGTTGGATATTTCTGAGTTTATGATCATCTCTTGCTTTTAGCTTTCGTTCCTTGTTTGTTGTTGGATGTTTGGAGCTGAGATCTGTTGGTTTGTTGTTGGAGGTTGGGGATTTGCATATGGAGATGTTTGGATTTGTTGAATCTTGGTGTTTCGGAGTTGAAGTTTCGTATATTTGGTGCTTGATGTTTACGTTGTGCATGAGTATGGCTATTTACTTTATGTTCTTTGCATCCTTTAGGTCCAGTAGCGTAGATCTGTTAGTTTAGGCTTTAATTCCTCGTTTTAAGTCTAGATCTAAAGTTTGCTCTGTTTTCATGGTGTTTAAAACTCTGTTTTCTCTGCTATTCTCGTTTGATTCCCGAAGAAGATGAAGTTGTTGGTAGTTAGAACCAGATCTGCTTTATGTCAGTACTTTTCAGCATGTACTTTGCTTTTTCTGCATGTCCCCTAGACCTGTCAGTACGATCCACTTTGTCTCTTTTACTTTTCTGCATGCTTTTCCAGACGCTGGTAGTTTAAGGAAACTTGTCTTGCTTTTTTGCTTTATGCTTGTCTGTCCAAATTAGGAAAGCCTTTCTAGTTAAGTCTACCCCAGATGTTTTAAAACTTAAAAATATCTCAGTTCTCTAAGTCATGTATGCTCCGTACGCTCTCAGTTATTAGACCCGATAGGTAGAGTAAAGTTCTTCTGATCTCTCAGACCCAGTAGGTAGAGTAAAATTTTGCTTATCTCTCAGACCCTGTAGTCTTAAGTTTTCGACCCATAAAATTGCGTTGCAGCAGCCAACCCCTTTTTCCCAAAACATCCTCAAATGCAGTTTCGTAGCACCTTCGTCCTCGTGGGATCGATCCTTTACTTCCCTATGCTAAGTTGTAGTATAGTGGGTTTAGGTTTTTGAAGGGACAGAGTGCACCCAACGACCCATTTCTGATAAGTTTCATGATCTTCTAGCCTCTGAAGTCTAGTCGAATCCTCTGGACCTGTTAGATCGAGTGACACATATCACGCCGCACCTGCACTGCACTCTTGGGCCCTGTCAAAAATGGCGCCGTTGCCGGGGATAGCATGGTGTTATTTGTGTGTTTGCGAATATTTTGGTGTAAATAGTTTATTTACTATGTTTTCTTTTGTTTGTTTTTTCAGTTTATGAACATAAGCTACCGGTTCGGACACTGGAACAACTCACCTGGTTGGAGGAGCGCCCAGACTAGTTGGCGGGTCAAGGAAGCGATATTCCCAGTTACCACCAGATCGGGGCTTACAACAGGGGATCCAGTTCACATGAGTTCGGAGAGCGACGAGGAGTCAACTTCGTCATTGAAGAAAGAACCAAAGTCAACCTCAGAAACAGAGGAGGAAAGCGTTGAAGATTTGGCCAACGCGGGCGACAACGATCCGGAGATCGGCTGGCTCACTGCCCATTTAGATGGCGAGTCTGCCCAGGCCATTGTCTCCAATCAGCGCCAGAGGGCGATCGACATCAAAACTAATGTGCTGGGTATTTTACCAAATTTCTCGGGTCGGAGGAATGAGTGTCCATATGAATTCCTCAATGAGTTCAGTAAGCTTTGCAGTATTCAGAAGAGGCCCAACGATGCAACAGAGGAGGATTACCGACTACGCGCGATCCCGTTTGCGCTGAAGGGGGAGGCTAACACGTGGTTATTAAGGTTGCCTCCCGATTCGATCCATACGTGGAAGGACTTGAAGTTGGAATTTCTGGATTACTTTTTACCTTCTAACAAAACAAATGCTCTTAAGAAAGAGATCCAGGAATGCAAGCAGGAGTATGATGAATCGTTGAGCCAATACTGGTCCAGATTTAAGGGGTTGCTCGACGCTTGCCCAAACCACCGGATGATGGATGATGAAACCTACTATCTATTCTATGAAGGAGCAAAACCTGAGTCCAAAGATCTGATGAATACCGCTAGTGGAAGAAATTTCACCAAGAGGAAGGTGAGCGAGGCCCGAGAGATACTGGAAAGATTAATTAATGCAAAAAAGGCATACGATTCACCTCGTACCATCCTAAGGAGGGGAAGTGCGGATGCAATCACAGTGCAAAATGAAGAAAGGATGGATGCCCGAGTGGATGCAAGGATGGATGTTAGAATGGAGCAGCTGGAGAAGACTATCCTAACTGCCCTAGGGAAGAACGATTCACCGGGTCCAACAGAGAAAGAAAAACAAGCACTGGGTCCAGAGGATGGTTACAATTATTGCGGATCTCAAGGAAGGATGGATTGTCCAGCCCATATAAATGCGGTAGGTAATTGGAACCAAAATAGTCAAGGCAACAATTGGAACCAGTGGAGAATCAAAGACGCTCCATGGAGGGACAATCCATGCTTCAGGTGGTCCGAGGGGAATCAAAACCCTCAACTCCAGATCACTAACTCAGAAGGAAACCAAGGGAACCAACCCAACTGGTCCGGAAGGAATCAAGAGGGGCAAGGCAACTGGAATCAAGGAGCACAAGGTAATTGGAGTCAGGGAGGTCAAGGAAATCAATCCAGCTGGAACAATAGGAACCAAAATAACCAGGGAAGCTCATATGTACCCCCACACCAGAGGAACAACAACTATCAGGGGCCAGGGAATCAGTACAACAATAACCAAGGAGGTCAAGGAAACTTTCGCCTGCATCAAGGGGGTGGACCAAATCATGGTCAAGGGCCAAGTGGCAGTCAACAGAACACTCGGACCCAGAGGAATCTGGATGATATGGTCCATGACCTAGTGAATTCTCAAGAACACATGCAAAACAACTTGGTGGCAAACAATGACGTGGTCCACAAGCTCCAGGATGCTCAGCAGGAACACAAGGCAACGATGGATCTGATGTCGAAGCAATTATCTCAGATCGTAACGTCCCTGAGCGACATGCGAGGAAATGAAGGAAGGATTCCAGCCTCAGTAAAGCCACCAGAAAGGGCAAATATCAGCCAAGTTACCCTGAGATCCGGGAAAGCATATGAAGGACCCAAGCTGAAGGTAAATGATGAAACGCCAGTGCCGATGAGCGAGGATGTTATCCACCCGGTCCAACAAAAAGAAGAAGTTAGGGCAGAGGATGATATCCAAGCCGGTGACTTGGGAGGATCGTTACCTCGAATGGCTGACCCATTTTTCTTAGACCCGGAGCCTGAGGTAGAAACTGAAAAAGAGAAAGGAGAGGCGGAAGAGCCCTCTAAGGAAGATCCGACCAACGCAACAAAGAGGGTTAAACCTTTTCCCTACCGAGGGGATGCCAAGAACAAAAAAGGACAACCTTGTGGATTTCATAGAGATCTTTGGAAAACTGGAGATCAATCTCCCGTTCCTGGAGGCTATGAAGCTGCCCCCGTTCAGCAAATTCATTAAGGAGTTCATTGCGGGCAAGGAAAAATCCGATGGAAAGATCGTGATCGGGGAGAAAGTATCTGCAGTAATTCAAAAGAGGATAATGCCGTCGAAGCAAACTGACCCAAGTATGTTTACCTTACCTATCACTATAGGAGGTGTCAGAGTCGAGCATGCTATGTGTGATCTAGGTGCATCTATTAATGTGTTACCGCTTTCCATATATAAAAAACTGGTAGGAGCAAGAATGACTAATACGAAAGTGGTGATACAGTTAGCTGATAGGTCATGCATTAGCCCTGAAGGAGTGTTAGAAAATGTGATAGTTAAAGTTCATGATTTTCTATACCCTGCTGATTTCCATGTGATAAAGATGAGTGAAAATGAAACTGCTGAGTCTAGTGGCGTTCTTTTAGGAAGACCATTTTTGAGGACCGCTAAGACTATAATTGATGATTTTGATGGCACTATCTGTTTAGATTACAATGGGGAGAAATTCACTTTTAGTATTGATGAAGCTATGAGGAAACCACTTGACGTGGAAAACCTCCATTTCGTTGATGTGATTAACCCTCTGGTCCAGGAATTTCTTGAAACCGAACTATTGCAGGAACAGGCTGATACCTCGGAGATGACCGAATCCATGAGGAAAGAGGTTGGGGGATGGTGTGAAGCAGTTATTAAGAAAGGGCTATCTGATGAGGAAATCACAAAGACAATAATGAATTTCTGTGGCAAGGCCGAATCCACTAGGTCCAAGGGATCAGTCCAACTGGCCAGTGTGGAAAAGTTGCCAGAATTGGACGAGCTTGTCAAGAAAGGAATGGAGAAGAATCCGTTGCCACCTGAAGTACCCCCTCCAAAGAAAGAGTTGAAGAACCTTCCTCCCGGTCTGAAGTATGCCTACTTGGGCGAAGGCGAATCTCTGCCTGTCATAATCAACAACCTTCTGAACCAGGAGCAGGAAGTCAAGCTATTGGAAGTGCTGGGGAGGAATCAGAAAGCAATAGGGTGGACTCTATCTGACCTAGTGGGGATTAGCCCCGATCTATGTATGCACCATATCCGTTTGGAAGAAGGAGCCAAGGCACACCGGGATCTCCAGAGGAAACTTAACCCCAACATGAGAGAGGAAGTCTTAAAGGAAGTATTGAAGCTGCTGGCCCTGGGAATCATATACTCCATTCCCGATAGTGAGTGGGTGAGTCCTGTCCACATGGTGCCAAAGAAATCAGGAATACAAGTAGTCAAGAATGACCGCAACGAGCTTGTGCCCACAAGGTTAGTCACGGGGTGGAGAATGTGCATAGACTACCGGAAACTCAATGCGGCCACACGCAAGGATCATTTCCCGCTACCCTTCATCGACCAAATGCTGGAAAGGTTGGCGGGAAAGCAATACTTCTGCTTTCTAAATGGCTACAGTGGATACTTCCAAATATATGTCAATCCGGAGGATCAGGAGAAGACCACATTTACCTGCCCCTTTGGAACATACGCCTACTGAAGAATGCCTTTTGGTATGTGCAACGCACCTGGGACATTTAAACTTAACTTGGGAATTTAAAACTGCTACGCTAACAGCTAGACCTAGGCGAAACAACAACAACATGAACCAAATCGGAACAGAGCAGACTGAATCTAAACCATTTTAATGACTAACAATGAAGAACCAAACAGATCTACAGATGCTAGACGAAGTAAAACAGAAAGCAAGCGGAAAACTCAAAATCCATGCACAACTCAACCTCCTCACTTCGGATCCAACCTCAGACGCTAAATCCACTCCGGATCCAAGCGTCCGACACAAACTCCAACCAAAAGAAACATTTCATAACTTCAGATTTAAACAACAACCTCCAATCAATCAACAAACCACAGATCTATCACCAAATTCCCAGATCGAGTACCACCGCAGCAAAAACAGAGATCGACATATAACTTGTCAAAATAAACTCTCAACAGCAGGATCTATGTAAATCAACTTGAAAAATCACAGATAAACGCAAACAAACAGAAGTGAATAGATAATCAGTAGCATCAACAACCGAATCGACTCCCAAAAGTGAAGTTCGACCGTAAAAGTGCAAAACAAACTGAAATTTAAAGAGATTGTATCTTCGCCCTCACGCGGACGGTGTTACGACTGAAATTTTGAAGAACTAAAACCCCCTCGGAACCGAAACTACCCCAGATCTCCCATTCCCAAGTGTGTGTTATGTGTGTGAGCTAAGAGTGAGCGAAAAAGAGTGATGATAATTTGTGTGTTGCATGCTCCTCTATTTATAGGCGTTGGAGTGGGGCCCAGCGAGGTATAGATAGACTTTGTTGCCCTCAGCTACTGACTCCCTCCTTCACGCCTTCTTTTTCCTTAGATTCTGCTCATTTTTACTTCATTCCTTCGCTAGATTGTTTCCTTCAGCACCTCCTTGATCTAGCGATTCTGTCACACACCTGGCTTATAAACCGTGTTAGACCCAGCAAAATGTAACGCTTTTCACCATATAACCGATGCATGAAATTAGCCTTATCAAACTGGTCACACTTAAACCATACTTGTCCTCAAGTATAAAGACAAGAGAAAGGAAAAAGAATAAGGCGAATTTCAAGCAAGGTTATCCCCTGACCGACTCTTTAGACTCTAGACAGACTCCTAGACCTAGACACAATTTAAAACTTAAAAAGTTTAAGAAAAAACATACAAACACATAAACACATATGCATGAGCTAGCTTCAACTTTTAGACAACCGTCCCCACAAGATTAAGGTCAATCCAATAGGTTGCACTCCTCCAAATAGGCCCTTTCCCTTCCTCTACCTAGCCAATCTGTCAGCTCGTCAAGATAGCCCTTTTACTTACCCAATTGTTGGATTCACTCGATCACTCATTCCTCACCAGGGATGTTAGGATCGATTCTCTCTTAAGTTATTGCCACACCACTGAAGCGTCGGGTTATGAGAGTTCCTCCTTTTCCTGGGTCAGGCTATTATTGTTCCTACCCTTTAGACAACTTCCCCCTGGACTTCGTCCAGCTTATTCCTCCTTATATATATTTTTTATTTTCTCCTTTTTTTTCTCTCTTTTTTTTTTTTTCTCTGGACTTTGTCCAGCTTATTCCTCCATTTCCTCCTCTCTTCTGGACTTCGTCCAGCTTATAACACCTTACCCTGGACTTCGTCCAGCTTATACCTTCATAACCCAATTTCCTATTTTTTCTCCTTCACAACTCTTCTCCCTAAGCATTCAGTGGCGGCCCTTAAACATGTGTTAGCTCGAAGTTATTTAAGGCTTATAACTCGCTATTATAGTAGGGCTTCACAACTAAGTAAGCAAAGGCATCCTCCATCGTTCTCACTTCACTCAAATTGACTTGGCTTATTAAAGGAAAATGCTTCTAAGTTGAAATGCCTCCTACTTTCAATTACTTTCACTAAGGGGATCATGCCGTATTATATTCACTGGCTCATGCGACACAACAAAACTTAGACCTAAAGACTCTTAACATGCAGACAAATTCATGCATTGACTCCTCTCCCCCTCCCACTTCACTCAAGCTTGTCCCCAAGCCATCGTCGTGAAGGGGGGAAACAGAGAAATCAATGCAACAATATCAACAGGTTATAAAAATAAAAACTTCTCACACTTAGACCAAGCATTGGGCTAAGTGGGAGAAAAACACATCAAACAGAAAATACAAACTTCTCAAACAGAAAACACATCAAACAGCCACTTCTACGCTCTCCTAGCTCTAGTTCTAGTTCCATACTTCAGATTTTCATATCATGTTGCTGCGTACTTGGACATGGAGGATTCCGGCCACCGTGGTTCTCATCGTCATCGTTGTTATTTTTCTGTGTAACACCGCCTTGTGAAGGCGAAGAAACAATTTTATTGCTTGTGCTTTGTTGGTTTTAAGTTTCATAACTCTAGTTCTGACTTTGATCTGCTGGGTTCAGACTTATTTCTAGTTATTATGGAAGTTTATGTTTGCTTTTGGTTGGATATTTCTGAGTTTATGATCATCTCTTGCTTTTAGCTTTCGTTCCTTGTTTGTTGTTGGATGTTTGGAGCTGAGATCTGTTGGTTTATTGTTGGAGGTTGGGGATTTGCATATGGAGATGTTTGGATTTGTTGAATCTTGGTGTTTCGGAGTTGAAGTTTCGTATATTTGGTGCTTGATGTTTACGTTGTGCATGAGTATGGCTATTTACTTTCTGTTCTTTGCATCCTTTAGGTCGAGTAGCGTAGATATGTTAGTTTAGGCTTTAATTCCTCGTTTTAAGTCTAGATCTAAAGTTTGCTCTGTTTTCATGGTGTTTAAAACTCTGTTTTCTCTGCTATTCTCGTTTGATTCCCGAAGAAGATGAAGTTGTTGGTAGTTAGAACCAGATCTACTTTATGTTGGTACTTTTCAGCATGTACTTTGCTTTTTCTGCATGTCCCCTAGACCTGTCAGTACGATCCACTTTGTCTCTTTTACTTTTCTGCATGCTTTTCCAGACGCTGGTAGTTTAAGGAAACTTGTCTTGCTTTTTTGCTTTATGCTTGTCTGTCCAAATTAGGAAAGCCTTTCTAGCCTCTGAAGTCTAGTCGAATCCTCTGGACCTGTTAGATCGAGACACATATCACGCCGCACCTGCACTGCACTCTTGGGCCCTGTCAGTACTCCTAGGTAGGTAAAAGGCAACTCCCCTTGTTGGAACCCACTTGTTGCTTTAATCTGTTGTGCCCAACCAATATGCTTATTGGCATTGAAAAAATTTCTCTTTTGGCGATTGATTTTTTGTCCCAACACAGCAGAGTAATGATCCAGGCAGCTCATCACCTCTACTAGGGTTGTGTTACTTGCCTTGGAGAAGATGATAATATCATCGGCATAGGCTAGGTGCGACACTCCGAAGCTATGCCTCGATGTGCTAAATTCCAGCTCTCTATTTCCAAGCAAAGCATTATCGAGTAGTCGGGACAAATATTCCACTGCAATGGTGAACAAAGCAGGGGATAACGGATCGCCTTGACGAAGGCCTCTAGAGGATTTGAAGAAGCCCCCGGACTACCATTGATGAGGACTGAAAACCAGTTTGAACTAATACACCGTTCCACCATGCTGATCCATTTCTGCTGGAAGCCCATGCGCTGTAGGACTTTGAAAAGAAAAGGCCATTGAACTCGGTCGTAGGCTTGGCCATGTCCAACTTAATCGCAATGTTAGGAGAGGGGGAGCTTCTTTCGATGTGTTGTATCAGCTCTTGAGCAAGAAGTACGTTGTCACTAAGGAATCTACCTTTAATGAAGCCACTGTGGTTAGGGGAGATAATATGAGGCATTAGAGTACCTAACCTTGATGCCATGATTTTGGAGATGATTTTGTTGGAGACGTTGCATAAGCTGATGGGTCTGTAGTCCGCCCACGTCTAGGGATGGTCTTTTTTAGGGAGGAGGACGAGCATGGTTGATGTGAAACCCCTCGGCATGTATGCTCCATCGAAGAAATTTTCTACAGCCTCCGTCACATCTTTACCAATGAAGTCCCAACATACTTGGTAGAAAAGAGCAGAGAAGCCATCCGGCCCCGGGGTGCTCTCCGCTGCAATGCTGAAGTGTATTGATTATTTCCTGGTTCGGCTCTTCAAGGGTGATGTCCTCGCTTGAAATGAGCGTTTGAAAAAACATTGCAGCAGATGCCCTAAGGCCTTCAGAGTTGCTGATTGAATCCGGGCCGTGTTTGATCTCATGGATTCTGGAATTGAGACGTTTTTGTTTTACCCATCCTTGGAATTATTTAGTATTCCGTTCCCCCTCTGCAATCCATCGGATAACAGCTTTTTGTTTCCAATAATCCTCCTCCATTTTGAGAGTGAGAATGAACTCTACAATGGCCTTGTTGCTCGCACATCTATTCTTCGGGTAAGGATTCCTTTCGTAGCTCTCTTGTGCAGTAGCTGCCTCTTTTTCCACCTTTTCAAGTTTGGAGAATAAGTTGCCAAAAGTTTCTCTGTTCCATTCCTTGAGTCGGTTTTTCACTTTTGTGATCTTTAAGTGGAGGTTGAGCATGCCTTTTACTCTGGTATCCCCTTCCCAAACGCTATTGACAACCGAGAAAAAACTATGGTGACGGACCCACATGTTTTGGAATCTAAAAGGTGGGCGCACGGAGTTGTTTTCGTCTTTACATCTAATGAGCAGAGGGCCATGGTCCGAGACAATTCTAGGAAGGTTGGTCACTCTTGTCGCTTGAAATGTTGATGTCCAGCCCTCTCCTAGAAGTACCCGATCAAGTTTCTCAAAATGCTCACCTCTTGCCCATGTGAAGGGGTTGCCATCGCTCTCTGGTTCAACTAGTTGGCATTCATTGATCGTCTCAACGAACTCCAAGATTTCTTTGCGTTTGATCCTACTGCATTCACCTTTCCCTTGTCGTTCGTCTTCCGCTGCAAAAATGTTAAAGTCTCCTCCCACCAACCAAGGCCTTCCTTCCATAGCCTCAGTCACTTCTTTCATAGCTGCCCATAATGGACGCCTACCAAGCCGAGAGCATTTTCCATAAATGATTGACATGTAGAAGTCTTGATAGAGCCGATTGATATTTTTATGTGAAGCATTTGTTCCACATCCTTGCGAACTTCCACCTTCCAACTTTGCTCCGCCAAAATCCATATTTGGTTGTTAATGTTTGCGGCTTTGAACTCCAAATTCAGCTTTCTGCATACCTCTTGTCTTGGTACCACAAGAGGTTCGATAATGGCTGCAAAACAAATTTTGTGAGTCTTAATTAAGTGATTGAGAGTACCTTGAGTTCTTGCATTTACAATCCCCCTAGTATTCCAAATCAGGAAGTTGGCTGACATGATCAAAATTGACGTTGAAACGAGGTGGCTGGCCCCTCATTCCCAATCACCATCCCAGCCTTGTTTTCTACCGATTTTTCCCAACTCACTATGCTGGTTTCTGGTTGTTTGGAGGTGCCACTCTCGATGTTGAGGTTTGGATCCGGATCCTCCTCCATCTCAAGCGCATCTCCGTACTCCTCCGTGTCGAAACCTCCATTCTCCAGTTGTTTGTAGTAGCTGGGCTTGGAGAACTTCAAGAGGGCTTCCTCAAGACGACCACTAATCCGAGGTTCGATGTTAAGGCTCTCCACGGGACCTGGGATAGACGAAGAAATGATACCTGCTCTGTTTTCTCTGTTTTCTGAGCTATCTTTGCCTTTGCCCAAGAGTTGTTGCCCCATCTCTCCAGAGGAGTGAGACCTTTGAAGTATCCTGTATTCTTGTTTATGCTGTTGCTGCGGAGGACCTTTTCTTCTCCCTTGTGTTCTGAAACCACCATCTTCTTCTCCACGAGGCTGCCAATGAGCTTTTTCCGTGCCTCCATCTCCCTCGTGTATCGGTTTAGAGAAGGAGTTGTACCTCCCTCCTTCCGTTGATGTAGAACAATTGATTTCAGACGGCTTCGATCCATTATGATGTTGAGGAACAGAGTGTTAATTTTTCTTTGCTGGTTTTGCACTCCTTCCATTAGCGTAGCATGTGAAACCTGAATGTCCTGCATGTTTGCATTCACCGCAGTATAGAGGAACCGTATCCTTTTTGAGCCACTTCTTTCCCCAGGATGTCCAGTTAAATAACTGGATTGCTCATTTAAAAAACAAGACTTAAGTAGAGACGAAGTTTGAGTTTAATACCACTGATAATTTTTTATACTCCCTCCATCCCATAAATTTATGGACATTTGGGACGGCACGGGAATTAATATACAATTTGTAAAGTAAGAGAGAGATAGAACGAAATAGTAATTATAGTATTGTAAGTGGAGAATGAGACTTATCTTATTAGACAGAAAAAAAGTTATCAAAAATAGAATGAGATAATTTTATGGGACATCCCAAAATGAAAAATACTCTTATTTTTATAAGACGTGGGGAGTATGACATTATAAATTTTTAGAAATATATCATGCTAACTCATACCAAATACTCAAAATTCTTAATCAATAAATGAAAAAAGTATGAATTTTATTTATTAATTATATGAAAATTAAATTTAATTTTAGTAAAAATATATTCTTGATATGTCATAAAAGAAATTAAACGTGTAAATATGTTATGGGCGTAATTTGAATTTCAATTATGCAATAACTATAACTAACTAATGGGTATGATCAATTGCTAACTCGTCCCTTAATTGCTAACTTAATACCCTCAAATTCAATTTTGTAGATTCTAATCTCAATTCAATTTCAATTCTGTGCACTAAACAAGACCCCCAATGTTTAAAAAAAACTCAAAAATTCTATTAACAACCGTAATTCCTCCTTGTTTTTCCTATTTATTAGGAAAACAACTAGTTTAGATAATCAATGTTTTATTGGATGAATGAATTATGTTAGTAGTAGTAATTATTTAATTGATTAGCAGTAGTTAAAACAGATTTACAATTATATAGTTACGGGAATGAATAAAAAGGAGTTGAAGCAGTCAAGTATTTATAATTTTGACTTTAAAGTGTGTACAAGTATTCCGAATTGCAAGTCAAATTTATGCATGTAACATCCATGACCTGAAATAGTATTATTTAATATCTTGTATATTTTATCATCAATTGAATTATAAATATATTTAGTGAGCATCGTATAGATTAATATTTTATTATATCAGGTGTATATCAATATATATAGTTTGAATTCTTGGAAATCTAATAAATATAAATATAGATTATACTTAAAATTTATGGTCCTAAATATTAAATATTAAAATCCAATATTGCATGGAAAATTATATATGTACGTACAAGTTTAATATGAATATGTTCTAATGCATGAGATAAAACGTCTTTAATCTTGACCATTTTTCATATACAAATTTATTTAACAAGTCGAGGTCGTGGTCGTCGTGAAGGAAAGCTAAAGTTACAAATTATTTTCTACGTTTCTAACTTTTAATTGACTTGTTTTAAATACTATCATTCTTCCCGAGTGAACATTCAGATTTCAGTTTGAATTTTTTAGCTAGTCAGATCCATTTTTTGCAAATTCAAACTTTTATAAAAATGGATCTGATCCAAACTGAATAGCCTACGAATCCGAAATTCCAAAATTCAAATTATAAAATTTGGTACAGAAAGATCCAAAATTACCTAAAAAATAAATATATAAAATTTTTACATTTATTCTTAATGTAAAACCAATCTTTTCTAATTAGACAATTTCTATAATCTCTCTAAAAGTCCAAAACTTTATAAACCTAATTATAGTAATTTTTTTAGAAAAAAATATTAGAGTTTAATTTATACTAGAACCGTAACATACTAACATACACCATTTAATTAAGCAATAAACGAACATTTGAATGTAAAGAGTACTACTACTAATTTAATGCTAAAAAAATAAATGAATGGGAGGAATGCTTTTTAATCCAATTTAGGCTTTAGTAGTTTTTAGTGTTGGTTATAATAAATGAGCATTTGACTGGTAAAATTAATAGTAATAAAGCTAAATCCAATATATTTATAAATAATTTTCAGTTCCTATTTTTTTTAAAAATTAAAATATGCCTGATCTGAAAATCCGAAATTTACATAAACTATACTCTGACCCAATTTAAAATCCGAAAAAACCTACAAAATTTAAAACTCAATATAGTTTTGATCCGATATTTGAATTTTGAGTATTTTACTCACCTTATGGCTAATTTATTTTTCTCTATCTATTTCTATTTGGGTTTAAATTTTCATATGAGGTGATGATTAAGTTTAGAGTCGTCAAAGCATGGATATGATTAATTGATAACTGTTTGCTACTACCTTCGTTCTTTAAAAATACAATTTTCTAATTTTTTGTATTTTAGGTAATGGACCCAACAATCCACTAAAACTACTTATACTATTTTTTCTCTTTATCTCTCTTAATTTATCCATTTTTCTCTTCCTCTCTCTTGTTTTACCAATTCTTCTCTTTTACTATACAAATTGTACATTCAAACTCATGCCGTTTCAAAAGTTTATAACTAGTAATTCCTAAGTACTACTCTCTCCGTCCTTCTGTAGTTGAGTCGTATTCCTTTTTTGGTTGTCCCATTATAGTTGAGTTATTTCTTTTTTTAAGCAAAAAGCAACAACTTTTATTTTCTAGTATTACTTTACCTTGTCTTACTTTATTCGCTTTGCATCTCTCTTCCATTTTCCTTTCCTACTTTACGTTCACTAAAAAAATGGGCAAACGACGGGAATTAAACCCGCGTGTGGTGGATTCACAATCCACTGCCTTGATCCACTTGGCTACAACCACCCTCTACTATAAATTAGATTATTATACATTTACTTAACTCCCTTAACATAATTTTTCTTAAATTCTGTGTCGAAAATAAATGCCCCTTGTACAGAAGGGCTGAGGGAGTACTAATTTCTATCCGTTAGATCTAAATGATCTAGTGGTGCCACATGGAAATTTATTTTATACTTAATTAATTTGAAAATGAGATTTTCGTCATTCCTTAAACATGTCAGTTTTCGTCATTCTCACAAAGTTTTGGTCATTCTCGTGATGTGAGCACGTAACAATAATAATGCCAACTAAATGCCTTGAATATGTCAACTACTTTGATTGACACTGAACATACATATGATTGGCATTATATGTACTATGTGTTGATATGATTCTGAAAGTTAGAAATATTGAAAATTCAAATAAAATTATCTTTATCATCAAAACATATGCAATTAGGATCTTGTTAAAATGCTTATAAAATTACCTTTAATTTGATATATATGTTCAGTGAAATAATAATTTGAATCGAGATAGTTATATGATTTTGAAGCTTTAAGAAAATTTTCTAAAAATTAGTTATAACTAACAAAATTCAGTTTCCGTTAATATATATGATTGACATTGTTAAACAACTAGTTAACAATATTTGAGTGTATCAATAATTCACATAGGTGTGTGAAGAGCTAGAAATGTGCATTGCGTGCTGTGTGTGATATCACTCAATCTAACAGGTCCAGAGGATTCGACTAGACTTCAGGGCCTAGAAGATCATGAAACTATCAGACAGGGGTCGTTGGATGCACTCTATTTCTTCAAAACCTCAACCCACTATATTACAACTAGCACAGGAAAGTAAATGATCGATCCCACGAGGACGAAGGTGTTACGAAACTGCATTTGAGGATGTTTTGGGAGAAAGGGGTTGGCTGCTGCCACGCAATTTTGTGGGTCGAGAACTTAAAACTATTAGGTCTGAGAGATAGAAAAAACTTTACTCTACCTACTGGGTCTAAGAAATGAGAACGTACGGGACATGCATGACTTTAGAGAAACGAGATATTTTAAAGTTCTAAGACAACTGGAGTTAACTTAACTAGACGGACTTTCCTAATTTGGACAGACAAGTATAAAGCGAAAAGTGGAGACAAGTTTCCTTAAACTACCAGGGTCTGGAAAAGCATGCAGAAAAGTAAAAAGAAAATTCAGATGGTACTGACAGGGTCAGGGGACATGCAGAAAAAGCAAAGTACATGTGCTGAGAAAGTACTAACAAAAGCAGATCTGGTTCTAACTACCAACAACTTCATCTTCTTCGGGAATCAAACGAGAATAGCAGATAAAATAGAGTATTAAACACCATGAAAACAGAGCAAACTTCAAATCTAAACTTAAACGAGAAATTAAAGCCTAAACTAACAGATCTACGCTACTGGACCTAAAGGATGCAGAAACAGAAAGTAAATAGCCATAATCATGCAAACGTAAACAGAAAACATCAGATCTACGAAACTCCAACTCAAATTCACCACGATTTAACAAATCCAAACACCTCCTTACGTAAATCCACAACCTCCAACAACAAACCAATAGATTTCAGCTCTAAACATCCAACAATAAACAAGAACGAAAGTTAAAAGTAAGAAATAAACATCAACTCGGCGAGATCCAACAAAATCTAACATAAACTTCCATAATAACGAGAAATAGGTTCGAATCCAGTAGATCAAAGCAAGAACTAGAGTTACGAAATTTAAAAACCAACAAGTACTTGAAACCGAAAGCAAACTAAACAAAACAAGTAAAGATTGTTTCTTCGCCTTCACAAGGTGGTGTTATACAACAGCAAAATAATGATAAGAACCACGGTGGCCAGGATCACTCCATCTCCAAGTGCGCAGCAGTTAAAAATGAGAAATTTGAAGTGTGGAACTAAGGCATGGAACGAAAGCTTGAGCTAAGAGTGTGTAGAAGTGGCTGTCTTGTTCTTCAAGATTGAGCTCTTTATATATGTGAGGCTCTGATCCCTGGGCTATCCCTCTGGTAATTAGACGCTTTTGCCCTTGAATAAGATTCTTTAAAATAATCTGCTCATGCTCCATTCTGCTCCTGTCGCCAACTTTTAAATCTCTCAGGTCCGAACGGCGACATCTGATTTTTACTTCAATTCCATCTCTTTTGCATCTGCCAGGTCCGGTAACAGCAACTCCTAGGTCCAGCAGATTTACTACGCACCTGAACTCAGAAACACAGATTAGCATCCCAAATGCACAGAATTTTAACCCAAAACCAATGCATGAAACGAGCAACCAAGCAACCAAGTAATCCGTATAAAGTGCCAATAATCCGTATAAAGTGAATAATCGTCACATACCATCTTATACCATGCAATACTCCATTTATAATATATGCCAAATATACCCAAATAAAATCAACCAAGTAAAAACACAATCACTTAAACTCATACGAAGGAGTACTACTCCCTCCGTCCCCGATTAAGAGTCACACTTTTCCATTTCGGTCTGTCTCCAATTAAGAGTCACACTTCATTTTTACCATAAATAGTAAGTAGGTCCCACATTTCACTAACTCAATTCACTCACATTTTATTATAAATCAATTTTAAAAAATGGGTCCCACATTCCACCAACTTTTTCAACAACTTTTCTTTACATTTCTTAAAACCCGTGCCCGGTCAAAGTGTGACTCCTAATCAGGGACGGAGGGAGTATATATTAGTATTATCATTCCAAAATTACATTATGCATTTTATCTAGTCCATATTACACGTATGTATTCAAGCATATTTAGTTTTACACACATAAGAGGAGGGATTGGCTTTAGCATCGGAATCAGAGGGACTGGATTCAGCAGTGGTGGGCACGATTTCTTCGTCGAGTACTTTGAAAACTAGGGCTGCGACCTGGTCAAGCCACCTTTTTGTGATTTTGATCTCGTCCAACTCTTTCTTGTACTCCTGTGCCGCATCATTGAAAATATTCCACCATAGCCCACCAAGGTGGGGTAGAACTCTCCACGCCAGTTTGAAATAATTGGGTTCCCTCCATTCGCTGTCTACCCTTTCGCTATTTGTGGGAAGCATCTCTCATCAAGAAATATGAGGAGTACAATACAAGCCATTGTGAGGGCAACTAATTTGCGCCTCTATCTATAAACACGAAGTTGCTTTTGCTCACTCTCAACTTCCCTCACTGCATCGCCGAATTTTGATTTGAGATCCCCAAACTCCTCGCTGAGTCGGCTACAGTGCAGGAGGATGACCCCGTCGGCGCACGCATGTACATCGCCCAAAGCTTTCTTGGCCTTTGCCGCAAGACGCGCGCACATCAAGTTGCAGCGGCCTTGAACCGCCCACTCGTCGATCAATGAAATAGCCTTCTCAGCTATTTCACTCAGGAACGCCGCCTTCATCTCCAACTCTCCCGGCGAAGTTGGCAGCGCATCCCCCTCGTAGCGGAGATGAAACTCGAATTCCTCAAGGCTAGTGTACTCATCCTCTTCCAAATGGTCTATGATTTCCCGGCACGGGACGAAGCTGAAAGTGAAACTGAGATTGTAACTGAGATTGAAACCGAACAACATTTTAAAATACAATCTACTCTTCCAACCATGTAGCAAACATTGTGCGAATTTCAAGTCATTCTAATAGAACAATACAAGGGTCACTGCGAGTATGTGCTTGAGCGTACGAGTGTAAAGCACCATGTGAATTTAACCGTGCGAATTTCAAGCAATGCTGGAGCGTGCGAATTTCGAGTCAATGTGGAAAAATTGATTGTTCTTATATTCACATCACTATGGTGCATGCGTTTAAATATATTAGGATTTCACCCTAATAAATCAATAACAAGATAGAGAAAGAGTACAAAATAGTTTTCTGCCATGCAACCTTAGTCTTCCTCATTTTTTGAGTAGTTGCTTTCATCTTCTTCCTCCTCTTTATCAAGTGGACAGGTAGCCCTTTTTTTCATTTATGTTTCTCTGCCCCCTTTTTTTCATTTATGTTTCTCTGTCAAAATCCGACGACTTTTCTTTTTGTTCTTTTAAAACTCACTCTTTCTCTAGGATCTCAATCAATCAGTTGCGGGGCATTGATTTGTTGTAGTGTGATAATTTTTTCACTGCAGCAATTTGTTGTGGGTTTTACATCTTATCTCGTGCTTGCAATTTTGAGAATTCTGAAAATTTAGGAGAAACAAGAAAATGGAAATAAGAAATTTGTTGTAGTTCTTTTACATCTCACACTCGCAATTCTAGAAGAAGCAAGAAACAAAAATTGATTGTGTTGTGAAATTTTAATTTGGAGAATGACATCATATATGTAGACATGAGAGTTAGTCTCTGGCTGGTTAAGCAAGAAATCCAAAGTTGAGATGTCAGATGCGTTAAGGAATTTCAATTTGAAGAAAAAAAAGGAGAAGGAAAGGTTGAATGAATAAGTCGATTCTCAGCAATCTAATCAGAGCATTTTGCAAAGGGTAAAAAAAGTAATTGCAAAGGGTAAAAAAAGTAATTTGGGTTAGTGTTAGCATTGATGAAATCTGACTATTTTACTCACAATACAACACTGCATAAAATCCCGTGCCAAATTAGAAATATTCCACTTAGAGTGAGACGGAGAGAGTATAGATTCGCCACTTTAGTATTTATATGGATTTATTCGCTAAGAGTCTCCATATAATATTGCACTTCAATATTTAAGCCCAGTTTCAAGCTTCACAAAATATGATGACAAACAGATTTGGTTTCCTTTATGCGGCTTTGTAGGAGCATTTATGTGTTACTTCCTTAGTGAAATATTGTCCACAATTGTTATTTTAGTCCTTCTATGAAATGCTATCCATTTTGCTTGTTTTTTTTCTTCCATTTTTAGTAATGAAGTCCACTTTTCACTAACTCATTACACTTGCAATCTCTTATAAAACTAATATATAAATAACTAATCTATAAATGTGAAACCCACATTCCACTAACTTTTACTCCCCTTTCTTAAAATATGTGTCGAGTCAAATATGGACAATATTTTGTGAAAAAAGAGAGTATTCTATAGCAATATAGATGTAATCATTATATTCCATATTTGTATATGATGTGAAACGAATAGGTTTTTGTCCTATCCATATGATGTCCAAATGGAGTCAGATTCGAACAATGATTCTTCTATCCATATGATGTCCAAATGCTTTTCAAAGATGACCATTGTCTTCATCGTCGAAAGAACATAAGTACCTTGCACGCCTCAATCGAAACTCGGATGAGGAAGTTATGATTGTTTTAAGAAAGTCGCGCAATGCATAAAGAAATGCACGGGCGGGTGTTTTTCAACAAGAAAACGGCGGTCGGGTGTTTTTGTTGAAAAATCAATTTTTGTCCAGAAACTTCGCGCGGACGGGTGAAGTGAACCGTGGGAAACGCCCGGTCGGGCGTTTTATCCGGGATGTGACTTTTTGACCAAGAATTGTTTTATTTTGCTCTTTTTTTTCACTCCTAGTATAAAGAGACATGTTACTCCTAGTATAAATAGACATGTTAGGGTTTTTTCATGGCAGCTTTTGAATGATATTGGAAGAACAAAGACTCAAATTTGAGCACCCCTTCATCTTTGAAGGTTTATCCAAAATCCCTTGTGGTTGCATTTCAATCTATTGTCGGGCTTAGATTAAATGTTAAGGTATGCAATTATAGTTCTTGTGTTGCTAGTTTTGTGGAGCCATTAGATTTTTGCTTTGGTGAAAGTTATCTTGGGTTGTCTTCATTGTTTTGTAGAAGGTCTCTAGGTTCCAAGCATCTATCTAAATCATAACATTTTCATCTTCCTTTTGCACCATTTTTATTGTTTCATTTCTTGTTGAGTTTGTTGGGCTGTTGAAATATTTACAAGAACAAATCCGGGGCAAACGTATGTGTCTTGAATCTTTTCTACCATTTTTATTGTTTTATTTCTTATTGGATTTGTTGGGTTGTTGAAATATTTCCAACAACAAATCTGGGGCAAATGTATGTGTCTTGAATCCTTAAGATTCACATTACATTAGCCCCACCTCCAACTAGCAGCAAACATGGCCTTGCAAAATATGGAAATCTTTTATATTACATACTCCCTCCGTTTTATAGAAATAGGTCATTTGGTATTTACACGAGTTTTAATGCATAATTGGTAAGTAAAAGATAACAAAAAAGTAGTTAAAATAATATATAGCCATAAATACACACACACACATATATATATATATATATATATATATATATATATATATATATATATATATATATATACACACGTGTATACGCCGTTCACGGATCTATTTTTCTATGAACTTTCATTTTTCACATCAGTTAAAAGTCATCATAGCTGCTAACTATTGTGGAGAATGTTTTTTGAAAATTTTTAATCACCAGTTTATGTGATAGAATTTGCTTTATATTTTTCTATTGTTACCATTGCACATAATATTTGATACACCTTCCGTCCGCGATTAGGAGTCCCGGTCACTTATGCACATCTATTTTATGAAAATGATAAAAAATAGTTAAAATAGAAAAATGGTAAAGTAAAAAAGAGAATAATGTTGAGAAGACTCTTGTCAACATTATTCTCTCTATAAAGATAGTTAATATAATAATGTAAATGATTAAAAGATTCTAAAGCTTATGTTTATGCAATTAAAAGGAGATTATATTGGTTAAAAGATATCAACTATAAAACCAATAAGAAATCACTTTATAAAACTAAATATTAAGAATATATAATAACTTAATAAATAAAGAAAAATTATAAAACGAAGAAAATAAAACTTAAAGACACGTAAAACTAGCAACCTGTTTTTCTAAATCTGTACATAAGAATTTGTATTAAAAATACAATTCTTAATAATGAAATTTAACATATATAATTTCTTTTAAAAAATTTTAGGTTTGCGCATAATAAATACAAATTTATTGCAATAATTAAATAAGCTTATGAAATTAAGAACATAGTATTATATAGTTAGGGGAGTGATCAATTGCTAACTCATCATTTAATTGCTAACTACAACTAATTTCAGGTCATAGGATTTTAGAAAACGTGTGGTCTACAATTTTTCACGTGCGATTTTCGTTTTTATTAATAAAATAAAAAAAGATAAAAAAAACTCCAAATTAGGGTTTTGGATGAAAATGTCAATATAGTGTTTCGAAAATATCAACACAATGCTTTGAGAATGTCAACACAATGCTTTAAGAATGTTAACCCATTGCTTATATTGATATTCTACATGTATTATATTAACATATTTTATATAGTATGTTGACATTTCTGCTTGTACGAAAAAATTAAAAAATTTCAATTTTTTTTTTCAAATTTTGACGTCGGAACATATGCATGTAGGATATCGTTGGAATCCTTATAAAATTATCTTTAATTTGATATATGTTATATGAATTTAAAGTTTTGGGATTTCTTTTAAAAGTTAGTTATAACTAAACATGTAGTTAATTGACATTAATACCCCTATTGATATTTTTTGGAATTAATCCTATGGCTTTATTGATGTTTTTCGTTGATCGTATTGATATTTAGGATTGATGATCTAAGCCCTTAATTTGAATATCTAATGGCTATTATTTAGTTTATTTAGCAATTAAGTTATTAGTTAGCAATATAACACTCCCCTATATAGTTAAGCACATATTTACTTGACTAAAAATATAAATTTTGTTCATCGATTATGCTAAGTTTATTACTCCGTTGATACGCTCGGATTTTGCACTATTTTAAGGCCGTTATTTGGTCCGTTTTTTATGTCAAAGTCACTCTACACGTCCATTATTTGCATATTTTGTCTATTTTGATATTTTGACGTGTTTTGTGAGAAATGTGCATAATTGAGCCGAAAAAGGGAGTCAAAACGAAAAGTCGGGAAATCTGGAGTCGACGGCGACTGGCGACCGCCGGCTCCCTGCAGGCGAGATCAATGCAGCGGTCCACCTCGGAAAAATACGCTTGAAAGAGAAGTCTCACCCGGCGACCGCCGAAAGTCGTGCGGCGGTCCGCCGCCGGAGAAATAGGCTCTTTGGACTCCAACGCGGCGACCCGCCGGAGAAAGGCGGCGAATCCGAGATGCCCGAGATTTGCTCCAAGATTTACCATGTTTTGAAGATCTTTTCCTTCTACAACAAGGATTGGCTTTCCCCTATAAATAAGACCTTAAGCTTCATCAAAAAGAGAGAGTTTCTACTTGCAACATATTTCATAGAGATCAAGAGCTAGAGTACTTCACTTGTGCAATGAGTTGAAGAAGGATTTCAAGAACATCAAGAACGACAAGGATTCAACCTACGGGTTTTTTTTGCTTTAGTTTTATGTTCAAATTGTCTTCCCTTCAATCTATGTGTTTAGCTTATTTCATCATGTGTAACTAAACTCATAGGATTCTAGGGATGTGTTAGTAACGACTTTGGTTATACAATTCCTTTTTTTATTTAATATCCGTTTTGTTTTTACTTTGTTTCTTCCCTAAGTAGTTTTGATGCTGCATGATTGAGTGACACAATCGTGTATGATTTAATATAGCTTGCTTCATAACTGCGAGAGAGTTCTAGCGAGTTAGATTCACTTAGTAGACGCTACAGTTAGCTTCCCTTAAAACGACACTGTTAATTGAGAGTGAGGATTTTTCAAGGGTCTTAGGAGCTTTATGGAGTTACGTGTTAGGATTGACAACCCTAATTTTGTAAACAACGTTTGCATCGCATGAGCATAAGCTAGGAGACTCGTCCTATCAAAGTAATAATTGTGCTAAGATATTGTAGTTTGGAATTTGTATAATGAAAGGTTACAATTTATGTTCGTAGTGCGGTCAAAAGGAAATAACAGGTTCCCTAGGTCAACGAGGTAAGACGTTCTCCCAAAAAGGACGATACTAACTCCTCTACATCTGTTTCGCAGAAGAAGAAAGCACCCAAGGAGGACCCCGAGATATATGTTATCAAAACCAATAAGGGGAAATACAAGTGGTGGAAGAAGCTAGGGACCAAGTTGCTCCCTATACCAATTTTCAACACTCGGGTCGCTGATCCGCCCAATTAGTGGGCCACTACAAGTCGAGCTAACGACTAAAAACAAAAGCGCTTGTTGGGAGGCAACCCAACTTCTTTAGTTTTGTTCCTTTTTTCGTTATTTTCGTTTTTCTATTTTCTTAAAAAAAAAAATTGACGGGTGGCGGTCGCCACACATGTGTTCACATGTGCAGGATAGGTCGGGCCTAAGGCAGGCTTAGGGCGGGCCGAGAAAACCGCTGGACGGGCCATGGCTGCCCGCCAGGACACGCCGTTTATGAAGGCCCGTGCGGCAGCCCGCCACGCAGAGTGCGGCGACCGCCCCGCGCAGTCCAGAAACAAGAATGGCTTATTTAAGGTATGTTTTCCATTCCTTTTTCCATTCCTTCTCAAATTCCTACCATGCACACAACCCCCACCTTTATAAATCACCAAATTCACACACCCATACTCTCATTCTCTCAATTCTCTCCAAGATTAGAATTCTCCTCCTCCAATTCTCATCAACACAAGGTATGAATCCTAACTCAATTTTTGAGCTTTGTTTCAATTCTTTCATGGATTTGGGCATGTTTTGGATGAATTGTTCGGTAGAAACTCTTATTATATGATGGGGGATGATTGTGTATACTTATTTTTGAATTTCCATGGTTAATTTGCGTATGGGTGGTGAATTGAAGCTTGGTTAATAGTGAATCCCTCTTGTTTATACTTGTTAATATGTTGTAATCATGTTCATAGCATTGTGAGGCTATTATTACTTCCATGAATTGCAATACTTGAGAATTTCCAAGAGATTGTTGATATGTATTTATTTATTGTTGATACGTCTCTGCATGGGGGATGAATTTACGTTGGGGGATGAATTTTTGTGTCCTAGTTTGGATGATTATGCTCTACATGTTTCCATGCTACCATCTAGGATCATATGAAATACAAACTTGCAACTAATTGTTGATTTTTTGCTATTGATTATAAGAGTGAAAGTTTGGGGGAACCTTTGATTGCCCATTGTTGGTATACTTTTTAAGTATTATATTTTTCTTTTGTAGGATAATGAGATCAAAGGGAAAGCCCAAAAACTCGAAGAACTATGACATTAGCCTTGCCACGGACAAACAAAAGGCTATGTAGAAGAAGTTGTCGGCGCGAGAGACGGCGTCCTCGAGGTACCCCCACGAATTCCCTCTCCAAACTTTGGGGATCGCGGAGGACTTTTGGCGTTGTGTGACGTGGGCGATGGGAACGGCCTTCGATACATGTTCAAGAGAAAGTGGCCGTCTTTTAGAAAGTACACTCTTGAGTTCCTAAGCTCGTTGAAGGTCACCAAGGACCGTTGGCAAAACATCCCGCTGAACATCGATTTCCGCCTAGGCAACCGATGGCACTCGCTCATCATGGAGGAACTTTGTGGAGTGTTCCATTGCTTCGTCCCCAACCCCGAGGCCGACAATGACTACGACTTGGACGAGGTGTAGGGTGCGATGACGAATGAGCACGAGCACGCCGCGGGCTATGCCAAGTCTTCTTCGATGCACAACCCGGTTTTGAGATATCTCCACCGCGCTATGACCCAACTCATGTTTGCTAGGGTCGATGGGGGGAGTGTCTCCCAGACGGAGTTGAATGTGATTTGGTGTCTTCTCAACAAGAAGGGATTCGATTATGGAACCCTTTTTACTATCTATGTGGACCGGATCACGAAGAAGGATGGAGGCGTTATTTGTTGTGGGGGCTTGATCATGGCAATTGCCGAGCACATGGACATATCCTTCACCGGATTGACGGAGGATGGCGGGGAGCGCTTTATCACCTATGAGGTGCTCTTTTCGGTGGGCTATTGAAGACCGACTATTGGGGTCAAGGATTTTTCCTACAAGTGGTGGGGGATTACTTCCCCGTTCTCATCCCGCAGTTGACTAAGGTCGATGTTTGAGCGAACCAAGTCAATTGGAAGCTCAACACCCCGGTGCACCTAAGAGCCATTGAGGCTAACCGCATCAATGGGGAGTTTAGGAAGAAAAATATCCCGGCTCACATCTCCATCTTTGAGGCCGATGATGACTCCGCCTTTGATGCCATTGATCACTACAATGAAAAAGGGGAGCATTCGCATGCCCACGAAAGTAAAGTGCCGCCTCCACCGCCGCCCCAACATCGCCAACAAGAAGAAGAAGAGGAAGTGGAGGGCCATCGCCGTCGGACTCGAGCAAACCGCCGTCGCGGAAGGCCGAACCCCGATGATGAGTTCCAAGCAAACACCCCCGCCCAACTAAGAGACATCTACTCCTACATGCAAAACGTGTCCAACACTTGGGACACCCGTTGGGCGGAGCAACAAAGGGAGAACGCCTACAACCGCCAAGGATGGACGGCTCAAGGCGATTGGCGCACGGCGGAGCAACAATTTTGGGAGCAACAAAGGCTAGAAGACGTGCATCGCCGTCGTGAGATTTAAGAGCTCCAAAGGATGGCCGCTGAGGCTCGACAAGAGCTCCAAACCATGAGTGGTGACATCGCCTATCTTATTGGCGCGTTTGACGACCTCAACGCCCGTTTCCCTCCTCCTCCTCAAGATTGAAGAAGTCAAGTTCAATGACTTTAAATGAGCATTTGTACCATGTTTTTGGATGTTTTAAGACAATTTTTTTTTTTAAGTTTTTGACAATTTTTTATTTAATTTTGAGTATTTTTGGTTTTAGTTTAATTTTGTGTGTTGAAAAATTTTCGCAGGTTCTGACCTCTTCGTGGCGACCGCCGCATGCGCTGCGGTGGTCCGCCACCTGCTCTCTGGAATTCTCTGTTGCTGCGCGGCGACCGCCGGACATGCCGCGGCGGACCGCCACCTTGGCACAATTTCCAGCGCGATTTTTTAAAATTTTTTTATTTTCGCCGAGTCAAGCCTCGACGCGAAATTTTTCAAGGTACGTTTTTTTTAAAGTAGTTTACTCACGTTCCTACCGACTCTACAAACTTATCTTACACTTTGTTGTAAATAAGTTTGAGGGGATGAAGTGGTGGACCGTGAGTTTAGGTTTTTGGTTTAGGGTTTCTTTTTTGGTTTTAAAGATTTTTTTTGCTTTTGTTTTTCAAAACCCCGTAGGAGAATCTTGTGTTCTAAAAATGTTTTCTTGAAAATTCCAAGTATGTGCTTAACCTTAGAAGAGATGCGTATGAAAAAAGAATGAAGAGATAAAAAAAATATGAAAGGTTGTGAAAAGAAAAAAAAAAGAGAAAGAAAAAAAAATCAAAGGAATTTGGAAAGTGAGAAGATTTATAGACAAAGTCTAAGTTTACTGAGATTTGAATTGTCGGTTGGGTGCTAAGTTTGATGTGGTAGAAATTGATCACTTTTGCTATTGTTGGGTTTAGTCACTTTTTAGCCAAATATTCCTCACCTACCAAAGAGTCTACATTACAACAAAAAAAAGACCTTGCGAACTTTTGATGCTTAATCACATCTAGTAGAGGAGGGATTAGACTTTGAGCAAGCATATGGTAAACTTTGCATGATGCATGATTTGAGTGCTATATATACACATTACCCTTATACACTTTGAGAGTGAGAGAACACTTCCCATCTTTGGAAGTTTGCCACATGTGAGAGCTTGAATTCAAGGTGTTCCACGAGTTAGTAATGAAAGTGCACTAATAAGCCTTGCTTGATTTGATTGCGTTAATACATGCTTAATCTATTCTTCCATCTTTTGAGGCAATTATGACGTCTAGTCCTTGTGCATTCCGTGCGTCTATTCTTGTGTCTTTATTGTTTTGTTCGAGGACAAACAAACATGTAAGTTTGGGGGAGTTGATACGCTCAGATTTTGCACTATTTTAAAGCCGTTATTTGGTCCGTTTTTTATGTCAACGTAATCCTACACGTCCATTATTTGCATATTTTGTCTATTTTGATATTTTGACGTGTTTTGTGAGAAATGTGCATAATTGAGCCGAAAAAGGGAGCCAAAACGAAAAGTCTAGAACTCTGGATTCAGACGGCGACCGGCGACCGCCGGCTCCCGGCGGAGCAGATAAATGCAGCGGTCCGCCACCGGAGAAACAGACTCTCTGGATTCCAACGCGGCGACCGCCGGCCAAGGTGTGGCGGTCTGCCGGAGAAAAGCGGCGAATCCGAGATGCCCTAGATTTGCTCCAAGATTTACCATATTTTGAAGATCTTGTCCTTCTACAACAAGGATTGGCTTTCCCCTATAAATAAAACCTCAAGCTTCATCAAAAAGAGGGAGCTTCTACTTGCAAAATATTTCACAGAGATCAAGAGCTAGAGTACTTCACTTGTGCAAGGAGTTGAAGAAGGATTTCAAGAACATCAAGAACGACAAGGATTCAACCTACGGGTTTTTTTTGCTTTAGTTTTATGTTCAAATTGTCTTCCCTTCAATCTATGTGTTTAGCTCATTTCATTATGTGTAACTAAACTCATAGGATTCCAGGGTTGTGTTAGTAACGACTTTGGTTATACAATTCCTTTTTCTATTTAATATCCGTTTTATTTTTACTTTGTTTCTTCTCTAAGTAGTTTTGATGCTGCATGATTGAGTGTCACAATCATGTATGATTTAATATTGCTTGCTTCATAACTGTGAGAGAGTTCTAGCGAGTTAGATTCACTTAGTAGACGCTACAGTTAGCTTCCCTTAAAACGGCACTGTTAATTGAGAGTGAGGACTTTTCAAGGGTCTTAGGAGCTTTATGGAGTTACGTGTTAGGATTGACAACCCTAATTTTGTAATCAACGTTTGCATCGCATGAGCATAAGCTAGGCGACTCGTCCTATCAAAGTAATAACTGTGCTAAGGTATTGTAGTTTGGAATTTGTATAATGAAAGGTTACAATTTATGTTCGTAGTGCGTTCAAAAGGAAATAACAGGTTCCCTAGGTCCAGCAAATCCACTAGATCACGCGGTCTAGGAACTCGTTGGTCGCAGGAAATCCCGGTCGTCGGACACACAGAGCACTTCTTTCAAAAACCCTCAACCACTTTACTAAACCTAGTATAGGGAAGTAGGGATCGATCCCACAGAGAAGGATGCGTAATACTCATGTTCAAGGATTTGTGTTTGTTTTAGGTGTTGGCTGCTGCCACGCATTTTTTCTTGGGTTGAGGAAAACAAATTAAACTTGACTTGGGAATTTTAAAACTCTTACGCTAATAACTAGACCTAGGCGAAATAACAAGAGAACGTTGCAAGAAAAATAACTGCTCAAACACTAGATCTAAGGAAACTACTCTACTTACTTAGACCTAGGAAACAAACTGACTGTGGGGACCATGACTGAAAAAAAAAAAAAAAAAAGCAAAGTACGGACGAAAAGTTGGCAGAATAACTAACTCTCGTACTAACTAACAGCGACATCGTCTTCTACAACCAAATTGCGTAAAACTCATAAGAAAATCAACATAAACAAAATCAAAACAGAGCAAACTAATTCTAAGTCAAATTAATGCATAATCAACGAAGAACTGGACAGATCTGCAGACGCTAGACGAAGTAAAACAGAAAACAAGAAGAAAACTCTAATCCATCTAACAACTTCCTTTTCTCACTTCGGATCCAACCTCAGACGCTAAATCCATTCCGGATTCAAGCGTCCAACTCAAACTCCAACCAACAGAAACACTTCATCGCCTCAGATTCGATCAACAACCTCCAATCAGTCAAATAACCACAGATCTATCACCGAATTCCCATGTCAAACACCACAATATCAAAATAAAACAGAGATCGACATAATACTTGTGAAAATAAACTTCCAGCAGCGAGATCTACGTAAATCAACTTGAAATTTAACAACTAAACGCAAATCAACCAAAGCGGAAAGGTAACGAGTAACATCAACAACCAAGTCGACTCCCAAAAGTGAAGTTCGAGAGCAAAAAGAGTAAAACAACTGAAATTAAGAGGGATTGTATCTTCGTCCACACTCGGACGGTGTTGCAATTGCGAAACTTCTAAAGAAAGTAACCTTTCGTAACCGACTACCCCAGATCTCCCATTCCCAAGTGTGTGTAATGTGTGTGAGCTAAGAAGAGAGTGAAAAAAGTGATATGATGTGCGTTGCATGCTCTTCTATATATAGGCGTTGGAGTGGGGCCCAGCGAGGTATAGATAAGACTTTGTTGCCCTCAGCTATTGACTCCCTCTGTCATGCCTTCTTTTCTTTTAAATCCTACTCACTTCATTCATTTCCTTCGCTAGACCATCTCCTTCAGCATTTCCTCGATCTAGCGATTTTTCTTCACACACCTGGCTTAGGAAACGTGTTAGACCCAACAAATGATAACGTTTTTCACACCATAACCGATGCATGAAATTAGCTTTATCAAACTGCTCACACTTAAACCATACTTGTCCTCAAGTATAAAGACAAGAAAAGAAAAAAAGAATAAGGTGAATTTCAAGCAAGGTTATCTCTTGACCGACTCCTAGACCTAGACACAAAGAAACACTAAAAAAAGTTTAAGAAAAACATACAAACACATAAACACATATACATGAGCTAGCTTCAACTTTTAGACATCCGTCCCCATAAGATTAAGGTCAATTCAATAGGTTGCACTCCTCCAAATAGGCCCTTTCCCTTCCTTTACCTAGCCAATCTGTCAGCTTGTCAAGATAGCCTTCTACTTACCCGATTGTTGGATTCACTCGATCACTCATTCCTCACCAGGGATGTTAGGATCGATTCTCTCTTAAGTTAATGCTACACCACTGAAGCGTCGGGTTATGAGAGTTCCTCCTTTCCTGGGTCAGGCTATTATCTTCCCCTGCCCTCTAGACAACTTCCCTCTGGACTTTGTCCAGCTTATTCCTCCTCTTTTTTTCCCTTCCTTTACCTAGCCAATCTGTCAGCTTGTCAAGATAGCCTTCTACTTACCCGATTGTTGGATTCACTCGATCACTCATTCCTCACCAGGGATGTTAGGATCGATTCTCTCTTAAGTTAATACTACACCACTGAAGCGTCGGGTTATGAGAGTTGCTCCTTTCCTGGGTCAGGCTATTATCTTCCCCGCCCCTCTAGACAACTTCACTGACTTTGTCCAGCCTTATTCCCTGCCATATATATATATATATATATATATATATATATATATATATATATATATATATATATATATTTTTCCTGGACTTGGTCCGCCTTATTCCTCCATCCCTCGCTCTTCTTCTGGACTTCGTCCAGCTTATACCTTCATAACCCGATTTCCCATTTTTTCTCCTTCACAATTCTTCTCCCTAAGCATTCAGTGGTGGCCCTTAATCATGTGTTAGCTCGAAGTTATTAAAGGCTTATAACTCACTATTATAGTAGGGCTTCACAACTAAGTAAGTAGAGGCATCCTCCATCGTTCTCGCTTCACTCAGATTAACTAGGCTTATTTAAGGAAAAAGCTTCTAAGTTGAAATGCCTCCTATCTTCAATTACTTTCACTAAGGGAATCATGCCGTATTATATTCACTGGCTCATGCGACAACACTTAGACTTACAGACTCTTAATATATAGACAAGGTAATGCATTGACTCCTCTCCCCCTCCCACTTCACTCAAGCTTGTCTCCAAGCCATCGTCGTGAAGGGGGGAACAAAGAGATCAATGCAAAATAACAAAACAGGTTACAAAAACAAAACTTCTCACACTTAGACCAAGCATTGGGCTAAGTGGGAGAAAAACACAATAAAACAGAAAACACAAGAAAAACACAACAAAACAGAAAATACAAGAAAAACACAACAAAACAGAAAATATAAACTTCTCACACTTAGTGGTCTAAGTGGGAGAAGACACAACAATTATAAAACACACTTAGATAACAGGAATATATATATATAAAAAAACTAAAAGAACGAAAAATAAAAGTTACTTGGTCAAGAGATGGTGGTTCACTTCTGGGGCTGGCTCCCTCGAGAGCCAGACTGGGGTGGGATTCCGGGTCGGGTCATTCTTACTTTCTTCTTTGTTGGCTGCTCCAGCTCTTCTTCCTCCTGTGCTGCTTGTTCGGGTACTGGCTTCCTCACTATAGAATTCGGTTTAGATGGGGCTGGAACTTGTTTGGGAACGGCCGGGGGGATTAACCTGCTTGAGCGATTGCTGCGATTGCCTGACGGAGGGACTGCTCCGAGTGGGCTGCTTGACTTCACTGCTGGACCCAGGAGTTTTCCTCGACTGGGTCAAGGGGAGTGTCTCGCTGCATCCACTTTAACATTTTCATTGAAAGCTCCACCGCTTCCGTCATTCGCTCATTCTGTTTGGCGCACTTCACCGCCAAATCAGCTATGTTGCCCCTCAGGGTCTTCACTTCCTCCCGATTCCCCAACAATTCCTTCCTTATCCCACCAAGCTCCTTAATCATTTCTCTCCTCATCGACTGCATTTCCTTCTTCACGTCTTGGACTTCCTTGCGTAGCTCTTCATTCTCTTCACGTGGCATGGCTTTCTCGGCTTCCTCCGACTCTGCTTTCACCTTATCTCCCAACGAGTAGAAGAGAGTCTTGGTGCCGTGAGTCTGTAGTAACCCCTTGTTGAAAAAATAATCAACACTGAACACTTCTGGGGGTTCGCAAATGACTACCAACGGAGCGGCCTTTGCAATTTTCATTTCTATGTTCCTCTGGAGGTAAGCGCCGATGAGGTGGCAGGTGTACACATGACGCGCAGGGTTGCTCGTCATTTGGTGGCACGCCTGCACCAACCAATATCCTAGGTGCACCTTTACACCTTTCGCCATGCACCATGCGAAGTAGAGGTCGGTAGTGGTGAGAGCTGAATTCGCGGTACCCATCAAGTTATAACTGACAAACGTTTGAGCAAAAAGCGGAGAATCCGGTCTTCAATGTGGGAGGCCTTGGAGTAGCTGGACTTAAACGTCCCTGACTTGGGGTGCGTGATCAGTTTCCATGCCGTTTGCACCTTGAAACCAGGTGTGTTCTTCGGCACTCCAACCATCTTATCATTCCACGCCCCCTCTTCATCCTCGGCTTGGGTAAACAACCCCATCCGCAGAGACCACTCCCGAATGCTCATCTCATACTCCTCATTAAAAAGCCTGAATGTGATAGAATCCGCGTCGAGATCAGTGGTATTCTTCAAACGAAAAGTGGAGAAAAACTCCCTTGCTAGATCCACTGGCACCCTCTCCTGACTGTGCTGCAACAGCCACTCAAATCCTATCGCTTGGATACAGGCGCGGAATTCCTTATCACATGCAATCATTTTAAGCTCCCTCGAGCTGTACTGCTTTCCTGACTTGGCCATCTTCCCGGCGCTACATCTCTCCTTGTACACTGCGATCCTCTTTTGGTCGTCGAACTGCCTCATCTCCTCTAACAACTCTTTAGTCAGCCGGACTTCCGGACATCCTGGAATCGGCTCCTCTTCAGCTTCCTCAGAGTCATAGATTGGTTCAGGGATGGGCTCATCTTATTCCTCGACAGAGGGTTCCTCGGTTATAGGGGAAAGGGTCTCCTCGACCTCCTGGACGAAGGGAGCTTTCCTAGACCGGGTAGATGAGGTTGCCGCTGCCTTTCCTTTCCTTGCCCTCTCATTGGTCAAGTGGCGCTCCTCTGCCTCTGCTGCGTCAGGAAATATGTCATCGACTTCATCGAGGAGGCTCCTCCTAGTGCACCTCCTTTCTGCCCTCTCGTCAACCTTCGGTTCATCTTCATCCTGGTCGCCTACCAGGTCCACAATCAATTTCAGCCCTCCCTCGGGCTCCGGTGTTCCAGTCGTGAGTAGATCTGTTTCTTCCAATAGCTTTTCTGGGGTTTCCCCCTCATCCAACCAACATCGGGGTTGCCCCCTCAATATAAATGGGGTTCTCCACCCTGACATCTCCTGGGGTTGCCCCCTCTTCCACGAACTCAGGGGTCGCACCCCTGAAATCAACTAGGATCTCATCCCCCGTTTCCATAGGGGTTTCCCCCTCAGCAACTTTCTCTAACACATGGGTTTCCCCCTCAATAACTTTCTCTAAAATAGGGGTTTCCCGCTCAGCAACTTTCTCTAACACAGGGGTTTCCCCCTCAATCACGCTGTCCACAATAGGGGTTACCCCTCCACAATTTCATCCAACACAGGGGTTTCCCCCTCACGAACTTCATCAGAAACAGGGGTTTCCCCCTCACAAACTTCCCTACCCTCAAGATTAGGGTTCTCAGTTTCTTGCTTTTCTGCCTCCACCATGGTCTTGTCATTCGTCGGTTCGTCACCCTCCGGCCGTTTCTGTGCTGCCTCCCCTTCCTCCGCCTTTTGTGAAGCGGTTTCTGCATGTTGAGATGTAGAATCTTGCGGTCCTTGTTCATGAAGGTTCGCCGGTTGTGCAGCCGAGTCTGCCGGAATCGTCAGTGGTGGTACGACCGGCGCAGACGGCATCAGGCTAGCGGCGAATAGGGCATACACCTCCTTTGCTTTCTCGACGCTCCCCACTTTCTGCGTCAATTCTGCCAGCAGGGTTGGGTCGTACACAGTGCTTTGGGTAGAATCCATCGGTGCAGATCTGAAAAATGAGAGAAAAAACTGGTCGAATTTGGTTAGGGTTTAGTTTCTAGAGAGAGAGCGAAGGTAGAGAGAAGGGAGAGTAAATCAGATTTCGTCAATTTTGGGATTATTGGAGAGAGAAGGACGACGGTTGCTTTTCTGATGAAAAGATGGTGCGGTTGCAGGCATGATGTAAGCAACCGTACAACTTCCATAAATATCGGCCAGATTTTGAATTTCAAAATATCTTTTTCCCTCCTTGACTCCTTCCTCCAGGCTTCCCTTGACTTCTCCCCTCAGGTTCTTCTCTAGCTGATTCCCTCGACCATGTCCTACATAACAAAAAAAATGAAGGTTCCAGACTCCTAGGTCAAGGTTAGAGTATAAAAAATATCGGTTCCCTCCGGAGTCTGGTGCTTCGAAAATATTTTTGGATTTTCTAAGTTTGAAAAGCAATTAAACTATTTACACACTTTTTGTATTCCCGAGATTCCCTGGTTCAGTTTGTATTTTTCAAAATTGTTAACTTACTCCTTGACCCAGGAATTCATCGGGAATATCCCCCGTCCGTTTAGGCGATAGTAGGGAGTGCATGTAGTGGAATTTCGTCCACAACACACAACTCGGAATTATCCCTATAGACTTTCACTCTATGACCATTGACAAGGAAAGGAACAGAGTTCGGAGCACTTCCCTGGATCTCCACTGCTCCATTTGCTCGGATGCCGATGATGGTATATGGGCCGATCCATTTAGACTTCAGTTTTCCTGGCATTAGCTTGAGTCGAGACTGAAAAAGGAGCACTTTCTGTCCCACATGAAGTTCCTTGACCCAAAGATTCTTATCGTGCTATAACTTCGTTCTTTCTTTGTACCACATGGCAGACTCAAATGACTCCAGCCGAAGTTCCTCCAATTCTTGCAATTGTAACTTCCTTTCTTCTTCGCAAGCTATCGGCTTCATGTTCATTTCTTTCACTGCCCAGTACGCCTTGTGCTCAATACCAACAGGTAAGTGACACATCTTGCCAAACACAAGTCTGTAAGGCGACATTCCAATAGGCGTTTTAAAAGCAGTTCTGTAAGCCCACAATGCGTCCCCGAGCCTCTTGCTCCAGTCCTTCCTTGACGGATTAACTGTTTTCTCCAATATCGCCTTGATCTCGCGATTAGAAATCTCTGCCTGACCATTAGACTGAGGATGGTAAGGAGTCGACACTCTATGGTGAACACCATATTTCTTCATCAAAGCCTCGATGGTGCGATTACAGAAATGAGTCCCTTGATCCGAGACGATGGCCCGAGGAACTCCATATCTGTTGAAAATATTGGTCTTCAAAAATTTTGCCACCTCCTTCGATTCACATGTTATGGTGGCCTTAGCTTCTATCCACTTAGACACATAGTCCACTGCAACCAATATATATGTATTCCCACAAGACGATGGGAACGGTCCCATAAAGTCCATTCCCCACACATCAAAAATTTCGCACACGATCACCGGGACCTGAGGCATCTCGTCTCTCCTTGAAATTCCCCCCGTCTGCTGGCACCTCTCACAACATTGGCAGAATTCAAAAGCATCCCTATTTAGCGTCGGCCAATAAAAACCGCTGTCCAAGACTTTCCTCGCTGTCTTCCTTGGTCCAAAGTGGCCTCCACATGCTAACGTGTGGCAATGAATTAACACATCTCTTTGTTCCCATTCGGGAATGCAGCGTCTAATCACTTGATCTGAGCACATTTTCCACAGGTAAGGATCGTCCCAAAAGTAATATTTAGCTTCACTTCTAATCTTCATCCTCTGGGCCCGGGAAACTTCGTCTGAACTTGGCATCTCTCCCGTGACCAAGTAGTTGGCTAAATCAGCAAACCATGGTTCTGCATTTAGTGTGCGCTTCCCCTTATCCGATTCCCCTAGACCGGTCAAAGCCAAAACTGCTTCCCAATTAGGTGACCTAGGAAATTTCTCCAGAAGGTACAAATGCTCCTCGGGGAAGGCATCGGGTATGGCCTCTTCTGTTTCCCCCTGATGTATTCTGCTCAAGTGATCAGCCACTCTATTTTCCGTTCCTTTCTTGTCTCTTACTTCCCAATCAAACTCCTGCAAGAGTAACACCCAACGGATTAATCTCGGCTTAGATTCTTTCTTAGCCAGCAAGTACTTAATCGCCGCGTGATCCGTGAAAACCACAACCCTTGACCCAAGGAGATAGGGTCGGAATTTTTCAAACGCGTATACGACAACCAACATTTCCTTCTCCGTGGTGTCATAATTTTTCTGAGCCTGATTCAGCGTCTTGGAAGCATAGAAGATCACATAACTTTTTCCATCAATTTTCTGTCCTAGGACAGCTCCCACAGCAAAATCGCTCGCATCACACATTATCTCGAAAGGATGGTTCCAGTCTGGTGCCCTGATAATTGGTGCTGATACTAGCCTGTCCTTAAGCAACTGGAACGCCCTTTCGCATCCTTCGTCAAAGACGAATTCCACATCATTATGTAACAACCGAGTGAGTGGTTGCGCGATTTTTGCAAAATCCTTGATAAACCTCCTATAGAACCCTGCATGGCCTAGGAAGCCTCTCACCTCTTTTTGGTTCGTAGGGTATGGTAATTTTGATATCACATCCACATTTGCTTTGTCTACCTGAATACCCCTCTCAGAAACCACGTGACCCAGGACAATGCCTTCAGTCACCATGAAGTGGCATTTCTCGAAATTCAACACTAAATGCTTCTCTTGGCATCTCTGTAACACTAGATCAAGGCTGGCTAAACAAGTATCAAATGAGTTCCCATATACAGTGAAATCGTCCATGAATATCTCAATGCATACTTCCAACAGATCCGAGAAAATGCTCATCATACACCGTTGGAAAGTTCCCGGTGCATTACACAATCCAAACGGCATTCTTCGGTATGCATATGTACCAAAGGGGCACGTGAATGTGGTTTTTCCTTGGTCCTCTGGATTAACGTAGATTTGGAAGTAGCCGCTGTATCCATCAAGGAAACAAAAGTACTGTTTGCCTGCCAGTCTCTCCAGCATCTGATCAATGAAAGGTAAGGGAAAATGATCCTTCTTTGTGGCTTCGTTCAACTTCCTGTAGTCGATGCACATCCTCCATCCTGTCACTAATCTGGTGGGTACCAACTCATTCTTTTCATTCTTAACAACCTGTATTCCAGATTTTTTTGGTACCATATGGACAGGACTGACCCACTCGCTGTCAGGAATGGAGTAGATGATCCCTAGAGCAAGCAATTTTAACACCTCCTTTAGGACCTCCTCTCGCATGTTCGGGTTCAGTTTCCGTTGTGCATCTCGATGAGCCTTCGCACCTTCTTCTAAACGAATGTGGTGCATACAAAGATCCGGACTTATTCCCACCAAATCTGAGAGAGTCCATCCTATTACTTTCTTGTTTCTTTTGATGACTTCCAATAACTCCTTCTCTTGCTCCTTGGTCAAGTTGTTGTTGACTATTACCGGAAATGTCTCATCTTCCTCCAAGTAAGCGTACTTGAGGCCCGGTGGAAGTGTCTTCAGCTCCTTTTTTGTTCCATTCGTCTCCTGGGGCAAGGGATTTTTGTCCGTAATTTCTGGTAAGGTCTCCTTCCCAGACCCAGGAGATATTTCCAGACTAGCCACATAAGTTGATCCCTTAAATCTAGCTGACTCAGGGCTTCTGCAGAATTCCATAATGGCCTCTGTGAGTTCTTCATCTGTGAGTTCTTCATCTGTCAATTTCCGTTGTGTTCATTGCCGCACACCATCCTACAACTTCTCTGTCAATCGAATGGCTCAACTCCGAGTTGTCGATTTTTTCCTGTATCAATTCCGTCTCAAGATATTCTTGGACTAAAGGGTTAATAACATCAATAGCATAGAGATTCTCAACATCTAAAGGCCTTTTCATCCCCTCATCTATGCTAAAGGTATACTTTTCCCCGTTATAGTCCAAGCAAATTGTTCCATCAAAGACGTCGATAATGGTCTTAGCAGTACGCAAAAATGGTCTCCCTAAAAGTACCCCACTGGACTCAGCAGACTCATTATCATTCATCTTGATCACATAAAAATCAGCAGGATATAGAAAATCATGCACCTTGACTATAACATTTTCCAACACTCCTTCAGGGCAAATGCAAGTTCTATCTGCTAACTGGATCACTACCTTGGTAGCAACCATTCTCACTCCAGTCAACTTCTTATAGATCGAAAGTGGTAAAACATTTATTGACGCCCCTAGATCACACATAGCATGCTCAACCTTGATATCCCCTAGAGAGATGGGTAATGTGAACATACCTAGGTCGGTGCATTTTGAGGGCATCCTTCTCTTTTGTATCACAGCAGACACATTCTCCCCGATCACAATCTTCCCATCTGGCTTGGTCTTCCCTGCAATAAACTCCTTGATAAACTTGCTGAAGGCAGGCATTTTTAAGGCTTGTAAGAATGAGCAGGTTGATTTCCAACTTGCTAAAAATCTCCATGAGATCCTCTGTATCATCATTTTTCTTCTTCGCCTCCCCGCGATATGGAAATGGTTTTGCTCGCTTTACTGCATTTGTGGAAGTCCCAGCCTGGGTTTCATCAACTCCCTTGTTTCCTTCCTTACTCACTTTCTCAGGTTCGGGGTCTAGGAAGAATGGGTCCCTTGGTCGAGGTAGGGATCCCCCTAAATCTCCCTTCTGGAGGTCTTCCTGAACAAGGATTTCCCTAGGTCTAGCGCCTTCCTCTTGATGCAAGCTGACTCTGTTTCCCTTCACTAGCCTGCATAGGCACTTCCTCATCAATTTCCAACGTCGGCCCTTCATAACTCCGCCCAGACCTCAAGGTGATTTGACTAATGTTTGCTCGGTCTGGCGGTTTGACGGTGGCAGGAAGTTTCCCTTCATTCCCTCGCATCTTATTCAAGGAAACTGCGATCTGGGAAAGTTGTTTTGCCATCATGTCCATGGCGGCTTTATGTTCAAACTAAGCATCTTGTAACTTGTGCACCATGTCATTGTTGGAGTGCAGGTTACCCTGCATGAACTGCTGTGAATTCACTAGATCATGGACCATGTCATCCAAACTCCTCTGTGATCTGGAATTGAGTTGACCAGAATTTGGTCCTTGACCTTGGTTCTGACGATAGTTGCCTTGATGATTGTTGTATTGGTTGTTCGACCCTTGATTTCCCTGATGGTTATTGTACTGGCTACCAGACCCTTGATTCCCTTGATGATTTGGTTGGGAATTCTGGTAGTTTCCTTGGTTATTTCTCTGATGAGGTGGCACATAGGAACTCCCTGGATTGTTCTGATTTCTGTTTCCCCAATTAGTTTGATCTTGATTCCTGTACCCCAGCTGCAATTGTCCCTCTTGACCTTTCCCTGACCAGTTGGACTGCCTCTCCGGAGGGTGTGCATAATTCGTGAGCTGAAGTGGAGGTGGCTGGCCTTGATCATGGTAAGTCCATCTGATGTTTGGGTGAGTCCTCCATGGGGCGTCCCTCTGTCTTCCTTGATTCCAACTTCCGTCGGGATTCCAACTTTCCATCGAATTCGCCTGAGCTTGACACTCCCCTTCGCAGGGCTGACTGTAGTATGGTTGAAGTTGTCTTTCCTCTTGACCAGGGGGTTTCTCAATTTCCACTGGAGCATGCGGATTGTATTTCTCAATTGCATTTAGCAAGGCCTTTTCCAGTTTATCAATCCTATCTTCCACCTTCTTGTCTTCTTGATCCATCACTGCATTAGCTGATCCTCTCCTCAATATGCTTCGTGGGTTATCATAGGCCTTCTTTGCCTCGATCAGCCTTCCCAAGGTTTCCCGAGCTTCACTTGCCTTATTCTTGGTAAAATTTCCCCCGCTCGAGGAGTTCATCAAGTCCTTTGATTTAGGGTTTGCACCTTCGTAGAACAGATAGTAAGTCTCCGCTTCTATCATCCTGTGGTTCGGACAAGCATCCAGCAGCCCCTTGAAACGGGACCAATAAGAACTCAGAGACTCATCGTATTCTTGTTTGCACTCCTGAATCTCCTTCTTCAAGGCATTCGTCTTGTTGGATGGAAAAAAGTAATCCAGAAATTCTAGTTTAAAATCCTTCCACGTGTTGATCGAGTCCGGTGGAAGTCTTAGCAGCCAAGTGTTCGCCTCCCCTTTGAGAGCAAACGAAATTGCTCGAAGACGGTAGTCCTCCTCTGTTGCCTCGTTGTCGCTTTTGAATGCTGCATAGTTTACTGAACTCGTTCAAAAATTCATAGGGGCATTCGTTCCTACGCCCAGAGAAAGTAGGTAGAACTCCAAGTACATTCGTCTTGATATCGATCGACCTCCATCGTGGGTTCGAGACTATAGCATGAGCGGGTTCACCGTGAAGATGTGTGGTGAGCGACCCTATTTCCAGATCGGGATCTAGCAGATGAGCCATATTCGGGTCCTCCTCCTCCTCGGTCTCGGAATGCTCTGGTTCTGTTGACGACCCTGGGTTCTCCTCTGTCGACGAATTACACTCCTTTTCACTTTCTGACTCGAACGGAAATGGATCCTCCGTCCTCAATTCTGATCACGCAGTCTAGGAACTCGTTGGTCGCAGGAAATCCCGTTCGTCGGACACACGGAGCACTTCTTTCAAAAACCCTCAACCACTTTACTAAACCTAGTATAGGGAAGTAGGGATCGATCCCACAGAGAAGGATGCGTAATACTCATGTTCAAGGATTTGGATTTGTTTTTGGTGTTGGCTGCTGCCACACATTTTTTCTTGGGTTGAGGAAAACAAATTAAACATGACTTGGGAATTTTAAAACTCTTACGCTAATAACTAGACCTAGGCGAAATAACAAGAGAACGTTGCGAGAAAAATAACTGCTCAAACACTAGATCTAAGGAAACTACTCTACTTACTTAGAGTTAGGAAACAAACTGACTGTGGGGACCATGACTGAAAAAAAAAAAAAAACAGAGTACGGACGAAAAGCTGGCAGAATAACTAACTCTCGTACTAACTAACAGCGACATCATCTTCTACAACCAAATTGCGTAAAACTCATAAGAAAATCAACATGAACGAAATCAAAACAGAGCAAACTAATTCTAAGTCAAATTAATGCATAATCAACGAAGAACTGGACAGATCTGCAGACGCTAGACGAAGTAAAACAGAAAACAAGAAGAAAACTCTAATCCATCTAACAACTTCCTTTTCTCACTTCGGATCCAACCTCAGACGCTAAATCCACTCCGGATCCAAGCGTCCAACTCAAACTCCAACCAACAGAAACACTTCATCGCCTCAGATTCGATCAACAACCTCCAATCGGTCAAATAACCACAGATCTATCACCGAATTCCCATGTCAAACACCACAATATCAAAATAAAACAGATATCGACATAATACTTGTGAAAATAAACTTCCAGCAGCGAGATCTACGTAAATCAACTTGAAATTTAACAACTAAACGCAAATCAACCAAAGCGAAGTTCGACAGCAAAAAGAGTAAAACAACTGGAATTAAGAGGGATTGTATCTTCGTCCACACTCGGACGGTGTTGCAACTGCGAAACTTCTAAAGAAAGTAACCCTTCGTAACCGACTACCCCAAATCTCCCATTCCCAAGTGTGTGTAATGTGTGTGAGCTAAGAAGAGAGTGAAAAAAAGTGATATGATGTGCGTTGCATGCTCTTCTATATATAGGCGTTGGAGTGGGGCCCAGCGAGGTATAGATAAGACTTTGTTGCCCTCAGCTATTGACTCCCTCTGTCACGCTTTCTTTTATTTTAAATCCTGCTCACTTCATTCCTTTCCTTCGCTAGACCATCTCCTTCAGCATTTCCTCGATCTAGCGATTTTTCTTCACACACCTGGCTTAGGAAACGTGTTAGACCCAGCAAATTATAACGTTTTTCACACCATAACCGATGCATGAAATTAGCCTTATCATATAACCATAACTGTGAACGCACATCCCTGAGATTCCCTTATCACTATCGTTTATCTCCGTGTTTTATTTGCATTTAGTTGTTAATTGCTTTCCATTGTTTTTAGTTTTCAACAAGTTTTCAAACCTCCCGTTCTTCCAGATAGTAATTGAGTTCTAGTAGAGGATAGACACTTTGTGTTTGCCTTTCCCGTGTTCGATATCCGGTACTGACCTTTAGCTATACTATATATACTGTGTATACTTGCAGGTTTATTTAGTGCTAAAAAATAGTGCATCATCCGTCCACAAAAAATAGAGCACACTTACCATTTTTGGCCGTCCACAAAAAATAGAGCACATTCATATATGGAAAGTTTTCAATAAATAATAACCCTACACATCATTCCACTAACACTACTTCTCACTTACTTTTTCTCCTTCTCTTTTACTTTTTTCCATTCTCTCTTACTTTACCAATTCTACATTGAAACTTGTGCCATAAACCAATTGCTCTATTTTTTGTGGACGGAGGGAGTATGAAGTATGTTTAATTTATGTCTGTATATATGTTATATGCATTAAATATATGAGACATGCAAAATTTTCAAATCAACTTGAATTGCTTCCGTTAGCTATATATGTTTATATTGCAGCCAAAAAAGAGGTGATTCTGTCGTCTTGGCGGCCTCCACACTTCGGCTCGACATCACGTGAGGGGGTTAAATCAGGATATACAGTAGTCCGTTAAGGGGGAGGCCTTAACCCACTGGCTGCCAGAAGCCCATCTCTCAAGGCCTCTTCACACTTGTACTTGAGAGATGGAAGCAACTACACGACAGCAGTGGGATTTGAACCCAGACTCATTGCAGCAAAATCTGTCCCTCCGTTGCCAACTGCGCTACGCCTCTGCGGGCAAAATTGTTTATATGGATAGGGAGAGTCATGATCAATTGCTAACAAATTAACGATTCAAGAATAAAATCAATTCTTAGCTATTAGATTAAAAGATCTCATGGTTAAAATAATGACAAGTGTATTATATTTTAAATTTAAATAATTAATAAATAAATTGAAAGGGTATTGATGTCAATTCTCTCTCATCAAAATCATACCAAAACTTTAAATTAATGTAACTCTTTCGATTTAAATTATTTTTTCGCAAAAAATATACTCCCTCCGTTTTTTAAAAATAGAAACATTTGGAACAACACAGATTTTAATGCACAATTTGTTAAAGTAAGAGAAAGGAAAAAAAACGGTAAAGTAAGAGAGAGAGAAAGAAAAAAGTAATGGAATTAATGTTAGTGGATTGTGGTGCCCACTTTATTGGTGGTATAAGTGGTAAATAAATTGATGTATAGGGGTGTAAAGATTTCCTAAATTAGAAAGTTTGAAAGTTGTTATTTTTAAAGAACGGACTAAAATGGAAAGAGTTGCTATTTTTAAAAAAAGGAGGGAGTATCAACTTAAACATAATTTTATAAGGATTCAAACGAGATCTCAATTGCATATGTTCCGACGATTTTCTGGTGATGAAATTTGATAATTTATATTTCAATTTTCGTACATGTTGATAAGCAGATTTTTATCCACAAACAAATGCACAAAAAAATCTCAATATAGTGTACGTAAAATCTCAATATAATGTTTGTAAAATATCAATAAAACTGCGTTGATATTTTCTTGTACTTGTATTGAGATCCTCATACCATATTGTTGATATTTGGAATACACTATGTTGATATAAAAAAAACCACGAAAATAATCATATGATAACATAATGGCAATATTACCCTTTTGCTGATATTTTGTCTACTATTTATTGAAATTTGTGAGTTTTAATCTCATCCACTCATTTTAAAATCTACGGGTGTAGATTTAGTCCTAGTTTTGGATTATGGTATTATAAACATTAGAAGAGGACCCTGAATAAGGATGTTTAAAACGACCACTTTTTATCGTGACAGCATACCACCATGTGGCAACCTTTTTAATTTAATTGGAATATAAAAAAAGTTCTGAAGGGAAAAATCGGTATTCTCTATTTTCAGTCTGGACTGTTACCATATTACAGTGTCATATGAATATTGCAATGTTACTCTATGAATAATGTAATGTTACGCGTCTGCATCATTCGTAATAGTTTTTCACCTTACCAGATTGTAGTGTTATTCTATGAATATTATAGTATTACCAATTAGTATTTACAGTTTACATATTACCAAATCCGTTTCTGATTTAAATATTTGGGAATTGACTAAAATACTCACGCCTGCAATATCCAACACATAAGACTGCAATCCGAATTCTATTTCATCAATTCAATTCTAGGCGTCCATCTTATTGATCTAAGGGCTAGAATTAGTGGTACGTTGTCATTTTAAATATGGTAGCACCTTAATGCTTCCATGTGGTCATATATGCATTATATGTGAAATATGCAAAATTTTCATGAAAATGAAAATAATACCATCAAATATTATGTGCGTGGTAACAATAAAAAAATTAAAAGAAAATCCTATCACATAAATTGGCGATTAAAATTTAATAAAAATAAATTATGCGCAATAACAACAATGATGATTTTTAATTGATGTGAAAAATTTAACTTCATAGAAAATTAGATCCGTGAATAGCGTATACCTATATATATGTACGTGTATAAGGCTAGAGGAATGTAATCGAAATCAAACTCTAAATATTGTACAAACTTCAGACTATAATCTGAATCGTTAAAAAATATCAACAAATAATAAAATAATAGCAACAGAAAATATCAACACAGTGTCAACGGTTGACACCGTGTTCACATTGTGTTGATTTTGTATTGACATTGCGTTGACATCAAAATCTTGAAATTTTTCACTATGTTGACGTTGTGTTGACACTGCGTTGAAAACTTTGCAATTTGTACAATATATATAGTTTGCATTTTATCACTACCCTATGGCTTTATGTATTATATAATAAGCAAAATTTTCATATTTGCAATGTCATATTTGCTACTCCCTCCATCCCACAAAAGATGTCACACTTGTGGGATGACACGAGATTTTAGTAGGTTTTGTTTTGTGTGTTAAATTAAGAGAGAGAAAATATAATTTTTATATTCATGGGAGAGATAACTTTTGTTAGAAATAACGAGATAAAATTCCCAAGCCGTTACAGGCGGTACTCTAACTATTACAATCGAAGGAAGATAATAACAATAAATGGAATGAAAATTACAACGGAAATAATAAAACAAACCGAACTATAAGTCGAGTCGAGGGAAGCCCTCTTTCCGCAAGACAAATTACGCCCCGGCTAGTGCTCACGGAATGGCGTATTGCCCCCAAAGATAAAACGACTTCCTCCTAGCGTGTAGAAGCACCTCAAACCCGCTAGGCACCGGCGAACTTGATGGAGTTCCGAGAATCGAGCTATGCAATGCTCCTATCAATGCACACTATGATGTAGAGAGCTAGAGAAAGAGAGAATGATTTCTGTTGGTGTTCTTCTCATCTCTCAAACCCACCTATTTATAGGATATGAGAGACCACTCCAAAAGTCTCGGCATTAAGGATCCTCATAAACCACTTGGGGGTTACCTTAACTTGAAAAGCCAAAAGACTTTAGAAAATGAAAGGTTTGAAAACCTTCCAAATTCTCACATTTCCAACAATCCCCCACATTGGTTAGAGCACTGCCAGCTCAAACCAACACAAGACGTGTATGCGTGCATGCAGACTCTTCGCTCAATCCTCGAGAAACAATATTGCATTTGGAATAGTAGCTTGGGGCTTTGAACTTTCCATAGTCAACACTATCGGGCATACCGGCGGCCTGGTGGACGTGATGCCTTGAACCATTCCTCCTTGGTGTATACCGAGACAATAATATTGACACAATACTATTTACAAACTCATCAGTTCTCACGTTTGTGTCCTTTACTGGCCATGGAACACCACTTTGGATTCATAAGTGATTCACATATTGAAGCGGCCCACACTTCTTCACTTACATAGGTGATTCTTTTCCAGGTATCCTGCAATACCCACCTCCTCGAGGCTTCTAAGAATCATTAAAAGTCAAAACTTAGCCTCTTACCACATGCAGGTTACAACACTCAATGCTTTCAAAAGAATGGGCGAAGATAAAATATCTTCCGAGTGTTACAACTAGAGTCATATAGCTTTGTTTTCCCATTGAACCAAGCCCATGGGATCTCCAATCGTATGGTTGGGTTACCACTATAATCATCTTTTAAAATGTGGTTTTCAGTCCCATTCCTTTTAGCAATTTATGCATTTGATCACGGTTTAAACTTTTCGTTAACGGATCCGCTAAGTTATCCACTGACCTTACATAGTCAACTGCGATAACACCACTTGTGATCAACTGCCTCACGGTATTATGTCGCCGACGAATGTGTCGAGACTTACCATTGTATAAGCCACTATGTGCTCTCCCTATAGCCGCTTGGCTATCACAGTGTATCACTACTGTCGGCACTGGCTTCTTCCAACATGGAATATCTTCTAGGAAGTTTCTAAGCCACTCGGCTTCTTCCCCTGCTTTGTCTAAAGCGATAAACTCAGATTCCATGGTGGATCGAGCTATACACGTCTGTTTCGTTGACTTCCACGAAACAGCTCCACCCCCCACAGTGAACACATACCCACTCGTCGAAAACGAGTCTTTTGAATCAGAGATCCAATTTGCATCACAGTACCCTTCAAGTACTTGGGGATAGTTTGTGTACTGCAGCTCAAAGTTAAGAGTATACTTCAAGTATCTCAAAACCCTACGCAGAGCTTTCCAATGTTCCTTGCTTGGGTTGCTCGTAAATCGGCTCAGCTTATTCACCGTACACGCAAGATCTGGTCGGGTGCAGTTTGTGATAAACATCAAACTCCCTATGATCCTTGCATATTCTTCTTGAGCTACAGGCTCACCCGTGTGCTTACTCAAATGCACGTTGGGTTCCAATGGAGTCTTAGCTGGCTCACAGTCAAAGGAGTGAAACTTTTTAAGCACTTTCTCAATGTAATGAGATTGTGTCAAAGCTATTCCCTCAGGATTCCTTTTAATCTTGATTCCGAGAATCACATCAGCTAGACCCATATCTTTCATGTCGAAATTTCTATTCAACATATTTTTGGTCTCGTTGATAATGGCACTATTGCTGCCCATAATCAATATATCATCCACATAAAGACACACAATAACGAAGCCATTATTTGTGTTCTTAATGTAAACACACTTATCACACTCGTTGATAGTGAACCCATTTGACAACATTACATTGTCAAACTTCAAGTGCCATTGCAAAGGCGCTTGTTTTAATCCATATAGAGACCTCACTAGTTTGCATACCTTCCTTTCTTGGCCAGGTACTACAAACCCTTCAGGTTGCTCCATATAAATTTCTTCTTCCAATTCACCATTTAGAAATGCAGTTTTCACATCCATTTGGTAAATTTCAAGATTGTGCAAAGCAGCAATCGCAAGAAGCACCCGAATGGAAGTGATTCTCGTAATGGGTGAATACGTGTCGAAGAAGTCATATCCTTCTTGCTGCTTAAAGCCTTTTACAACTAGGCGAGCTTTGTACTTTTCAATAGTACCATCAGTTTTATATTTCCTTCTCAGGATCCACTTGCACCCACATCCATGCTCTTCCGCAAGGACATGCTCAAGGATCTCACCATTCCATTATTTAATTTAAAGAAAAACATTTCCACAATATTAAAATATATTAAAAATACCCCGATAACTATTACAAATTAAAATAAATTAAAAATTACATAATTAAAATCTTAAAAATTTAAAATTCATAATTGAATTCTTAAAATTTAAAAAAAAAACACTATGAATGTGTGTATTTATAGATGTTTTTGGGATAAAAAAATAAAAAAAATTCAAAAAAAAGGTAATAAACCGCTATATTTTTTGGGAATCCAATTTTTTTTTTATTTTTGGTATTATTTTCGATTTAAAGAGAAAAGAAAGGAAAATCTAACGGATATACCGTTGGTAAATAGAATTGCGCCACGTCAGTGTGCTCGTTGGCACGGACGTGCTCGATGCATCGAGCAGCACCGTGCCAGCGGATTGAGCGCAGCGGCGAGCAGTGGGACACCGCGCCAGCAGCACGGACGGCGTCCGTGCCAGCGAGCACCGCTACGGATGATCATACAACTTTATGTATTTGATTATTCAAATACTCCTAATCTCGGAGTATTTCTCAAAGGCCGTGGACCACATAAGTAAAGTATAGCTTCACGCGCTCCACATGAATTGACTATACGAAGTGTCGAAGTCTGCATTTGATTTGATTTTTTTTTTTGTAGACCCAGTTATTCTTCATGTTTTGTTCCAAATAAGAGTCCAATTTTTCTTCTTTCTATATTTGACGCGTGATATTGATATATGCCATTTGCAGTAATACACGCAATAGAATTCAAGAAAAATGAAATTATTCAAATCAATGTCACATTGATGCATAGAAAACTTCCATAAAAATGAAACCATCCAAATCCATATCTCCATGGGTGGACGGTGGACCCGACCTATCCCATTTTCCACTGCAAGAAAGAATCATGATTTTCCATCTCTCTCTCATATAAATGATAGTGAATGACGGGAAAATAATGGAGGTTAATCAAATGGCCAAACCTATGCTACTCCTGACCCTGTCTCTCAATTTGTTTCTCCTCTCAATAAATGATGTACTAAGTTGCAACAAACAAGAACAAGATTCCTTACTAACATTCATCTCTTCCCACACTCCTCCCCTCAGCCTCAACCTCAACTGGTCTCCCTCCACCAATTGTTGCCATTGGCAAGGCATAGCCTGCACATCCCGCAACGGTGCCCCTCGTGTCACACATCTTTGGCTGCCGGAAAAAAATCTCTCAGCCACTTCCCTCACTCTACCAAGCCTTCCTTTCCTAGCCCACATAAACCTCTCCCACAACCATCTCTCCGGCCTCCTCCACGCTCTCCCTCCTCGCCTTGAGCTTCAACTCCCTCTTTGGCCCACTCATCCGCACTTTCCCCATCACCATCCACACTCTAGACCTCTCAAGCAATCGCTTCAATGGCTCCTTTGATCCCTCATTTCTTCTCCCTCAACCATCCAATTTACTCATCTTCAACATCAGCAACAATAGTTTCACCTCCTCCAATCCTTCATCTATTTGCAACATCTCCCCACTCATCAAAATCTTGGATTTCTCCATGAATAAATTAATTGGTCCATTATCTCCTTCCCTCACCAAATGCTCAAACCTTCAAGTTTTCAGAGCAGGCTCCAACTCCCTCTCGGGTCCACTGCCACGCGACCTTTACACCTTGACAAGGCTGCGAGAAATCTCCCTACATAACAACCAACTTTCTGGGCCAATCAACAAGGCCATTGTGAACCTTTCAAACCTCATTATCTTAGAGCTCCATGTTAACCAACTGAGCGGTGAGATTCCTCAAAACATAGGGCTGCTTTCCAAATTAGAGAAGCTGCAACTCCACTCCAACAACCTCAATGGCACCTTTCCATCTTCTCTAACAAAATGCACCAACCTCACCACTCTTCTCCTTCGCAACAACCTCCTCAACGGCCAAATCTCCACTCTCAATTTCTCCAAACTCCAACGCTTACAAGCCATTGATCTCGGAAACAACACCTTCTCTGGTAACATCCCGGATACCCTATGCTTGTGTAAGTCCATAACAGCAATCCGGCTCGCCTTCAACAAGCTCAGGGGCGAAGTCCCTCCTTGTATGGCCTCTCTCAAATCTCTCACACACATCTCCCTTTCGTACAACCACCTGTCCAACGTTGTGGGAGCCCTGAACACACTCAAACTTTGCCAGAATCTGGGAGTCCTCTTCCTCACCAGATGCTTCCACGACGAGAGAATACCCAACATCGACAGCGACAACCTGCACACCTTCAAGAATCTGCAGATTCTGACTCTGGCAGGTTGCAAACTCAAAGGCCAAATCCCAACTTGGATTTCCAAACTGAAAAAGCTCAAAGTTCTAAACCTCTCATTCAACAAAATCTCGGGCCCAATTCCAGCTTGGGTAGGATCAATGCCAAGCTTGTACGTCCTCAACTTAACTCAAAACTCACTCACGGGAGAGATCCCACATGAGATAACGCGGCTGCCGGCGCTGATCTCCGACAACAGGAGCACAGACTTGAGCCATCTCGCGTTGCCATTCCTATATGACAGTCTCCAATACAACCGACTCTTCAACCTTCCGCGCAGCCTGAAGCTCGGGAACAATAGCCTCAGCGGCAGAATTCCAACAGAAATTGGGCAGCTGAAGCTCCTCCAAGTATTGGAACTGAGCAACAACAATTTGAGAGGCAGCATTCCTGAGCAGCTGTCGAATCTGACAAATTTGGAGAAACTGGACATGTCAGGGAATGATCTGACGGGAGAGATTCCGAAATCGCTGACGAAGCTGCATTTCCTGTCAGCATTCAGCGTGGCGGATAATGATCTGGAAGGGGAGATTCCGAAGGGAGGTCAGTTTGAGACTTTTGGAATTGGCGCGTTTGAAGGGAACACTAAACTGTGCGGTGAGGTGATACACAGGAGCTGCGGCGCGGTTGTTGTGATAAACAGGGCTAGGCCCGATGAAGAATATGTTGGCGGGAATAGGAGTATTTGGTATTATATGCAATTCCCTCTTGGATTGGGATACTTTGTTGGATTAGTTGCAGGTACTACTCTACTCTTCTTCAAGAGTTGGTAGTCGATTATAATAGTATGTGTTTATTCAATTTCATCCTCATCACAACCATTCTTTTTTGGTTGGGTTGGAAATAATACACACAATCACAAAAATTAATAATTGCGGATTTTTTTTCTCAAAGTAGTTGCATGCAAGAATTAAATATTAAAAATTTAGTGTTAATTAAAAAATTTTAATTTTTAATATTACAAAAATAATCAAATCAAAATCAAAATTAATTTTGCTACAAATTATTTTAATAATTAAATTTATAATTTTAATTTTTATAATTAATATATTTAAGAATTTCATAGTAATATTTTTTATTTTAACTTTTACTTTCTAAAACTTTTGGAGAAGGAGAGAGAAAGAAGATCCGACATAAAGTGATTGAAAAAATGGAGTGAATAATATCATTTTAGGTACTCAAACTATAAACAAAATATTATATTTTGTACTAGAGAGAGAAATAAAGAAAATATCAAATCCACTACCTAGATATGAAAGTCCATAAATTCCCTTCATGCGTTGGGGGCATTTTTGGTGCAAAATTGTGATAAATGGTGAAAAAATATAAATAATGTAATTACACCTTAGTTCAGAGACTACCTACGATATTTTTTAAGTTTAGGGACCATCTGTCGTGCAAAACGCATAGTTTAGAGACCATTAGATAAATAGTGAAAAAATGGGAGGAATGCATTTTAATCCAATTTAGGCTTTAGTAGTTCTAGTGTTGGTTATAATAAATGAACATTTGAATGGTAAAATTATTATTCTCTCTGTCTGAAAAGAATATGTTATTTGGATTCAGCATGAGTTTTAATATAAAATTGATAAAGTAAGAAAGAGGTAGAGAGCAAAAGTAATTAAAATATTGTTAGTGGAGAATGAGTTTCACCTCATTAGAAAGAAAAGAGTTTCTAAAATTAAAAAGTGCACATTCTTGTGGACGGACTAAAAAAGAAATAGTGCATTTTCTTGTGGAACCGAGAATAGTAATTAAAGCTAAATCCAATGTATTTTCAATTAAATTTTCGATTCCAATTCTTTTTAGTTTTTTAAAATATGTCTAATTTGAAAATTCAAATTTACATAAAACTATATTCTGACTCAATTCAAAATCCAACAAAACCTACAAAATATTTGAATTTTGAGTATTGTACTCACCCCTTGTTATGGCTGATTTATTTTTCTCTGTCTATTTCTATTCGGGTTAAAAGTTTCATATGAGGTGATGACTATTGACTGATGATTAAGGATAATGGGCTTAGCCATATGGCAATAATCAAATATAGTTGCAACCCCAGTTTGTTCTTCCAAATTCACATAGACTGTTTATCATTAAATTAAAAATGTGGAATTGGAATTGGAGTATTTAATTTAAAATCTAATGTTTGGTTTCAAAAAATATTTGATATTACGCGATTTGAATTACATATCAAAGTATATAATTAGAACTCATAATAGACACTTCTTTCTTCTCAGCCTAAGTGAGATGTTTTCCTTTTTGGTACATTTCCATCAAAGTGAGGCGTTTCCTCTTTTGTCAATAATTAACTCACTCATCTCTCCTACTTTATCCTCCTATCTCTCTTACTTTATCAGTTTTCCTACTTTTTTTTTCTTACTTTATTAACTCTCTTACTTTCTTTTTTTCTTATTTTACTATTAAATAATTTAATTAACTAAACACCACTAACTAAATTTCTGTCCCGACGGCCTGAGATCCTCGGTTTGAAAGACTGATGGAACTTAGGTATCACGGTCTCCATGTCAATTTTTGTTTGGAGATTGCTCTCCAACCGGGTCCCGGTTGACGCAAAGCTCCAATGGAGGAAAATCTCCTTAGCGTCGAAATGTCTCTGCTGCTGGGAGAACCCAAACGTCGAAACCTTGACACACCTCTTCGTTCAGGGAGAAGGTCATCAGAAGTCTGGAGGTTCTTTGATAGGTGTTTCAAGGGGCCTCGTCAACCCCTTAGGCATACAGACTCTATTCCGGTCAGAATGGAACTTTGGTCAAAAAGATTGAAACAAACGGCTAAGATGCACTTATCCAGGATTTTGCCCTGCCTCATCCTCTAGTTCACCTGGTCCGAGCGGAATAATTGCAGACACAACGACGCCTGTTTCCGAGCACAAAATATCATTTGGCAAGTGCAATCGCACATTCAAAACCTCGGCACTCTGGGGCTGCTGGGGAACAGAAACTGGTGTGGATGCAACACGAATGCTCTGCTCAGGGCTCGAGCAGAGGATAGGCGAATCCCTTCCCGACCAAGAATTATTAGATGGCTTCCTCCGGAGGTGACTTGGATTAAAATCAACATTAAAGGAGTCTTCACCGCAGCAACCGGGCAAGCGGCAGGAGGAGGCGTGATTCGAGACGCAGACAGACATGTGTTGATGGCTTTCTCGCTACCCATCCAAGAAAAATCTCCTTTGGATGTCGATATGCGGACAATTGTGCAGGGAATTCAGATAGCAAAGCAGTATGGATCCTCCATCTGGGTGGAAATGGAATCAGCTCAAACCTTGGCTATCTTGCATGGGGGGAGCAGGTCCGGCGGAGACCAGACACGACACAGCCAGGATAAGGCTTCTTGGCCGAGATCTCACCCTGAGATTCTCGACAATTCGAAGAGAAGGAAACAAGCCGGCTAGGGAGGTGGCGAAACAGGGGCTCAATGAAAATAGGCTACATTATACATACCATGGACGCAAACTCCTGTCCAAATATCATCAAAGCGATGGCTAGTCTGGAAAGACGCGAGGTCCCTATCCTGCGAAGTGATCCTCCCGAATCCGATTAAGTGTTAGTTTTTGCTTTGTACACAAGAATATGAGGAGGTCCAACCCTTCGATGGTTGGACCGGCTCATACTCTAGTAATAGTCTTTTTCCGGTACGCCACTTTTGGGCGCAACCTAGCACTGTAATTTTCTTGCATTGAAATATAGGGATGAGGGGCCCACGAATCCTCCACCGAAAGGTGTTTTGATGGAAAAAAAAAACTAAATTTCTGTGTCGAAATAGAATGTCTCCATTAGGTCGGGATGGAGGGTGTACGAAATTGAGTACTTTCACACACGACACATACAATACACACACCACACCACACCACACCACATACCCACCCATGTTATATAATTTCTTCAAATTCAATTTCATGTTAATTACTACCTCTGTCCCTGAAAATTTGTCCCATTTTTGCATTTTCGTCCATCCTCCAAAATTTGTCCCATTTCACTTTTACCATTTTTGGTAGTAGACCACATATTCGACTAACCCATTCCTACTCACATTTTATTATAAAACTAATATATAAAAGTAGGACTCACAATCCACTAACTTTTTCAACTCATTTTTCATTACATTTGTTAAAATTCGTGCCGGGTCAAAGTGGGACAAATTTTAGGGGACGAAGGTAATATATTATTTTACCGAACAAATGATTTGGAATTGAATTATAAATACCTCCAAATTCAATTTCATAGATTCTAATTACAATTCAATTCCAATTTTGTATACCAAATAAACCCATAATGTTTAAAAAAAAATCAAAAATTTCCTCCTTACTTTTCCTGTTTACAAGGAAAAACAAATTGTTTAGATAAACAATGTTTTAGTGGGTGGATGAATTATGTTAGTAAAAGTAATTAATCAATTGTAAAGTTGTAATTAAAACAGAAATTAGCACTAAAATAAAAAAAATCGTTCGGAATTTTTTTTAATGTAATTAACAATGCTAATTTGTCTTTCTAAATACATTAGTGTTGGAAAGAGAACATGTGAGTACCAAGTCTGTTGGAAAGAGAATAGTAACATTTATAATGTAGAGTTCCAATGAGTATATCCCAACTTAAATTAGAAGACGCAAATGGAAACGTCTAAAAAAGCACAAGATTAAGTTAATTTGTTTATCATTTAAAAACACTTTCTTTTGCCTCCTAAATTATTGTTATTTTAAAAAAGTTTCAATAATTACGTATCAATTTTTATGTCATTAAAAATTACTCTAAGTCTTTTGTAGTGTAGGGTGTACAAGTATTCCAAATTGCAAGCCAAGTTGACGCAATTATGCTAAGACTCATTAGTTACTATGCTAAACATTAAACAATAAGTTGAAAAGGAATCTCTCAATCTGCATATACGAAATAATAATAATCTACTATATCGCAACTTCCTATAAATTCTAAATTAGTAATAATTCATCGCTACCTAAAATCACGCAATTATGCTAAGACTCATTAGTTACTATGCTAACCATTAAACAATAAGTTGAAAAGGAATCTCTCAATCTGCATATACGAAATAATAATAATCTACTATATCGCAACTTGCTATAAATTCAAAATTAGTAATAATTCATCGCTACCTAAAATCACTCTCACATGACAAAGAAACTTTTACACAGATGTGTAGCAACTCGTGCATCCTATTCCTAATTCACATTTATGAAAATTCTCATTAATTCTTATGTAGTTATGGTTCTCACAATCGAATTTGGTGGATGATGGTTGATAAGTCGTATTCTAAGCCTTGGTTACTGGTCAGTATGTCGTGAAATGCATGTATTATCTGCAAAACAGTTGCTTAAGTGTGCAGGATTATGGGATCCAAGTCAGTAGGAGACAGTTCGGACGTCGCAGGTGAAAAGAGCGCAAGAAGGGTGCAAAACTGACCAGGATGCATGCCAAAGAAAAGGCTCGAGATGGAGAATAACGATAGTTGAAATGATCAATAACAAGGGGCAGAAAAGTCAAATTGCGAAGGAAGTCTACCCTAAAAACAAGGGCAAGCCTCCCTATAAAAGAAGCAACTTGGAGAGAGAGAAAGAACTCGAAGTTCAAAAAAGTCCAACCACTACACTTAGTAGAATTCTCTCTAGAGATCAGTCTTTCAGCATTGTCCAGTTTCTCGTTCCTCGCCACAACTATGGTCACTTGATATCCAGAAGTCTACCGGAGAAGTCGCCATACCACCGTTCCAGCCAGTTCGTCGTAGTAGCATAGCAGTTTCACCGCCCGGAGTGGCAAAAACAATCATTACTCACTTTTTAGTTTAATCTTTACTTGCTTTCTTCGTTGAATCTGTTGCAAACATTCATCTTTGCTGCCTTTTGAAGTACTTGGTGAATATGCAAACGTTTAAGCTATGAAGTTTCTATTTCGTATGTCTCTTTGGTTTGAATTTGCTTCGTTCTGCCTAGGAAAGTTAGATCTAGTTATCGCTTTTATTTTCTAAGTGTTTGCATGTGTTTTCATTTGAGTAGAAGTAATTTGCAGTTTCAGCTGTTCATCTTAAGTTGAGCAATTTAATTAATGGATCTTGAGTTTGAATTTATGAATCTGAGTTTAGTTATGGAGTTTGTGTTCATATTGTTTTCTGTTAATACTTGTTGAAGAAGAAAACATTACAATCTACTTTTGCTTGGACCACTTTTACTTTTGGGTTACTTTTTACTTTTGTCTTTAACTTTTCAGTTGTACCATCCAGACCTGTCAGAAAGCCACCCAGCCACCAAATATGCCATGTTGTCTAAGTTTCCTCATTTAGTAACTGTCTACTTTTCACATGCCTCTGAGATACTTTGTTCCCCATTTCCACGAACACAACCACATGTCGGTCATTTTCACGCCCACTAGTCAATAGAGTACCATCTTTATTTCCCGTCTAGGTAGAATCTCAACCCCAAAAGTGTGGTAGCTAACCAAAACCACCCAGGAATATCACTACAGTTATCCGAACATGTCCATCCTCATGGGATTCGACCCTTACCTCCACTATACTAACCACTAGAAGTGGGTTGAGGAAATTTATTTGATACCAGGTTCCGGTTGTCGTACCAACGACTCAGCTAGTTTGGAATTTTCATCCTGATCAGTTGGATACACACTTGTATTTAACACACTCGACACCGAAAACCTCCACTTTCAATGGTCAGGCTGAGAGCACAGTACATATCAGGTATCTCACAACCTTCAGGTCAAGAGGATTTACTAGATTACAAGACCTAGGAGATCTTAACCGAGAAGATTCAGGTCGTCGGACTCACTCTCAGTCAACTGTCAAAGAAAACCTCAACCCCTACACTTTAAATTAGTATAGAGAAGTAAATGGTCGATCACAGAGAAGGATAGGGCGCGGGTTTGAATCTAAAGGACTTGGGAATATGGGGTTGGCTGCTGCCACACAATTTTGGGTTCTGAACTTTAACTACTAGACTTGAGAAAATGTAGAATTACCTAATCTAACAGCTAGACCTAGAAAACGGAAAAGACAGCGCACACATGCATCATAAAGCAGAGATCAAACAGAGAGTAGAACCCAATAACTGAAACTTACTAGACCTAGTGAATGGATTTCCTAATAACAACTAAGCAAACGAAAGCATGCAGTGGGGACTATTTTCCCAAATCAGAAATAGTACGGATGAAAAGCTGCAGCAACGAAATTCTGACTCTAACTAACAACGATCTTCATCTCTTTCAACAAGATAAGCATAAACATGTAGAAAATAGAGCAATAAACCAGATCGGAACAGAGCATACCAAATCGGATGTCAGAATTTGCGATTAACCGGAAAATAGAGCAGATCTACAACTACTAGACGAAGTAAACGAAAGAACAGAAACTAATTATCATAACCATGCAAAATTCCATCACCCTGTTTCAGATCCAAACGTCGGATGCTTAATCCACTTCGGATCCAAGCAATCCGAATGCAACAACAACGAAATCCATCTCTGTCAACTCCGATTCAACAGATTCACTCTGATCAACAATAATTAAACCACGATTCAACTTCAAACCAACAGATCAAGTGCGAAAAACATCTAAAGCAAATAAACAATAGAGATCAACATAAATCGGAAACCAAAATGAAACATAAACTGCCATAACTGAAATATTCGGTGATTCAACAACAATTCAACAGTCGCCGAGCTTCAAACGTCGAAGTCTCGGCACAAACAACACAAAAATAGAAAATAAATAGCAATTGTTTCTTCGCCTCCGTGAGGACGGTGTTACACAACGAATAAAACTAACAACCGACGAACCCCTTTTGAATTACCCCATTGCGTGCAGTGTGTAGAGAAAAGTGTATGAATAAGTGAGCTAAGAGCTGGAGCGTGAAAATGGTGCAGATGATGTATGATTGCTTTGATACGTGCTCCAGTATTTATAGACGGGGAATTGGCCTTCTAGACTCTTCCTGAATTCTCCATTTTGCCCTTCTCCTTGTTGTCTCCTCCGTCTGGCAAATTGATGCTCTTTTGCTCTCCTTTCTTCTTGATTACTCCGCCTGGCAGATTTTCTTCTTCATTTCCTAAGCCTGGCGAATTTCTCTATACCTGACTTAAAATATGTGTTAGACCCTGGAAATCACTGAATTTACCCCATAACCGATACATAAAATTGGCCTTATTAGTGGACTCTATAAACTTGCAACACTGGAGTATAAATTAAAATGATGATTTAACTCAATTCAATTATAAGATGTTCTCCTCCATGTAATAAGTTGGGGTTGGAGTCATATGGAGGGAGACGAAGAATATGATATATGCAATGAGATTTATATTTTCTTGATTATTGAAATAGAATCATGTTAAAATGTATATAGTATTCAATTCACAATTAAGACCAATCCTACACTATTAGATTTAAAAATAAGTGGATATGATTAAAGCTCACAGATTTTAATAAATAGTTGTAGATAAAATATCAATAGAAGTGTAGAATAGTTAATTTATTATAACATAATAATTTTTACGATTTTTTTATATCAACATAGTGTACAACACAGCATAAGAATTTCAACACAAGTACCTGAAAATATCAACACAGTTTTGTTGATAATGTACATGCATTATATTGAAATTTGTTGATGCATTTATTGATATCTGTTTATCAACATATACGAAAACCGAAATAAAAATTATAAAAATTTCATCATTCGATCATCGTCGGAACATATGCAATTGGGATCTCGTTAGAATAATTATGAAATTATCTTTATTTTGATGTATTTTTCACAAAAATTATTCTAAATTGAGAGAGTTACGTAAATTTAAAGTTTAAAGACAATTTCAAGGAACGAGAAAGAAGTTAATTTTAACTACCATATATAAGAATTGACATTAGTATCTCCTTAAATTTATTTAATTTTAATTTAAAGTTAGCATTATTTCAATTTTCAAGCCGTATATCTTCTAATCTAATTGATAAAATTTTATCTTTAATTTAGACATGATAATTAGTTAGCAATTGATCAATTGCATAATATTTCTAAAGGTTTGGTTGAGTAAAGTAAAGATTTATGCGCTAGCTCGACGTGATATGATCACTATATGAAGGCTGCACTTGATTTGAATTTGCATTTGGTAGACCTAGTTATCTTTCATGTTTTGTTCACATAACTGTCCAATTTTTTCTTCTTTTTATATTTTACGCGTAATATTGATATATGCCATTTGCAGTTATATATACAGTAGAATTCAAGAAAAACGAAATTATTTAAATTCATATCACAGTGATACATAGAAAACTTTAAAAAAAAATGAAACCATCCAAATCGTGGCAGAACCAGAAATATAAACAAGCTGGTGCTAAAATATTAATATTAATAATATTAAAACAATTATAAACAAGCCGGTGCTAAAATATTAATATTAATAATATTAAAATAATTAAAAATGATAATAGTATTTTAATTATTACTAATATTTAATTTTACATATAACCCTTTTGTCGTTTAAGAGAACACCATTTTCTCAAGTGAAATCATGCGCCAAAATTCTAGGACACTTTGATTAAAAAAATAATATAATCATTCAAAATAAAATTATAAGGAATATAAATTTATGAAAATATTACAAATTTTACGAAACCATATCCCTAAACTCTTGCTCTCATTAGAAATTATTATAAAACATTAAAAATAAAGTAAACAAATCAAAAATAGAGAGAACACAATCTAATAAGGAGTAATACACACAATAAATTTATGAATTGATGATATGAGGAATTAAATTCATACGCCATACATAATTGATACATGAGAATTTACAAATTAATAGTATAATTTTGTAGGCCAATTAATAGATAACATAAATAAATATAATGGGTCATTATCTGTCAAATACAGGAGCAGTACCTAGACAAATATTTGGTCAGGAATTAAATAGTGGAGTGCATTATTTAATAGCTAGGCTACTAAATGTTATTGGGCCAATTAATTAATTCAATTTTACCATTCAAGCCCAACATCAAAACCTAAGTCTTCAACTTCATCGTCTTCCTTCAGCACTCCACCGAGTTTCTGCAACTAGGCGGCGCCCTTAGAGTTTCCAGTGGTACTAGTGATTAGGAACAGGCGAAGCCCCCGCTGGAGCGTGGGCTTGTCCTACGCTGGTTCCGCCACTGCATCCAAATCCATGTCTCCATGGGTGGGACCTATCCCATTCTTCTATGCTCCAAGGAATCATGATTCCATCTCTCTCATATAAATAGGGGTGGGTCGATATCGAAAACGTTGTATCGTGTATCGTATCGAAAATATCGATATGAAAGAATTGAATATCGTTATCGTATCGAAAGTTTCGATATATCGAACTTTCGATATAAAAAAATTTCATATCGTTATCGTATCGATATTTCGATATATCGTACCGAAATTCGATATATTGTTTAATATCGATATATATCGAAAATAAAATATCGATATGTATCGAAAATATCGATATATCGAAAATTTTCGATATATATCGTATTTTCGATATAAAACGATATATCGCGATACGAGGAAATTCATATCGTTATCGAATCGAAAACGTACGATACGATATCGTATCGTATCGAAAATTACGATATATCGAAAATTCGATAATTTTTCGATATTTTTCAATACGATACGAGCGATATATCATTCTTTCGGTATTCTTCCCCGGCCCTACATATAAATGATATAAGGAGTGAATGAAAGAAAAATAATTGAGATTAATCAAAGGGCCAAACCTATGGTACTCCTGACCCTATATCTCAGTTTGTTTCTATCCTCAATAAATGGAGTGCTATGTTGCAACAAACAAGAACAAGATTCCTTACTATCATTCATCTCTTCCCAATCCCTGTTGGCAAGGCATAGCCTGCACATCCCGCAACGGCGCCCCTCGTGTCACACATCTTTGGCTGCTGGAAAAAAATCTCTCCGCCACCTCCCTCACTCTACCAAACCTTCCTTTCGTAGCCCACATAAACCTCTCCTACAACCACCTCTCCGGCCTCCTCCCCTCTCTCCCTTCTCGCCTTCTCACTCTCGACTTGAGCTTCAACTCCCTCTTCGGCCCACTCATCCGCACTTTCCCCATCACCATCCACACCCTAGACCTCTCAAGCAACCGCTTCAATGGCTCCTTTGATCCCTCATTTCTTCTCCTTCAACCATCCAATTTACTCATCTTCAACATCAGCAACAATAGTTTCACCTCCTCCAATCCTTCGTCTATTTGCAACATCTCCCCACTCATCAAAATCTTGGATTACTCCATGAATCAATTCATTGGTCCTATATCACCTTCCCTCGCCCAATGCTCAAACCTTCAAGTTTTCAGAGCAGGATCCAACTCCCTCACGGGTCCACTGCCACGCGACCTTTACACCCTGACAAGGCTGCGAGAAATCTCCCTACATAACAACCAACTTTCCGGGTCAATCAACAAGGCCATTGTGGACCTTTCAAACCTCATTATCTTAGAGCTCCATGCCAATCAACTAAGCGGTGAGATTCCTCAAAATATAGGGCTGCTTTCCAAATTAGAGCAACTGCAACTCCGCTCCAACAACCTCAACGGAACCTTCCCACCATCTCTAACAAAATGCACCAACCTCACCACTCTCCTCCTTCGCAACTACTTCCTCAACGGCCAAATCTCCACTCTCAACTTCTCCAAACTCCAACGCTTACAAGCAATTGATCTCGGAAACAACACCTTCTCTGGTAACATCCTGGACACCCTCTGCTTGTGCAAGTCCCTGAAGGCTATCCGGCTTGCCTTAAACCAACTCAGTGGCGAAGTCCCTCCTTGTATGGCCTCTCTCAAATCTCTCACACACCTCTCCCTCTCACAAAACTTCCTCTCCAACGCTGTGGGAGCCCTGAACACACTCAAACACTGCCAAAATCTGGCAGCCCTCTTCATCTCCAGATGCTTCCACGATGAGAGAATGCCCGATGACAATGACCTGCTGCACCTGGACACCTTCAAGAATCTGCAGATTCTGATTCTTGCAGGATGCCAACTCAAAGGCCAAATCCCAACTTGGATTTCAAAACTGAAAAAACTCAACGTTCTGAACCTCTCTTCCAACAAAATCTCGGGCCCAATTCCGGCATGGTAGGATCAATGCCAAGCTTATACTCCCTCAACTTAACTCAAAACTCACTCACGGGAGAGATCCCACGTGAGATAACGCAGCTGCCGGCGCTGATCTCCGACAACAGCAGCACAGACATGAGCCATCTCGCGTTGCCCTTTCTATACGACAATCTTCAGTACAACCAACTCTTCAACCTGCCGCGCAGCCTGAAACTCGGGAGCAATAGTCTCAGCGGCAGAATTCCAACTGAAATCGGGCAGCTGAAGCTCCTCCAAGTATTGGAACTGAGCAACAACAATTTGAGAGGCAGCATTCCTGAGCAGCTGTCGAATCTGACAAATTTGGAGAAACTGGACATGTCAGGGAATGATCTGACGGGAGAGATTCCGAAATCGCTGACGAAGCTGCATTTCCTGTCAGCATTCAGCGTGGCGGATAATGATCTGGAAGGGGAGATTCCGAAGGGAGGTCAGTTTGAGACGTTTGGAATTGGCGCGTTTGAAGGGAACACTAAACTGTGCGGTGATGTGATACACAGAAGCTGCGGCGGCGCGGTTGTGATAAACAGGGCTAGGCCCGATGCAGAAAATGATGGCGGGAGTAGAAGTATTTGGTATTATATGCAACTTCCTCTTGGATTGGGATACTTTGTTGGATTAGTTGGAGGTACTGCTCTACTCTTCTTCAAGAGTTGATCAGTTTATATCATGCCAAGACCAAATACTCAAAATTCTTAAGAGTACAACTCCCTTTTGGTCCAAAACATATAGTCAAATTACGAATTTGGTCCATTACATTTATTTTTCGATTTTCAGGTCCATAACATACGAAAATTGCTCTCGGTTTGGTCCTTTTTGGACGGCACCGTTAAAATGCGGAAGTCAAACGTTAATTAGCAAAAGTTTGACTCAATTAAGCTTAAAATTAGATTATTAAAGACTAAATAATTTGCTAATTTTTTTCTTAAAAAATATACCAATTAATTGTTTTCATAAAAAATACTAAATATTTATTTTCTTTAAAATAACAATTATTTAGTTTAACACTTTACCTCTCTTCTTTTCTTCTCTCGTTCTTTCTTCCCCCACACAGTAGCAAAGAATCCACCAAAACTTCGTCCTTAATTAGGAACACTGAGCAAACAAATTTGAAATCAAGAGGTTAGGGTTTTTGTTCTCTCGTTTCTGTTTTCTACAATTATTGCTTCAATTCTCTCGTGAATATAAGGTATTCTCTCTCCAACCATGAGTTGGGAGTCGTCGTCGCCGAACCCACCTGAAAATGAAGTGGATCCACCTGAGAATGAAGGCGAGAAGGGCCCTGGTCCGTCGGTAGCTAACCCTAGTCCCGAAGGTGGGTTGGTGTAGTCGAACCCTAGCCCCGCCGTGGAATTCGAAGCAGAGCTACATTCTAGTAATGACGAGTCAAAGTCAAACCATAATTCTTACAAGGGTGCCGACGACCTCCGATTGACGCCGATGACCCCGAATTAGAGAGGAGGACGAAGATTAGACGCGAGCTCGGTTTCTCGTAAGCCGCCACTTCCTCCGAAGGAGAAGGCCAAATTTGAGAAATTTATGTATGTTGTTGTATATGCTCCATGTTTTGTAGTTGTTGTTGGGATATTTTGTATGTTGAATTAATTTGATGAAAATCCTAGTTTTTGTTTGAAATTTGTATTTTGAGTTCGATGCATTTGTAAGCTAGCTTGCTTCTTCTTCTTCGAGATTCGAACTTGTTCTTCGATGCATTTGCGAGCTAGCTAGCCGGGTAGATTTTGAAACTAACAAATCACCCGGTTGGGTGATAGAATATCTACCCATTCTGGACTCCTTACGCCTTTGAATCTTTGTATTTGTTGGTGCAAAACTCACCCGTTGCGATGTATGCCCGGGCGGGTAAGTAGCTTTGCTGTGTGAAATGGTAGATAGTGGTTCTGTTCGGAGCATTTGACGTGCATTTCTGGCGGGTCTCCGGCAAGATTCATGCTGCTGCTATGCTGAATTTTGTGTTAAAGCGTAGTGCACACCAATTGTTTGATGGAATGTTTAAGTGAGCTCCAAATAAGTTTTTTACATCATATGAACAGATTTGATGAAAACACGATTAAAAATATATATATTTATTGGTATATTTTTTTAAGAAAATAATTAGCAAATTATTTAGTCACTAATAATCTAATTTTAAGCTTAATTTAATCAAACTTTTGCTAATTAACGTTTGACTTCTGCATTTTAACGGTGCCGTCCAAAAAGGACCAAACCGAGAACAATTTCGTATGTTATGGACCTGAAAATCGAAAAACAAATGCAATGGACCAAATTCGTAATTTGACTATATGTTTTGGACCAAAAGGGAGTTGTACTCAATTCTTAATCAATAAATAAAAAAAGTATGAATTTTATTTTAATAATTATATGACAATTAAATTTAATTTCAGTAAAAATATATTCTTTATAGGTCATAAAAGAAATCAATTAAACATGTAAATATGTTATGGGCGTGATTTGAAATTCAATTTTGCAATAACTAAGTAGTCTTATTTTAACCTGATACATAGATTTTAAAAAATAAAAGAAAAGTGCGGAAAAAAATAAATATAGAAGATAGTTTATACTTTTATACATTAATATTAAATAAAATGTGAATAAAATAAGTTAATAAAATGTAGAATACATTACTAAAAATAGTAAAAAATAAATGAGATAATTATTAAAGGACAGATCAAAATAAAAAATTGGAACAAATAATGGCAACGGAAGGAGAATAATATAGGAGTATAATTAGATTGACTTGCAAAAGATATTTAACTAATCAATGTTATAGTAATCTTTAAGATATGTTGATTTATAACAATACTATTGTAACATCCCAAAATTAGGCTTCGACAAAAACTACTCATGATAAGAAAGTTATCGAATTAAGATTTATTAATAAATATTTTGAAATAGGGGTGGCGAAACGGGTACCCAAATCCGATTTTGCGGGTACCCGTACCCGAAAACTTCAATATTATACTAATCAATCCCGACCCGTATAGTTAAACGAGTAACCCATACCCGCATCGGGTATCCCAAACCCACACACATAATTTGAATTGTGTATTATATTATTCAACGGCATTATGCTTTTAGTTTTCACTTCATCAATGCTAGTCATCTAATACTCCCTCCGTCCCAATAAATATGAAACGTTTGCTTTTCGGCACAGGATTTTATGTAGTGTTATTTTGTGAGTTAAAGAAGAGAGAGTAAAGTAAGAGAGAGGTAAAAGTAGAGATAAAGTTATTTCTATTTTAAGAAACGTTTCATTTTTAATGGGACAACCCAAAAAGGAAAACGTTTCATTTCTAGTGGGACAGAGGGAGTACAATAATTTTTTGTACATGTTTGAAATTATAGAATGAATTTTGGGATTGTTGCTAGTTGCTACACTACGATTTTAGATTTATATTTTTTTTACTTTGTTGTATTTGCATAATTCCAACTATTAACTATGCACAAATATGATGATTTCTCATCTCTTAAATATAATATGACTATGTATGAAATATAATGCAAATCCAAATTTCAAATAAGCAAATATGATAGAAACATCAAGCATGTCTAAAATTAAATCACCATTCATAAGTCTAATATAAAATAAAAAATAATTCACTTTCATCAAAAGTCTAAATATATATAACTTCAACTAAAAGTCTATAGATTTTAAATCTTTAATATAAAGACACTAAACTAATAAAAGTTTCACTTTCACCAACCTTGCAATCCTTCATTTGGTAGCGGATAAATAATTGGAAATAAAGTGTATCATCGGGGAGTATATATGGATTTGAAACTAATTAACTAAAATAAAATATTTCAAACCCCTATAAATAACGGGTATTATCGGGTTTAACAGGGTATACCGAGCGGGTAGCGGGTATATCCATACCCGCAAAAATTTAAAACAAACTACCTGATCCCGCCCCGTTTTCCATTGTTGTCGGGTAACGGATACCCATTACCCGGCGGGTAGCGGGTCGGATTGAGGGTTTCCCAATACCCGCTACCCATTTCGACACCCCTATTTTGAAAGGACAAAAAAAAATAGAAATAAAATAAATATTAATGATATTTAATTTGAAATGAATAATTTTTGTTAATGACATATATTCTATAAATTTTAGATATTATGATTAGGACGTAACCCGAGTTTGAATGAAATATGAAAAACTTATATATCTATAAAACTAATTTGATAAATTTGACAAGTATTTAATGCATGCATTCCTTGAGAAATGTTATTGCCGTGTACTCGTGTAACATGGAAGAGAATAAGAAAATTGGATCAAGAATTTACTTAGTCAAACTCTTATATGTGCAATGACATTTAATCAATTCACTAACTTCTAAAAGTGCCGAGAAACGTGGTGAGTCAACAATAGATACTCCCTCAATAATTTCCTAAAATTTTGTCACGTCATTTTTATCGGTCCTACAAAAATTTTCATATTACACTTTTTAACATTAGTAAAGACCAAAATTGATTATGAACATAAGACCATTTTACGTTTTTTGTCCTAAACATTATCTTTTGGATTTTGTGATCCTGAATGTATGCAAATTTAATCATTTTGGTCCTCCATCAACATTTCCGTTAAAAACTAACGATCAACGGGTTTAATCCCGATTTTGACCAAATTTAACTTTTAATTCTAATTTTTTACTTCTTAATTAAAGAGAGGGAAAAAAAACTTCCCAAACACAAATCAAAGAGAAAAGAAAAAACCTTTTCTCTTTTTGCTTATTCTTCAATTTACCCAAAAACAACTCCTTTCCCCCTAAAAGAAAATCAAATCCTGAGCTCAACAACTTCTCCACATGGGATTTCAAATCGAATTTGAAATTAGGGCTCCATTAAAACCCATCTCCACAAAGCCCTGAAACGACGAGACTGCAGCGGCGACGACGAAGGCGGAGGAGCTACACCGACGGCGCGTGAGTCGAGAATACCGGAGAAGCTTCCCCGCGACCGCCGAGGAAGCGCCTCCCCGTCTCCACCTACCATTTCAACGGAGCCAGGGAGTTCTTCAATCCACCGGAGCTCGAATCCATATTCATGTGCCACGCTGGCAGAGCCAATTGATTGATTTCGAATTTGGATTTTTAAGGATTTTTTTAGTTTTAGATGTGTTTTCAGTTTGTACTTTGTTTGGTAGCAGCTTAGTTTGGTTAGGCTTTGATTATAGTAGTAATAATGTATAAATACTACAATAGCTTTTTGGATGAATATGTTCCTAACAAACAAAAGGAGAGATTTTGAGATTTTGAGATTTTGAGATAGACACTTGTGCGCCGAGCTCACCTAACTTCCTTTCTCACAAATTTTCTTTCGTTTCTCTCATAATTAGGGAATTAATTAGGGAGTAAAAAATCAGAATTAAACATTGTCAAAATCGGGATTAAACTCGTTGACCGTTAGTTTTTAACGGAGATGTTGTTGGAAGACCAAAATGATCAAAATTTCATACGTTCATGACCACAAAATCCAAAAAATAATGTTTATGACCAAAAACATAAAATGATCATATATTCAGGACCAATTTTGGCCTTTACTCTATTTTTAATAATAAATTCTACATTTCACTAATTCATTCTGATTTACATTTAGTTATAAAACTAATATTTAAATCGTGCCCTATCAACATGTGCAGAACTTAAAGAACGATGGGATTACATATTTTTATTTCCAATATGCGTAAAATAATTTAGAAATAAGTTTTACATGTGTATTATTAATAGAGCTCCATGAAATGTGTAAATAGTAAATTGTCTCCATGAAATGTTAAAAAATTGGATAAATAGGAAGAGTATTAATGCATAGTTGACACTAATAATGAGGTATAACTAAGGGGCTACTTAATATAGTAGAATAGTAGAATGAAATGATATTCTTACCTCCATTACATGTTTTTTCTTGTATTTTTTTCTTAGGAATCACCACTCAATTTTCAATTTTTCAATGGGTGTAGTCATCCCTTCCATTTAGCTAAAGAATAATCATTCTATTTCAACATTTCACAAACACAACGACCCCCTCTCCCACACACACAGAGCAACACATATGCACATCAACAACACACACACACCCCACCACATGTACACACACCACCACCACATACATACACCACATATGCACACACTTATTTACTTATTTACGTGTATAGTATAAATTAATATGATTTAAAATATTTTAAAAAATATTTTTGAATAAATATTTGTTTAGTAGAATCAACATATTAATTACTCCCTCCGTCCCGGAGTATTAGACTCACTTCTTTTGGGCACATGATTTAAGGAATTGATATTTAAATAGTTAAGTGGAGAGAGTAAAGTATGAGAGAGGGAAAAAGTAGGGGAGAGAAGAGAGAAAAAAGTAGGTGGAGAATAAAATAAGATAGATGTTTTTTGCTAAAAAAGGAAATGAGTCTAATATGTTGGGACATCCCAAAAAGGAAAGTTGGTCTAATACCTTGGGACGGAGGGAGTATTTATATTTAAAAAATATGAAGTTAAAGATATATTTATAGGTGTGTGTGAAGTTATAAATGTTACCAAAAATAATGATAATAATAATTTTTTATAATTGACCAAATAATTCCTAAGTCGAATATTTATTATTTTAATTTGAGAATTGGTAAAAGTGGTGATTGTGTTATAAATTGGCTGGATGGAAGATTATGTTGATCGTTTATTCGTGCAGTATATTCTTGTCAGGTCAATGATCGTCGCTTTGACGTCATTTGCTTAGTTTCATAGTTGTGGCATGCTAGGATTAAAAACTAGTTTTATAGTTATAGCCTGCTTGGAATAAAAACTAAGTTTAGTAAAGGCTCCATCGTGATTACGGTATACCGTACCGAGATGGGCATACCATATACCGTACCGAAAAGTACGCTATGAGAAAACTTGATACCATACTGTACGATTTTTTCGGTATACCGCATTTCAGTATACTGAAAAGTCGGTATATCAAAATATGAAAACATTTACCTTACCGACATTCGGTATAGTACCGTGATGCGGTATACCGCGCTATACCGCAAGTCATACCTGTTTGATATATAAAATATTAAAAATAACATTTTATCTATCTAGAAAATGTCCAAAATGATAAAATTCCATCACAATCAAACATACTTCATGACATTCAAAATTCATATAACTTCCAAAGGATAATACTAACTAAATTTAAATCAAATAGTAATAAATATCAATGATTCATTGTATTTGTTGAAACTCAAATCTCAGAAGGAAAAATAAGCCATTATTCATTTTGGAGTATTTATTTAATAAAAACACAGCGTCATTTATCAATGATTTAAGAATTTGAAAATATAAAATATTATAAATAATAAATGGGTTAAATATATATAATTATTAAATACCGTAATTACGGTATAATGCGGTATACCGCGGTATATACAAAATTCATACCTTTGCCGTACCTAAATCTTTTGGTAAGGTATCATACCATACCGAAAAGTATGGTATACCAAAAATTCGATATTTTAGGTATTTTTCCGGTACGGTAAATGCGGTATTTTAATATTTCGGTATATTTAATTAGCCCTAATCATGATAGCGGTGGCTACATAAACTAATAAGTTGGTTGTTTATCTTTATTATTATACTAATAGCTCTGACTATGATTCTAAATATGAGTACCCACGAGATCCACACTTGTTATGATCAGTGGCCAACTCAATGGAAACGCAAGTTAATAAGGCTAAATAATTACAGATCAAGCAGGGTCGGTACGATATACGTTATCGAAACCATCATACTGTATATCTTATATTTAAAAATTTGGTATGACAAAAAAGTATTTCTCCGCCCCATAAAAATATAGACATATGATATTTCATGAGAATTAAGACAAAATTGGTAAAATAAGAGAGAAGTGAAGAGTAGTTAAAATAGTGTTAGCGGATAGAGAGACCCTCATTGTTGTTAGTGTTTTAATGGTTGTAAATGTTGTAATAACTTGATATACAAAGGTAATAAATTATGATAACTTTCCATAATGGAAATGCCCATATTTTTATGGGACAGACAAAAATGGAGAGCGCACCTTATCTGAATTTTCGGTGTACCAAATTTTTGGCATGACGAGTTTTAATACCGATAGCGTACTGCATTTTCGGTATGTCATTTGACATTCGGTATACCTTACTTTTGCGGTATACCAGACTTCTACAGTATATCGGACTACGGTACGGCAAATAAAAATCCCATTATTTTTGTATTGGATTTAGTTTTGATTTATATATTATCGAAAGTTGTAGTAATATTTTGAAAAATGACTCAACTATGACTTTTATGAAACTGACGATTCCATCATTCCACAATCTCAAATTTTCCTAATTTTTATTGATTTTTTTTATATATACCTAAAATTCGGTTATACCATATTTTCAGTATACCTCGGGATATATAGGTATATGAACATTCATAATGTTACTATACCAAAATAAACTGCTAAGGTATCATACCTTAAGAACAATTGCAGTACAACAAAAATACGGTATTCTTGAAAAAATTTTGATACGATAAGAGCGGTATTTCGATATTTCCGTATTTTTAACCACCCGTAATTATCGCAACTACTTAACTAATTATTTTAGCCATCGGCTTGGTGTTGGTCTGAAAATAAGGGAAATTAATCGAATTTAGTTGCAACCCCCATTTTGTTCTTCCAAATTCAAATAATTTTTCCAAAAAAATAGAATTCTACTAACTACCCTGATTCCTCCTTGTTTTAGGAAAAAAACGTGTTGCTAAACAATGTGTTATGTTAAGGGGAATGCACAATTAAAGGAGTTGACGCAGTCAAGTGTGTATAGTTTTAATTTTGTTTTATCTATGTCAAGTTGACATAATTATGTTAGACTCATTAGTCACCATTACCTCATAAAACCAAATAATAATCATCGTAAAATATCGCAACTTGCAATATAAATTCAAAACTAATAAATACATCGTTACCTTAGATCACTCTCATATTACAAAGAACAAATATATAGCGACTCGTGCATCCTATTCCTAATTCACATTAATTCACATTTATGTAAATTCTCATTAATTCATTGCAATTATGGTCGTTATATTCGAATTCTTTTGACATGGGTGTTGGTAAGATCTACAAACTTGTAATCTATAATATAGATTAATATGGCAATGAACCACAATTCAATTCGTAGCACGATTCTCCTTCATCCTATTGGTTGAGATTTTAGTCAGCATAAAGATCGACTAAAAAATCTGATATTTGTAATGAGAATTATGTTCTGTTGATAATTCAAATATTACTCAAGGTTGTGGTTGAGTAAAGTTGAGCTTCCACTCACTCCAACTAAGTTAATTATAGAAGGTTAAAACTTGATTTGATATTTTATTTGGTAAAAACCAAGTGTTTCATGCTTTTGATCGAAATAAGTGTCCATTTTTTCTTGTTTTAACAAGGGTGGACCTATCCCATTTCCCTTTACACCAATGAATCATTATTTTCCACCCTAGTCAGTTCTTTCCAATATTCAAATCTATCTCAGGAGTGGATGATGTGAAAAGAAGGGAGAAAATTAATCAAAATGGCCAAACCCATGCTCCTTGTGATCCTCTCTCTCAATTTGTTCCTCCTCTCAATAAATGATGTACTAAGTTGCAACAAACATGAACAAGATTCCTTACTAACATTCATCTCTTCCCATCCCCCTCCCCACAACCTCAGCCTCAACTGGTCTCCCTCCACTAATTGCTGCCATTGGCAAGGCATAGCCTGCGCATCCCGCAACGGTGCCCCTCGTGTCACACATCTTTGGCTGCCTGAAAAAAATCTCTCTGCCACCTCCCTCACTCTACCGAGCCTTCCTTTCCTAGCCCACATAAACCTCTCCCACAACCATCTCTCCGGCCTCCTCCCCTCTCTTCCTCCTCGCCTCCTCACTCTCGACTTGAGCTTCAACTCCCTCTTCGGCCCACTCATCCGCACTCTCCCCATCACCATCCACACTCTAGACCTCTCAAGCAACCGCTTCAATGACTCCTTTGATCCCTCATTTCTTCTCCCTCAACCATCCAATTTACTCATCTTCAACATCAGCACCAATAGTTTCACCTCCTCCAATCCTTCATCAATTTGCAACATCTCCCCACTCGTCAAAATCTTGGATTTCTCCATGAATCAATTCATTGGTCCTATATCACCTTCCCTCGCCCAATGCTCAAACCTTCAAGTTATCAGAGCAGGCTCCAACTCCCTCTCGGGTCTACTGCCACGCGACCTTTACACCCTGACAAGGCTCCGAGAAATCTCCCTACATAACAACCAACTTTCCGGGCCAATCAACACGGCCATTGTGAACCTATCAAACCTCATTATCTTAGAGCTCCATGTCAATCAACTAAGCGGTGAGATACCTCAAAACATAGGGCTGGTTTCCAAATTAGAGCAGCTGCAGCTCCACTCCAACAACCTCAACGGAACCTTCCCACCCTCTCTAACAAAATGCACCAACCTCACCACTCTCCTCCTTCGCAACAACTTCTTCAACGGCCAAATCTCCACTTTCAACTTCTCCAAACTCCAACGCTTACAAGCAATTGATCTCGGAAACAACACCTTCTATGGTAACATCCCGGACACCCTCTGCTTGTGCAAGTCCATCACTGCAATCCGGCTGGCCTTCAACCAGCTCAGCGGCGAAGTCCCTCCTTGTATGGCCTCTCTCAAATCTCTCACTCACATCTTCCTTACCGAAAACCAACTCTCCAACGTTGTGGGAACCCTGGACACACTCAAACACTGCCAGAATTTGGCAGTCCTCTTCCTCAACATATGCTTCAACGACGAGAGAATGCCCGACAACAACGACCTGCTACACTCGGACACCTTCAAGAATCTGCAGATTCTGACTCTAGGAGGATGCCAACTCAAAGGCCAAATCTCAACTTGGATTTCAAAACTGAAAAAGCTCAAAGTTCTGAACCTCTCATTCAACAAACTCTCAGGTGCAATTCCGGCGTGGGTAGGATCAATGCCAAGCCTGTACGTCCTCAACTTAACTCAAAACTCACTGACGGGAGAGATCCCACGCGAGATAACGAGGCTGCCTGCGCTGATATCCGACAAAAGCAGCACCGACATGAGCCATCTCGCGTTGCCCTTTCTATACGACAATCTTCAGTACAACCGACTCTTCAACCTGCCGCGCAGCCTGAAACTCGGGAGCAATAGTCTCAGCGGCAGAATTCCAACAGAAATCGGGCAGCTGAAGCTCCTCCAAGTATTGGAACTGAGCAACAACAATTTGAGAGGCAGCATTCCTGAGCAGCTGTCGAATCTGATAAATGTGGAGAAACTGGACATGTCAGGGAATGATCTGACGGGAGAGATTCCGAAATCGCTGACGAAGCTGCATTTCCTGTCAGCATTCAGCGTGGCGGATAATGATCTGGAAGGGGAGATTCCGAAGGGAGGTCAGTTTGAGACGTTTGGAATTGGCGCATTTGAAGGGAACACTAAACTGTGCGGTGATGTGATACACAGAAGCTGCGGCGGCGCGATTGTGATAAACAGGCCTAGGCCCTATGAAGAAAAAGATGGCGGGAGTAAGAGTCTTTGGTATTATATGCAATTGCCTCTTGGATTGGGATACTTTGTTGGACTAGTTGGAGGTACTACTTTACTCTTCTTCAAGAGTTGGTAGTCGATTAGTAATTAATCATAGTATGCGTTTATTCATTCTCATTCTCATCCGTGTATATGCAAATAAATTATCACCATTCTTTCTTGTTTAGGTTGGAAATATTACACACACTCACAAAAATAGTCCTCCCTCTGTTCCATTTGTCCAAAGATATTAGACTCATTTCTTTTGGCACAAGAATTTATGAGGTGTTGTTTAGTGGTATAATTAGAATTAGTAATAAAGTAGATTTTTACTATAAATAAAAATGACCCAATTATGTTGCGACACCCTAAAGTGATATACGAGTCTAATATCTTGAGTCGGAGGGAGTAATTGCTATTGTTTTCTCAAAGTAGTTGCATGCAAGAATTAAATTTTGTGATTAGAGGACTTTTTTCTGAGTTTCAAGAATAGCATCATTTTGTATCTTTAAAGAGAAATAACTGGATTGCCCAATTTAAAAAATAATGCAGAATTAAAGTAGTGTTAAAGTTTGATCAGTTTATTATCACTTTTGTATCTTTAAAGAGAAATAACTGGATTGCCCAATTTAAAAAATAATGCAGAATTAAAGTAGTTTTAAAATTTGATCAGTTTATTATCACTGTTAATTTTTTGTATGACATTATAAATTTTTAGAAATATATCATGCTTACTAGGACCAAATACTCAAAATTCATAATCAATAAATGAAAAAAAGTACTCCTTCCGTCCCACAAAGGATGTCACACTTGTGGGACGACACGAGATTTTTAGGAGGTTTTGTTTTGTGTGTTAAATGGAGAGAAAAAATATAATTTTTATATTCATGTGAGAGAGAACTTTTTCCAAAAAAGAAAATGTGACATCTTTTATGGGACAAACTAAAAAGGAAAGTGTGACATCTTTTGTGGGACGGAGGGAGTATGAATTTTATTTTATTAATTATATGAAAATTAAATATTATTTTAGTAAAAATATATTCTTGATATGTCATAAAAAAAATTAAACGTTATATGTTTTGGGCGTGATTTGAAATTCAATTTTGTAATAACTATAACTAACTAGGGATTGTGATCAATTGCTTACTCACCCCTTAATTGTCAACTACAACAAATTTATAATCATAGGAATTTAGAGATCTAATAGTCTATAAATTGCCCATGTATGTGTAGTTTCGTTTTTCATATTTAATATTAAAAAGATAAAAATAACTACCAAATTTAAGGTTTATGAACATTATATCAATATAATAAATTAAATAAGTCAACACGAATGTATGAAAATGTCTATACAGTTTCATATTGACATTATCCATGCATTATATTGACAGTATTCTACAAGTTGTATTGGTATAAACTGTTTCACAAATTATATGAAAATTCACGAAAAATATTATCAAATTTTGACATCGAAACATATGCATGTAGGATCTCGTTGGAATCCTTATAAAATTATCTTTAATTTGATATACTGTGTGAAAAAATAATTTAAATCGAGATAGTTATATGCATTTACAGTGTTGGGATATTTTTTAAAAGTTAGTTATAGTTAATTGGTTGTTACTTGACATTAATATCGGTAATTGACCTTTACAAGTATTGATACTCGTAATTGAATGATCGTGTGCCTTGATTTAATGATCTAATGTCTATCATTTAGTTATGGTTAGCAATTTAAGATTGAGTTATCAATATAATACACCCCTAACTAAGTAATACTCATTCGGCCTCAATATGTGTCTTATTTTAATCGTATACGCATATTTTAAAAAATAAAAGAAAAGTTCATATTTTTATATATTAATATTAAATAATATTTGAATCAAATAAGTTAATGAAATTGGAACAAGTAATAGGTACGGAGGGGGTATAATATAAGAGTATAATTAGATTGACTTGCAAAAGATATTTGATAATCAATGTTATAGTAATTTTTGGAGGGAACATCTTTTTAAGTCCACGAACTTTGTTAAAGTATCATTTGAGGTTTGTAAACTTTGAAAATATCATTTTAGGTCCGTCAACTACAAGTTAATATCATTTGAGGTATTTTGAACATTTTTCGGACGAAAATGCCCTTAAGGCCTTCAAATGGCAATTTAGACAATTCTTTCTCCACTCATCTTGCGTCAAAGACCTAGATTCCAACAAATTTTTTTACTATTATTTAATTCAATTACCATTCAAATTGAATTTAAATATAATTAAAATTTGCCATAAAAAAAACTCCCTCCGTCCCATGTTATTTGTACTCTTCACAAAGTACCTTAAGGCCATGGGGGCAATTCAATCTATTTACCCTCTCATTTTAATTAAAGTGTATAGTTTTGGGATAATTGATGTACCAAAAAAGATGTTCCCTCTAATTTAATTTTTAAAATAAAAATATCTTAACGATATTAATATTCTATACAATGAATTATTTACGTTTAGTTTTACTTATTTATAATATTTTAGATCTTGTACTATACTTAATATTAGAGTGAACTACAAAATTAGCCCCTATGTGTGGTGGATCGAACTCTGGAGGTACTTATGTTTCAAAAAATACACCAGACACCTCTATGTATGGGTATAATATCATTTGAGGTCCCTTTTCACTTTTACTGTCTTCCATGCACTTCCCATCCTCCTTATTTTTTGAAAATGCCTGTCTTCCATGCACTTCCCATCCTCCTTATTTTTTGAAAATGCCACTCCAAGGCCATTTCAGTCTTTCCAATTTTCACACTTTACAAAAATATTGGTATCTTTGTATAAACATCTTCTTCTTCTTTCTGAAATTCACATCTTACTTCTCTCTCTTGCACTCTTCTCTATGTGTTTTTTATTTGTTAGAAAGTAATTAGTGTTGTGTTCGTCGTTCGTCTTCTTCAATGTCAACCCAGTCGGTGAACTCGTCAAATGTCGGCGAAATTGGTTGCAGGTGGCTCAGATTTAACTACGAAAAGTGTTGGTGTGGCAACAAAGCTGTTTTAAAAATTGTCTCAAATTCAAGAAAGGATACGTTTGGTATGCTGTATTTTACCTGTGAGAACAAAGGCAAAATAGGTGGTTGCAGATTCTTCAGATGGCGCTATCCCACATCTATCGACAACGTTAGAAGCCCTATTGCAAAATGTGAAGTTGGGAATCGTAGAATAAAGGCCGAAGGTGTAGAGCATTTTTTGTTGTGTTGTTGTTTTGCAGCTTTAATTTTGTCTTTTGTCGCAATTTTCCTGACTTTTTCAAGTTAATGGATATGATTTGTTGATTGTCTATTGCAGTTTAAGATTTCTTGATTTAAAATTCTTAGTGTTGAGAAGTTGAAAATATTGAAAATTGGAGTTGTTGTCGTTTTCTCCCCCGCTTGGCTTTCGCCATTTTTAGTGAATGAATTTGAGTTTTTTGATGAAAGTGAATCTCTGGCTATTGTTTGAGTGGGTCTGTGCTACGTGGCGGGGCTTTTTATTATTGGTTTTTGGATATTGAAGTCAACAATGAAGAGACAGTAAAGTTGTGAGATGCAGCTATAAAGTTTCAATGATAGAATGAATATAAAGGATGAGATATAATAATGATGATTTAATTAATTTTAAACTAGACATGTGAACATGAAGCATAGTATTTTATACGAAGTTCAAGTATTCAAATAATTGGTTATAATTGCATCCTAATTAATGATGGTAAATCTTGTATAGACTATTAAATTGTCACATGTATAAAGGCATGCAAGATAATATTTCTTCATACACTTCCCAAAATATAATGTTAAAATACCCAAAAGAGTAGAGTAGTTGGGCAAAGTAGAGTAGAGTAGCAAAATATTGTTCCAAAAGTAACAACAAAAGTGAGTGGGAAAAATTCTCAACTGAAGATTGTTTCTAAAATAAAGTTACCATTCTTGCCTTTTCCAAAAAAAACCTTGGACCATCCCATGACCTAATCATCGTTGCCCCTCCTTCCACATCTTTGGGCAGTGCTCCTTCTCTTCCTGTATGTTATTGGTACCTCCTGCCTCATTTGCCCTTGCCTGTGGCTTGATGATTCACCTTGCGCAGCAGCTGGAGGAGCTTGAGATTGACATTCGTTCTGGTTATGCTAAGAGAAGACAAAAAATTAGATTTCATTTTTGGCACCCCACAGAAGATTAAATATCTTTTCAGGTACACAAAACAGATTTACCTCATGTGGACGCACATTCGACGAACTAGTTGATGTATTCATGGGATCATTCGAACAAGTTCGCCTGTTATGCCCAATAACTCCGCACCACCCACACTTGGCCGACATCTGTCGCTGGAGACATTCCACACCGTCATATCGAACCATTATCACTGTCTTTTCTGATCTATTCTTCTTAGGCCTCCCACGTTGTCGTTTACTGCGTGGTGGTTCAAGGTCAAACCCGACCTCCGATGACTTTGACCAATTGTCAACCCCATTAATGGGGTAAAGTACATTCCGGTACAAAAGTACCATGGAATCTATCTTGTAGTACGGAGATACATAGTCCGTGATTTCTCGGTCAATTTTGAGAATGCACGAAACGGCGTGTACGCATGGAATACCTCGTATCTGCCACCGCCTGCATGTGCATGATTTGTGCCTCAAGTTGACCACAAACTGCCCACCGGGTCCACTGACTTGGTAAGAATCATCACCATTGAAAATTGCCCGCCAAGAACCAGCATGCTTTGATTCCTTCTCGATATACTCCTTAATCACGGGAGGAACTGGATAATCGTAGGTTTGAATCCACTTCCCCCTGTATTGAATCCTCTGCATTTGCTTAGTCCGAAGCTCCTCCAACATGGTGATGATAGCCATCTCGCGAGCCTCAACGATCTTCGAGTTGAATGTTTCACACATATTGTTCAGTAACGAGTCACAACGAGCATGCTCAGAGAAAAATGCAGTCACCCATTTCTCCTTTGGCGCAGCGGCAACCAAGTAATTGTAGGCAGCAACATTCTTCACCTTCAGGGCTTCCATCCGCCTCTCGTACTGTTCGACAGTGGTGGAACCAGCGATCCCCCACAATGTGTTGCGCAACTTTTCACCTAGAAATCTTTTGTTGAAGTTATTGTACATGTGTTGGAGACATAATCGGTGCTCACTTTGTGGGTACTTCTGGGCAATTACCAACCCGAGTCCCTAAAAAGACACAAAAATGACGTGGCTATGTTTAGTAAAACATAATATCATATTTGGTCAATATATTGTTAGGTTTGGTATACTGAAAAGCATGTTTTTGAGCAAGTCTCGCACGAATAGAATCAATATATTATTACATTGTGTTTGTTTGTGCATTTATAAGATGTTTTATAAACATTTAAATGTATAAGAAGCAAACAAAGTCTAAGTCTTTTGCTTAGTAGACTGGTTGTGGGCGTCGTCCATTTTAAGGTAACACGGTCGGTTCTATGCAATGCTTTGCAAAAGAAAAAGAAGAATTTCACAACCCGAGATAGGCTTAGACTACCTATCGTGAAAGGTTGCAATGTCAGTCCGATTATTTCTAAGCCTTACTAAAATAAGATGACGTTGATGTGGTATAGCACTGAATGGATCTAACAGCAAGACGTGTCTTTATGCTATCTACTGAAAGACTAGGTCTTGATAAATAACTATTTCTTAATCAACATACGTTAGCATTGAGCATACGGTATTGATTATGCACTACTTTGACTTATCAAATGGTGCGGGTTTTTCGCAACCCAATAATCCTGATATATTGGGTAGTGGTGATTAATATCTAGCGGTGCTAGGATTGTAATTATGTTGAATCGTGCGCGAGGTGAGTCTCGTTTGATAATGTCCTCAAGAGGAGCTTGAACAAGGTTTTATTATTCGGAAACTGGCCAGTTGGAGTTTTATTACTCCATGAATAATAAATAAGTGTTTCTTGCTGTTGAGTCCACTCTTGGAATTAATAAGATGTTAATTAATTAAGTCCATAGCAGACTTCAATTAATTAATGGACATTTATATCTTAAGCGCGGGAAATAAATAATATAAATAACGGAAACCCGAATTACTTGTAATTTCGGATTTGGATGGGGAGTGCAATACTACTTCTGTAGTGGCTGCTCGTAATATTCCAATATAAGCTTGTATTAAATTGTGGGTTCAATTTAATTAGTAAAAAGCTAATTGGGGGAGCCCATATCCAAAACCTTCCATAGATCCCTTACTGGGCCCAATATGAACTTAATATAAATAGGAGAATAAAGGAGAGACAGAATTAATTTATTAGTAGTAGAAATTTTCGTTCCCCTCTAATTTGAGAGGAGCTCGAAAATTCTCTCAGCTCTCCTCCGTGAGATTTTTCTGTCTTCTTTATTCGAGTCCTAGTATTTTGATAAGATCAGCCCACCCTGATATTGAGATACAGTTTGGGAACCAGTCAGAAGATCTGTGGTCTAGTATTGAAGATCATCGTGGAGAAGGCGCAAGTAATCGTCGATTCTTTGGAGAATCAAATCGGTAACTCTTAACCATAGAAATCATGTTTAGGATTTATATTTTCTAAGCATGAATTATTTGCGTTCTAGCATGCAATTATCTGTTTAACGTGTGAATTGATTAATTGCATAATCGGTCAAATAGATCCGTATCTGATTTATTTATTTTGTACAAGTCTTCTGCTGTGCAAGGGGCACCAAACCCCAGCATATATATGAAACAGCCAAAACATGTCAATGGTGGAGTTAGGATGAGTCTGCAGGAGTTCACCTTTGTAGTCGTACAACTTCTTGTACTGGGCTCCCGCTCGACCAAATATCCCCTCAAGTGCGTACTCCCTAGTACGGTAGGCCTTCATTCGACTCAGTGTGGAGCTGAAATCCTCGTCCACGCATTTCCTAATCGCTTGTAGAGGAATGTGGGGGTTGGCCTTAATTTTCTCAGTGTACCTCCTTCCCAACCACTTAGCCGATATCCACCGGTTGGTATTCACAAGGCAGCATGTGTATGCATGAGCCTTCTGCTATGTATTCACTACAAAGTCTTCTGTATCGTTCTTTCTCCAGTATACGAACCACTTGCATTTGTTGTAAGCACCACGACATTTGGCCCTCATTTATTCTTTTTCATTCTTGGCCATATACACTGGACGCCTACTCATCACTCCGTATTGCCTTAATGCCTCGAACACCGACTCTTTATCAGGAAAGAGATCACCAATAAACCAATCTGGGCATAGATTATTAGTCAATTGGAAAACTCGGTGAGCTGTTTTCCTCCGACCACCCTTTTTCCCAACCACTTCTTCATCTTCATCTGAACTTTCGATGTTCCTTAGTTCCGCAGTCGGCGAATCGTTTAGTGGACCACTTGAGTTCCGATGTTCAGTTAGCACTTCTCTTGCTTCGACAACAGGGATACACTTGCGTTTTTTAATTGGTGCGCATTCGTCTCTTATTGATCCTCTTTCTCCCGCTCTTCTAGATTCACTACTCGCTCCAAGAGTTGGCGGACCTCCGTCGGTCGAAGAACCTGCAGCACCACGTGCAATCAAACTTTCAAAGAAAGTTGTGAAGAGTTGTTCATCACGACACATATGCGCCAAAGATATGAATTGGTCAAGGTTGTCGTCCTCCTCATCATAGTTGGCCTCATCACGTAACGGGCATTCATCATCGTCCATTTCCATACCAACTGTATACTCCTCATTCTCACCAGCAGGCTCTCTAACTTCTCTTTCAACCTACACAAACAAATAGGCATGTATAAAAATTTCAACCAAGGCATCATGAATAAGTATTATATCAAAACGAGGACCAAGGGATTCAATTATATCAGAACAAGGACTTGGTAGTGTTACCTCTTCATGACCAGGGTATACAACAGAACCATCATTTGTGCACTCAGTTTGACTCTGTTAAAACAAAACCAAAACAATGACTAATTAAACATCAACCAAAATTTTTTATCAAATTGACAACTATATGTGAAGACAACTTCTATGTAGTCCATGTAGTACCTCCATTGCCATAGTGCAACAAGTATTGGAACCGTCGATTGGGATGTTGCCAAGTATCCCCTCATGAAAGTTTAAAATGTCAAGCTGCATAGCAAACATAAACTTAAACTTAAAAAACATTTCCTCAATCATATATTTTACACATAGATACAAATATCACACACAAGAGCATATAGAATCTTATTCGTACATATTATTCGCCTCATTTTCATATAGATGACACTAATCTCATGATTAATTACATAGTATATTTCATGTACCAGCATTTACAACGTATACCTATATCTCACTAATTATATTTTGGTTATAATTATATAACTAACGTTTTACAGTAACTAGTCTCCCTTAGAAAATTAATTCACCTTATTACTCATACCTTATTCCAGATCATATTCATGATAAAAAAAAATCTAAACAAATGGATTTGCTATATAAAATTATAAGTTAGTCATTCTTATCAAATTTTAAAGATGCACCAGTTGATCATTATTAGTTCTAATAATTTTTACATTGTGCACTTTATCAAGTCTAAAATACATGTATGAATTTAAATCAAGCTAATAATATTCACAATATTTGGCTCAACCTAAATAAAGTTCTCGGTCATTTCTAATCTTCAATACCACTTCTATTTTAATAAATTTCATATTATAAACATCATATTTCTAACTAATATTTTCCTATACTTTCGTTTCTTGATTGATCTTGGAATCATGACATATTAACTTTGAATCTAATAATCAAAACATCATATTCAACATTCAATGATAACATATTAACCAATAATTCAAAGATAATACTCACACATACTTCTTTGTTATCAATAATTTAAGAAAAAATCCAATATATAAATAACTCAAACATGTTGTAGATTTTCAATATATCACTATTTTTATCATAGTGTCGTTCACTATAAGCCTCTTTTTTTTGCTTTCTTAATTGCAATAACAATTTTTCTAGGACCATTTTCGGGGCGTTAAAATAGCATTACCATGTCAATATCAGCGAAGAAGTCCATGAAGTCCGCTTCTCCCAATGACTCATCATCTATAGGCGCCTTGCCTCTATCTCTTCTAACCGCTGCTGCATTTGGCATTTCATCTGGAATTGGGATGTCATCCAAATTAGGAATTTCATTCACAACTGGGATTTCAATGACAACCTAACAACATAAAAGATACACATGTTGAAAAATTAATATCATTATACATACCCAAGTATGATTTAGTTCAATTAACACACCCACATTTATTACCTCTTCCAACACCACAGGGTGGCCCATTACAAATGCATGCACAGATTCATCTGAATGCACAACATCTTCAGCTTGAACAGAACACTCCATAGCAACACCACCATCCTCCGTAGCACCCATTGCCTCCATAATGTCCCCCTCTACATCAGCCCCATGATCTGAAACACCAATAACCTCATTCAACCTCCCCATCAAATTTTCACCCAACAATCCATCCTGTTCTAGACTCCTCCTTAGCCTCTTGTCTTCCTCGAGGCTGTTTCGGAGGTACTCTTCGAATTCAGGATCAGGTACATACCAACACAACATCTTCAGCTCGGCATTACACATCGGTTCCTGTTTGGGGTTTGGTTTCGGTTTAGGGGCTTCCTCTATCTCTTCAATAACTACTCCACTGTTGGGCAGCCGTTCAAACTTCTCCAAAATTGTAAATTCATCTGCCATCAGCTTCACCACGGCCTCTACATGGCTGATCTCCACGCTATAAACGTGAATCTCCTTCCACTTACCGCCTAACAACGAAAGGAAACGATCCATATGCTTTTCATCATACAGTGGGTGTTTAGGCTCACCGTGTTTTAGGCCGACTAACTCGTCATTTTTTTCAGGGTCACAGTAGTACCACTCGCAAATGTAATTCCGCTGGTAACCCAACGCGACCATGATCGACGATAGCTCAAAAAGATTGAACAGCGTAGTGTCGCATTTGTCGATATAATTCAATCTCCCACCAACGTACATCTCTGCTGTGGAATACACCGCCGTGATGCATATTGATGGTAAAAAGAGCATCACTTCCTGTAAAAAAAAAAAAAAAAAAAAAAAAAAAAAAAAAAAAAAAAACCTTCAAAAATTCCTATTTCCTACTCCCTCCGTCCCACAAAAGATGGCACACTTTCCTTTTTAGTTTGTCCCACAAAAGATGTCACATTTCCCTTTTTGGAAAAAGTTATCTCTCACATGAATATAAAAATTATATTTTCTCTCTCCATTTAACACACAAAACAAAACCTCCTAAAATCCCGTGCCATTTTCAAAGTATGCCGACTTCTCTGGGACAGAGGGAATACTTTAAAATTGATACAAACCCTACGTTTTCACGATTTCCTAAAATGATGAAATACGAAAAATGAGCATGTAAAGGTCGAGAATCATACCATATTCGTCGTAAGGGTTGAAGTTGGTTAGCTTTGCCTGACGGAGAACCCAAACTTCGTCCTCTAGGATAATCGTCTCCGGAAGCCTTGACGAAGACGCCTCTCCTCTTCGGCCATCGCCACCACCGTCGCGGCCGTCGTAGGTCGCTCCTTTCCGGGGAGCTCCACGATTGCATCCCATTTTGTGTGCGCGCGAGAGATAGAGAGAGACTGAAACCCTTGTGTCTTTGTGCGAGAGAGAGCGAAGTGCTAAGAGTAAGAGTGAGGGGCGAGAGAGTGAGAGTGTACTAGGATGGAAGCTTATTCTTATTTTAGGAGGGAACGAAAACCTCTTTGCATGTGACTTTTTGAATTCCACCCCAAAACATAATATCAAATTATCCCCCTAGACACACTACCCAAAAGCCTGCCATGTAGTCAATATCCCAATTAATGCGACATGAAAAATAATGATGAAATATTGGAAAGACTGAAATATCCTCAGTGGCATTTTCCGAAAAAAAGAAGGGAGTGAACGAAATGAAAGACCGTAAAAAATGAAAAAGGACTTCAAATGATATTATGCCCATACATAGAGGTGTTTGAGGCGTTTTTTGAAACATAGGTACCTCCAGAGTTCGATCCACCATACATAGGGGTCAATTTTGTAGTTCACTCTTCCAACAGTGAAATAACATAGGTATAAATATATGTAAACATTATACTTATACAATATTTGTATATAAAAGCAGTTCAATTTATTGGATGGAATATTAATTTTTCAATCTTAAAACTATACATAGAAGAATAAGTTATTTTTAAGTGCAATACAAAATTGACAATTAAAAATAAATTAAAATTCATTAACATACACAAAGTCTTAAATAATTCAAAGAGCTAAGTTTTATTTTATATACTTTTATGTAGTAATTGTAGTCTAAAAAAATTAGTTGAAATTATCAATAATCAATTCAATAAAAAAGACAATGGCATTCCTTAGTTGAATATATTATTAATTTATGATTGTTTAATTAAATAAAAATTAATAGTTGCTATCAATTGTTTAATACCATAACGTCGCGTCTTAATATTATCATTAGGCCATTTACAACATCATGAAAACTGTTCATAGTTATCATATCTATTCCCTTGACTATTCGTGAATCATATATTTTTTTTACTTTATTAAATTTGTATTTCAATGTAGTATATATTATATTATGATTAACTTAAATTTTCAGAAAGAAGAAAGTGGATGGATAAAAAGAGAAAAATAAATTACATTCTTTAATGAAATTGAGAAAGTAAATAGATTGAATTGCCCTTCATTGCCTTAAGGGTACTTTGGTCATGAAAATATTGGAAATAGCCAAAAAAAGTACTTGATTTGATATTAACTTATAGTTGATGGACCTCAAAAGATATTATGAAATGTTACGGACCAAATTTGTTCATTTAGGATAGTTGATGTACTAAAAAAGATGTTCCCTCATTATATTTAGTTTATTTGTTTTGAAATTAGATAGCTATAAATTTGGATTGTCCAAATTGCCATTTGAAGGCCTTAAGGGAATTTTCGTCCGAAAAAAGTTCAAAATACCTCAAATGATATTACCTTTTAGTTTACGGACCTAAAATGAAATTTTTAAAGTTTACAGACCTAAAATGATACATTGGCAAAGTTCATGGACCTAAAATGATACATTGACAAAATTCATAAACCTAAAAAGATGTTCCCTCTAATTTTTAAAATATAATTTATAATAATGATATTGTAACATCTCAAAATTAGTATTCTACAAATATTACTCATTTCAAATAGAAAGTTATCGGATTGAAATCTATTAATAGATATTTTGAAAGGACACAAAAAAGTAGAAATAAAATAAATATTAATGTATTTAATTAGAAATGAATAACTTTTGTTAATCACATACTATATTTTATAAATTTCAAATATTATGATTAGGACGTCACCCAAGTTTGAATGAATATGAAAAACTTATATGAATAAAGGAATATCTATAAAACTATCTTGATCTTGAGAAATGTGATTGTCGTGTACTCGTGTAACATAGAAGAGAATAAGAAAATTGGATCAAGAATTTACTTAGTCAAACTCTTATATGTGCCACCATTAAGATAAAATGACATTTATTCTCAAATGTGGTGAGTCAACAACAGACTCTCTCGGCAGGCATGCACAAACCGAACCGAACCGTCGGTTAACCAGCGGTTCGAAACTGCCGGTTCATGAATCGGAACCGGAACTGTCGCCGGCGGTTCGAACTGGCAAACGGTTCGGCGCTTCTAGCGGGCCAGTTCAGGTTCAAAGAAATGTGGAACCGGAACTGGCGGTTCCAAACCGCCGGTTCAACTGTTGAACCGGCGGTTCAATTAAAATTTAAAAAAAATATATTTTTTATTTATAAAAATTGATTGTTATATTTAAAAAACAATTTTACAAATAAATGAATACAAGGAATTCATAATAGCATATATATATTTGATGGACTTGTGAATTCTATGAAACTATTCTTGGTTATTTCTCTTTATAGAGACATCCTTGAATGCTTTATGTTCCATTTTCGATGTGGGAAAAAATAGGTTGAAGTGTTTTCTTTTATAACTACATGTTTAGATCTTTCATTCATCTTTTTCTAATGTAGGATACAAAACTTTCTTTTATCTTCTACTTTTCTTCAATTTTTTGTGTAATATATATTTTTTGTGTAATATATATAAACAAAATTATTATTTGAATACATTCTTGATTGATAAAAATAAATAATTATTGAGAAATAGTATGATTTTTATATAGAAAAATAATTATTTGTATAATAGTTATTGTTAGACTTATACAATTTGTATTATAATTATTCTCTTAATGTGTATAATAGTAGTATTAGGTAACATATACATAAATTTAAATATAAGCAAATCGATAATGATAAAGAACTAATGAATAATAGTTCATGTAATAATATTTGTTGTTAAATTATCATAATAGAAGATAGAGTACTAATATAGACAAAGAATGATGGGAGATCTATCATATAGTTATAAATAATAACTTTTATCCCACATTGAAAGAAAGAGTAACACATCAAAGAATATGTTAATGTAACTATAAATTAGAATAATCCAATGCACTCTCTTCAAAATTAAAGCCTCAAATAAAGGAAAATATATGATAGATCTCCCATCATTCTTTGTCTATATTAGTATTATTAGTACTTTATCTTCTATTATTATAATTTAACAACAAATATTATTACATGAACTTTTACAAAAGTTCTTTATCATTATCGATTTGCTTATGTTTATATATTTATGCATACATTAACTAATAAATACAATTATACACATTAAAAGAATAATTATTATGCAAATTGTATAAACCTAATGATAACTATTATACAAATAAATATTTTTCTATATACAAATTATATTTCTCAATAATTGTTTATTTTTATCTATCAAGAATATATTCAAATAATTAATTTGTTTATATATATAATACAAAAAATGAAGGAAAGGAGAAGACAAAAGAAGGTTTTGTATCCCACATTGGAAAAAGATGAATGAATGATCTAAACATGTAGTTATAAAAGAAAATACTTCAATATAATTTGTCCTACATTGAAAGTGAAACATAAAACATTCAAGGATGTCTCTGTAAATGAGAAAATCAAGAATGGTTTATGCAAAAAAATAAAATAAAATAAAATTAAGTGAACCGCCGAACCGGCCCTGAACCGGCGGTTTTGGCCGGAAACCGGTGGTTTTGAACCGTTGTCGGATCCGCAGGTTTTTTGAACCGGAACCGGAACCGCATAGACCCTTGGTGGGCCGGTTCAGGTTCACCGAAATCTTGAACCGTGAACTGCTGGTTCCGAACCGGAATCGGCGGTTTTTGAACCGTGTGTACCTATCTCTCAGTTAAAAAATTTGTTGCACATTTCCATTTCGCCCGTCCCACAAAATTTATCATACATCATTTCAATTTTTCCAATTTTTATTAGTGGACAATACATTCCACTAATTTATTATCACTCATATCTTACTGTAAAACTAATATTTAAAAGTAAGACTCATATTAACTAATCTTTTCGATTTACTTTCTAATACTTTTCTTAAAACACGTGCCTTAAGTCAACATGTACAAATTTAAGAGATAGTGGGAATATATTTTATCTCCAATATGCGTAAAATAAATTAGAAATAAGTTTTACATGTGTATAATTGATAGAGTTCTATGAATTGTGTGAATAGTAATTGTCTCCATGAAATGTGAAAATATTGGATGATAGGAAATGTATTAACGTGTGTGTGAGGGAATGAAATGATATTCCTACGTACATTTTTCGCCTTTGTTTGGTATTTTTTCTCTTAGGAATTATCTTTCCATTCCTCATGGAAATAGTCATTCCTTCTATTTAGCTAAGGGATGACCTTCATTCCCACATTTCACACACACAACCCCTCCCCCCTTCCCACACACACTACCACATACATACACCACATTTGCGCACACTCCTTTCCGTGTATATTACAAATAAATATGATCCAAAATAATTTGACAAAAATATTTTTGAATAAATATTTATTTTGTAGAATCAACATATTAATTATTCATATTTCATTTCTTTCCAATCCTATATTATTTGTAGGTACCAACCATAGGAATGAAATCAATCAAGGAATAACAATTCAATTCCATTTATAAACCTTACATTCACCAAACATAAGAATGAAATGGAATCCCCATTTTATTTCCATCCCCATTCCATTCTCATCTCCATTCCATCCTCCTTATTTCATTTTATCATACCAAGAAGCCCCTAAGAGTTATCGAGTGGTTATTAGAAATATGTAATCAAAAGTTCAATGTACTCACGTTAAGACTAAATAGAGATATAAAGTTAAAGATATATTTATAGGTGTGTGTGAAGTTAATGTAATTTTATAAATGTTAACAACGATACTCACTCCGTCTACCAAAAATAGACAAGATGATAAATGACAAGGGTTTTAATGTATAATTGGTAAAGTAAGCGAGAGATAGAAAAAAGTAAGATAGAGAAGGAAAAGTTAGTGGAATGAGTGTTAGTGGATTGTGGGGTTCATATTTAGAATGATGTATATGATTAGTATCGGTTGAAAACTTTCCATTTTTAGACTTAATCTAATTTTGGTAGACAAACCAAAATGGTAAAATTAGTCCATTTTTTTGGATGGAGAGAGTAATAATAATAATAATAATAATAATAATAATGATAATAATAATAATAATAATAATAATAATAATAATAATAATAATATTTTATAATTAATCAAATAATTCATAAAGTCGAACTTTTATTATTTTTATCTGAGAAATGGTAAAAGTGGTGAGTGTGTTATGGATTGGCTGGATGGAAGATTATGCTGATCGTGTATTCGTGCAATATATTCTTGTCAGGTCAATGATCGTCGTTTTGGTGTCATTTGCTTAGTTTTATAGCTGTAGCATGCTTGGAATAAAAACTAAGGTTAATTAGTATAGAATCCATCATAGCTGAAAGGGCGGTTACTACATAAACTAGTATGTTGGTTGTTTATCTTATTACTATCCTAATAGTTTTGAGTATGAGTATCACACTTGTTATGATTAGTGGCCAACTCACGGGAAACACAGGTTAGTTAGGCTAAATAATTAAGGATCAAACAGAGGTTGGGCGGTACGATATACATTACCGAAACCACTATATACTGTATACCTCATCAAAAATTTGGTATGACAAAAAAATTCACCCACATCCCATAAAAATACGGGCATATGATATGACAAGAGAATTAAGAAAAAATTGATAAAGTAAGAGAGAGAATGTAAAGAATAGCTAAAGTAGTGTTAGATGATAGTGAGACTCTTATTATTATTAGTGTTTTAATGATGGTATAGTTGTAGACTATTTGATGTATAGAGGTAATAAATTGTGTTAACTTTTCATAATGGAAATTCCTATATTTTTATGGACGAGCAAAAATGGAAAGTGCATATATTTTTATGGGACAGAAGGAGTAATACATTTTTACCTTACCTGAATTTTCGATATACCGAAGTTTTAGTATGACGAAATTCAATACCGATATCGTATTGTATTTTCGGTATGTCGTACTTTATAAATTCGGTATGCCTTACTTTTGCAATATACCGAACTTTTACCGCATATTGGACTACGGTAGGGCATACCAAAATCCCATTATTTTTGTACTGGATTTAGTTTTGGTTTATATATTATCGAAAGTTGTAGTAATGTACTGAAAAATAACTCAATTATGATTTTTATGAAACTAATGATTCCATCATTCCACAATCTCAAATTTTTCTAATTTTTATTGATTATTTTCGGTATATACATAAAATTCGGTATATATCATATTTTCAGTATACCTCGGCATATATCAGTGTATGAAAATTCATATTGTTACTGTACCGAAATAAACTGTTAAGGTATCATACCTTACCAAATATTGTGCTAAAACAAAAATATGGTATTCTCGATAATTTTTCACTACGAGAGCGGTATTTCAATATTTCCGTATTTTTAACCACCCATAATTATCGCTAACTACTTAACTAATTATTTTAGCCATGGGTTTGGTGTTGGTAAAATAAGGAATAATGGGCTCGGCCGCTCGGGCGCAAGGGAAATTAATCAAATATAGCTTCAAAAAAAATCAGAATTCTACTAACTACTAGAGGAGCCCACGGTTCAGGAACCGGCGGTTACGGTTCGGAACCGCCGGTTCTGGTTTTGGAAATTGTTGAACCGGAATCGAACCACGAGGGTGTTTCGCGGTTACGGTTCCGGTTCCAAAACCGCCGGTTTCGGTTTTGGTTCCGAACCTGCGGTTTTCTGACGGTTTTTTACGGTTTTTCACGGTTCCAAACTGCCGATTTTTTGCGGTTCTAGCTTGATTTCACGGTAGTGGATCTCATATTCAACTAACTCATTTCTATTCACATTTTATAAAACTAATATATAAAAGTGGACTCATATTCCACTAATTTTTTCAACTCATTTTTTGTTACATTTTTAAAACTCGTGTTGTGCTGCAAGATCACAGTAGGACAATATTTGGAAGATGGAGAGGGTATTAGACTATTAGTGGAAATATGAATTATGTTAAGGGGAATGAAAAAAAAGGGAGTTTGACGAAGACACGCAGTCAAATCTGAATAGTTTTAACAAATTTTTTTTTCATGTCAAGTTGACGTAATTATTATGCTGGACTTATTGACCAAAGCCAAAAATAGGTTGAAAAGGAAATCTCAATCTTCATAAAAAACAAATAATTGTCATCATAAAATATCGCAACTTGCAATATAAATTCAAAACTAATAATAATACATCGTTCAAAACTAATAATAATAGTACATCGTTACCTTAGATCACTCTCACACGACAAAGAACAAATGTATAGCGACTCGTGCATCCTATTCCTAATTCACATTTATGAAAATTCTCATTAATTCATATGCAATTATGGTTGTCATATTCGAATTCTTTTGACATGGGAATTGGTATGATCTACAAACTTGTAATCTATAACAACTAGTGTTAACTTAGAATATATTCATTCTATCATTTTGATATCATGGATAAATAAAATAAGTGACAATATCATTACATAAAACTAAAAAATTTAGGAATATATACCAAAAGTATATAAATCATATACAAATAAAATTTAGGGGACAATAATATCATTGTAAAAAGATAAAATGATGAACTATAAAACAAATAAAAATATATATATATATATATAAATACAAATATTAATAAAACCTAATATTAGTAAATAAAATAATAATTCGTAAGTCATGAAAAAAATACTTCTATTTGTAAACAACCTTAAAAAGTAAGAAATAGAACATAATCAATTAATGTATTATAGATGGATAATTATTTTGCATTGTAGGGGAGTGTTATATTACTAAATCAATACTTAATTGCTAACTACAATTAAATAATAGCCATTAGATATTCAAATTAAGGATCTAGATCATTAGCACTATAAATAAAAAATGTCAATAAGGGTATTAAGGTCAATTTAACAGATTAGTTGTAACTAACTTTTGAAAAATATATCATAATTTTAAAATGCATAACTTTCTTGATTTAAATTATTTTTTCGCACAACATATATCAAATTAAAGATAAATTCATAAGGATTCTAACGAGATCTCATTTGCATATGTTCCGATGTCAAAATTTGAAAAAAAATAAAAAAATTTCATAATTTCGTTAACAACTTTATATCAGTACACGACACATAATATGTCGATACAATGCTTGTACAATGTCAATATGAAATCGTATTGACATTGTTATGTCTTTGTGTTGATGTATTTCATACACTATATCGATATTGTGTTTCTAAACCTTAAATTTGATAGTTGTTATTATCTTTTTAATATTAAAAAATAAAAAAACGAAATTACACATGACAAATTGTAGATCACAAGATTTCTAAAATCATATGCTCTTAAATTAGTTGTAATTAGCAATTAAATGATAAGTTAGCAATTAATCACTCCCCGATGTTTTAAGTTATCATAGTTTTTATTAGCTATACTATATTCAAAAATAAATTAATTCATGTAATTATGGTAGAATTATTTTTCAAATCGTAATCAAACTTTAAACAATGGAATTTTGTTTGAAAATTCAAAACCTAATAGCAATTTAATTCCATAATTTTAGAGATAGATGCATAATTATAGGGATAGATTCTAACTAATTTAGATATATATAATACACGTAAACGTAATTCAAAATATAGTATGACATAAAGATATTATACTAAACAATTATACTCCATATGTAAAATATCTCTATCGTTTTCTATATTAGTTCGTTTTGGCATACAAATTTTTCATTTCCTAAATTAATTAGTTATTTTAAAATTATCTTACCCTAAATAAAATAAATATTATGAAGCCTGTACCCCTCCCTCTTCTGTTTATGCAGTCCTCCCTCTTCTCTTTATCTTCTTATATGGTTGCAAGCTAAATTTTCACCATCAAATCCTCTGGAAGTGCTTCTTCCGTTCTTTTATATATCGGTTTCTTTTTCTCCCTTTTCCTCTTGCCTTCCCTTCTTTTTCTATATTGTTTCCTTAAATTAACTATAAACATTTTCTATATTTTCAAAATAAAACAGAATATTGACAGTTCAAATGCAATTTAAGAAATAAAAAATGTTTGTAAACAGTGTAACCCCAAGGCGTTTTTAATTGTTGAACTTTTGAGTAAAAAAATTATTTTGTGAATGAATATTTATAGAGATTTGCTTTGTTTTAACTGACTCTTCTTATTCCTGTATTGATTAGGCAGAATGAAAGAAAATCTCTCTAATTAAACAATGGTTAATTAGCATTTGTTGTAGAATAAAGAGAAAATTAATGTGTTAATTAGGATTGGCTGTAAAACCAAAATCGTTTAATTTCTATCGTTAATTATTTTTTTATTTTATTTTAGGCAAAACACATTCTTAGGTCCTCATACTTTAATCAAAATGTTAATTAGGTTCTCGTACAATTTTTTCGTTTTAATAGGTCCTTATACCTTTCTGATAAATTTCATCACATCCTCGTACAATTTTTTCGTTTTAGTAGATCCTTAAACTTTGATTATAACTTTTATTAGGTCCTTATACAATTTTTTATTTTAAGATATTCTTTCACTTTTATTTTAGATAGTAATTTATATTTAATTAAATTTAATGAATCTTTTAATTTTATTATTTAACTTATCTTATGATTATAAATATTCAGGGAAACATATCTTTCAATATAAATATAAATAATCAATTGAAAATTCAGAAGTTATTCTAAAAAAAATTCGATTTTAATATTCAATCATCACGGTTAATCTTTTTATTATTCTCTACAACTTATTGAGATTATTGAATAACAAGATGATATTATCTTTATAGACTATGCTAAGTTAAATAATGGAATATTAAAAAGTTCAATTAAATTTAGATTATTATCCAAGATAAATGTAAAATAGTCCCTAAAACAAAAGATTGTACAAGGACCTAATGAAAGTTACGATAAAAGTATAAGGTCCTACTAAAACGAAAATATGTACGAGGACCTGATAAAAATATTGTGAAAAGTATAAGGACCTATTAAAACGAAAAAATTGTACAAGGATCTAATGAACATTTTGACTAAAGTATAAGGACCTAAGAATGTATTTTACCTTTTTTATAATATTCATAAAACCATTTCTTTAATTTGTTTTCTAAAATTCTCCGTTTACATATGTATAGATAGATATATTATAAAATAGTAATGGGATTTATGAAAATCCGGATACTCTCATGATACTAAATTAATTCCCTTCGGGGGTGTTCGGTTGACAAGACTAAATCTCATGATTAAATATGTATCATGTTTGGTTCATAAGATTGACCCCCTCAACTTAATCCTAGATGGATAGTCTCATGATAATTAGTCATAACCTCCTCCCTCCAACTAAACTAATCATACAACTTAATCCTATATGGATAGTCTTATGATAATTAGTCATGGCAACCGAACACCACCTTCATGTTCACAGTCATTGGATATAATAATTGTAATTAACTGCAAGAATAATAACCCAAAATTTATTCATAATTGGCCGTTACAAAATGCACATATTTCTTGCATAACTGCACGAAATTTTACGCCAAAATTTATTCATGATTGATACACCAAAATTTATAAATAATTAAATTCATAGCCAAAATTTATGAATATTTCAAAAGAAGTGTCTTTATATATGTATAGATATAAGTTAATATGGCGATGAACCGCAATTCAATTGGTAATACGATTCTCCTCCGTTCAATAGGTTGAGATTTTAGTCATGATGAGAGTGACTAACAAATCTGATACTAATGAGAATTATATTCTCTTGATTATTCAAATATTACTCAAGATTGTGGTTGATAATTAAAGTGGAGTTTCCAGGGAAAGTTAAACTTGATTCATATTTTATTTGGTAAAAAGCAAGTGTTTCATGTTTTTGTTCGAAATAAGTGTCCATTTTTTGTTCTTTTAATAAGGGTGGACCTATCCCATTTCCCTCTGCACTAATGAATATATAAGGAGAGGATGAAGGGAAAAGAAGGAGAAAAATTAATCAAAATGGCCAAACCCATGTTACTTCTGATCCTCTCTCAATTTGTTCCTCCTCTCACAAAATGTACTAAGTTGCAATAAACAAGAACAAGAATCCTTACTAACATTCATCTCTTCCCACTCCCCTCCCCTCAGTCTCAGCCTCAACTGGTTTCCCTCCACCAATTGCTGCCATTGGCAAGGCATAGCCTGCACATCCCGCAACGGCGCTCCTCGTGTCACACATCTTTGGCTGCCGGAAAAAAATATCTCTGCCACCTCCCTCACAATACCAAGCCTTCCTTTCCTAGCCCACATAAATCTCTCCCATAATCATCTCTCTGGCCTCCTCCCCGCTCTCCCTCCTCGCCTCCTCACTCTCGACTTGAGCTTCAACTCCCTCTTCGGCCCACTCATCCGCACTCTCCCAATCACCATCCACACTCTAGACCTCTCAAGCAACCGCTTCAATGGCTCCTTTGATCCCTCCTTTCTTCTCCTTCAATCATCCAATTTACTCATCTTCAACATCAGCAACAATAGTTTCACCTCCTCCAATCCTTCATCTATTTGCAACATCTCCCCACTCATCAAAATCATGGATTACTCCATGAATCAATTCATTGGTCCTACATCACCTTCCCTCGCCAAATGCTCAAATCTTCAAATTTTCAGAGCAGGCTCCAACTCCCTCACGGGTCCACTGCCACGCGACCTTTACACCTTGACAAAGTTGCAAGAAATATCTCTACATAACAACCAACTTTCCAGGTCAATCAACAAGGCCATTGTGTACCTTTCAAACCTCATTATCTTAGAGCTCCATGCCAATCAACTAAGCGGTGAGATTCCTCAAAATATAGGGCTGCTTTCCAAATTAGAGCAACTGCAACTCCACTCCAACAACCTCAACGGAACCTTCCCACCCTCTCTAACAAAATGCACCAACCTCACCACTCTCCTCCCTCGCAACAACCTCCTCAACGGCCAAATCTCCACTCTCAATTTTTCCAAACTCCAACATTTACAAGCCCTTGATCTTGGCAACAACACCTTCTCTGGTAACATCCCGGACACCCTGTGCTTGTGCAAGTCCATCACAGCAATCCGGCTCGCCTTCAACCAGCTCAGTGGCGAAGTCCCTCCTTGTATGGCCTCTCTCAAATCTCTCACACACATCTCCCTTACCGAAAACCACCTCTCCAACGTTGTGGGAGCCCTGAACACACTCAAACACTGCCAAAATCTGGCAGTCCTCTTCCTCAACAGATGCTTCCACGACGAGAGAATGCCCGACAATGACGACCTGCTGCACTCGGACACCTTCAAGAATCTGCAGATTCTGACTCTAGGAGGATGCCAACTCAAAGGCCAAATCCCAACTTGGATTTCAAAACTGAAAAAGCTCAAAGTTCTGAACCTCTCATTAAACAAACTCTCAGGCGCAATTCCAGCGTGGGTAGGATCAATGCCAAGTTTGTACATCCTCAACTTAACTCAAAACTCACTCACTGGAGAGATCCCACGTGAGATAACGAGGCTGCCTGCGCTGATATCCGACAAAAGCAGCACAGACTTGAGCCATCTCGCGTTGCCCTTTCTATACAACAATCTTCAATACAACCGACTCTTCAACCTTCCATGCAGCCTGAAACTCGGGAACAATAACCTCAGCGGCCGAATTCCGACAGAAATCGGGCAACTAAAGCTCCTCCAAAGATTGGAACTGCGCAACAACAAGTTGACCGGAAGCATTGCTGAACAGCTTTCGAATCTGACAAATTTAGAGAAATTGGACATGTCAGGGAATGATCTGACGGGAGAGATTTCGAAATCGCTGACGAAGCTGCATTTCCTGTCAGAATTCAGCGTGGCGGATAATGACTTGGAAGGGGAGATTCCAAAAGGGGGTCAGTTTGAGACGTTTGGAATTGGAGCGTTTGAAGGGAACCCTAAACCCTAAACTATGCGGCGAGGTGATACACAGGAGCTGCAGTGCGGTTGTGATAAACAGGCCTATGCCCGAGGGGAGATTTCTCTTATTTTAACATTTTTTTTCTCATTCCCTCTTTACCAATTTCTTATTAAATCAAATGAAACTATTTTCTATGGACAAAACAAGTATACGAAACAAATCATTATATCAAGTTTTAAAATCACAAATGTATACAACAGCAGTATATTATACTAATAAAAAGTTATATAATCAAATAAGTTTCAAAAATTCAGCCGATAATAGAAAAGGATAGGAATTTGTAGATTTGGATGTAATCAAATGCAAACTCCAAATATTGTACAAATTCCAAACTATGATCTGAACCGTTAGAAAATGTCAAAAAATAATAAAATAATAGCAAAAAAAATGTCAACATAGTATTTTGACGGTTGATACTGTGTTGACATTGTGTTGAAACTGTATTTACATTTTTTGTTGCTATTATTTTACCATCTGATATTTTTTAATGATCCAAATAAAAGTTTGAAGTTTATTATTTATACAATATTTAAAATTTATATTTTATCACTACAACACGTTATATTAGAAGCTACCAAATGTCATACATTTATAATAATAATAATAAATTATGATACACTTTCAAAACCTTTCACTTTCTCCCCTTAGGATAAGAAAAAATTTTGAAATTCTGCAATTATCAAAATCTATAAAAAGATGTTTATATTCAGCCAAAAAAAAGATATAATTGTGGAAATGACAACACACTTTTTTACACTATTGTGGCGTCTTAAGTGCAATAAATAGTGTGAGGTGGATTGTGAATTTTTAGCCGTACAAAGTTAAGGGAAATGCTATGTAGCCATATTAAAGTTAAGGGAAATGCTATGTAGCCATATTATAGCTGGCCATAAAATGGCATTTTAGTAAATTTGGATGTCATAGATATTAATACTTCAAATATCTCAATTAATGCCTTAATAATTTTACACTATTGCCCTTTCTATATAACTGTTATTGTTTTTCTAATTTCTCTTCACAAATCCGATTTTAACATTTCCTTTTCAGATTTATTCTTCTTTTTTTTTATAATTTTTTTCAGTAATTATTTTATACTGATTTTTTATTTTATGGTTAAACTTTAATCTCTTTAAAAAAAATCTTTTACTGTATATATTATACGATACTAAAGTTTAAGTCAATAGTAATTTATAAGTTGTGATACTATATATTATCATATTATATTTTAATATTATCAATTTTATTAAAAACCTACTTTTTATGATATAAATTTCATACATCAATATAATTTCATATTGATGGTTTTGAATATAATTTCATACATCAATATAGTACTATTTATGGTTTTGAATACTATAGTAGCGTGTACAAAATTTAAACACGGCATAACTATTAGTTCCAACTTAAATTTTATTACAAAAAATATAAAGTAAAATTTAAAATAGAGTAATTGTATTGAAAAAAACATGAAATTACTCATATCTCCCACTCTCTTAGAAAAATCAAAATCCTTCCCTATTGCATTAGTATATTAATGTATAGCCTATAATATACTAATAGGTTTGTGTTAAAATGACAACACCTCTTAAAGTGACATTGTGACACCACGTAGTCAATAATATTATAAACGCTAGACATCAATCTATAGGTTGTTGTCTAGCGTATTGGATATTGCTGGTCAAGAAAAAATTATTGTAAATTGTTGTGTAGCGTATTGGATATTGCTGACCGAGAAAATTTACCCTTAGGCATTTTTTATGATTGCCACATGGTAGCTGATTATTCGTTCACGTGTTCAAATGATTGACTAGGAATGGTGGTATAGTGTTACTTTAAGAGGTGTTATCATTTTAATGCACCCCCTATACTAATATATTTAAAAAATACTTAAATGACAATATCAAAATATAACATTAATTATACATAATATTTTATACAAGTAATATATTTTTCCAATTATAAGGTGTGATATAATCTAATAATAATAGCAATTAATATTATAATTGTTAACATGGAGTATAAGCTTAGTACTTTTAAAAAATGAGCTGCTAGCCGATGATGATGGTTGAATTACTTATAAAACAATGATTATTAAATTATAGTACTTGTATGTATCAAATTAATTAATAACTTTAATTTGTTTCAAAACAAATACTACTACTTAACTACATATTTTATGGAGTATAATTTAAGGGTTTATTCTATGTTTAATTATTTTATTCTAAATAATTATAACCTCACAATAATTTAAATTAACTTAATAAACTATATAATTGCCACATCATTTTTTTATTAAATTTAAAAAAAAAACATAATATCATCATCAAATTTTGTTTTAAGGGACTTGTACAGTATTTTGAATCACTACTTTGTTCTTGGGCATACATGGATTGATGGTAGTTGTTAATTACATTGCCTATATGCAAAATTCAAAATTTTTAATCGTGAAGATGTTGTAAACGTAATTCTAAATAATTCAATTGCAACCAACCATCTCAATGTTTAAATGGTGGCAAACGAATATTATACTTAATTAATAAATTAAATTGATGAATAGTTCAGTAAGTGTAATTACAAATAAGAAAAAAATAGCTATAGTTTGTAATATTATATACGTACATTGTTATAATTTCCAATTATTATTGAATAAAAATAGCTATAAAAATAATGTAATAGTATTTTTTTAATAAATAGTATTCAACTAATTTTACAATCAATTGAAGTTTAGATGTATCAACTGGAAATAGATTTTTTTTAAAAAAAATAGAAATTTGATTTAATTCTAAATTAATTGAATAATTAAATACTAAACTGAATTTAGAGATTAACTGAAATCTATAATTCCTAAACTGAATCAAAGATGAATTGAAATCTTCAATGTCTTTAGCTGAATTTGAAATCAATTGAACCAGTAATTGAATTTGAGATAAATTGAATTACTCAATCATTCAATTAAATTTAATACATAAATTAAAAATTTCAATTATTCAACTAAATCGAAGTTATATTGTAGGAGTATCTAATAACGACCGAAATCCCAAATTATTTAATTACATAAACACAAGATCAAATTTAAATTTTCATTTGAACTTAAGATAAGTTTAAGTCCACAATCACTCAAATATAAAAAATTAATAGATTAAAAGGCATTAGTTTATCATTAATAGATTTTAACATATTCTTATTTTTAATCATTAGTAATAAATTATATTGCGATACAATCATACTATTTACTTCTATGGAATCAAACTATAAAATGGTTAATAAATAAATTAATAATATAAAACCGATGTATTTATGAACTATAATAATTAAAAATATTTAAAGAATGCAACTACACAAGTGCGTTATATATATGAAAAGATATCTCCCCGACTAAAAGGGTACAATTGTCCCAATTATGTTTGCTGTTTTTGAGGTGAATTAATTTTGTTGAATTAGCATTAATTACACTAATTTTTTATTTAGTTTTTAGGTGTGTGGCCAGCCACATTATGGCCATTTAACATCACTCCAAAATTAATAGGTTATGGGTGGCTAGTTATAAAAGTGGCATTGAATGTCACAAATATTATCTACCGTTATTTCGTTTAGTGGACAATTACTCATGCAATAAATGAAGAGCCTAATAAATATTGCTTTATGTTACATTATTTAATACTTCGTCCCACGTTAGACACACTTTTTTGTAATTATTTTAAAAATATGATAGTACTAATAAATAATTATAATAAATAAAAAAATAAAATCAAAAAAGAAAAATGTAGAGAACATCACTATACCTATTTCTCTTCAGCCAAAAAAATGTAGTATGAGACTGAAAATACTACGCAACTCTCAATGATATTTATGTTATTATATTCAAAACTTGCATTTTGTAATATCAGCAAAATAAACATATTTGCGAGGTCGTGGACCGTGGGATCAAATGCCTTCCATCAAAAAAATTTCTTGTAATTGAGTATTTCACTATATTTTATTCATAAAATAATCATATACTAGTAAAATAAATATCAATAAATATAAAATACCTTAAACTTAAAAAAATAACTAAACTATAAATTTTAAATAAATAACAAAATAATATTATTTTCTTAAGTACTCCCTCCGTTCCATAGTAATAGAGTCATTTTGCCATTTTAATACGTTCCATTGTAATTGAGTCATTTCGTCTTCTTCAGCTTTTCTGATCTGTTGTTGCTCTGTTTCCTTTACACTGATCTGTTGAGGAAGATGATTTTGTTAAAGTTATTTTACTTTTCGTTCCTTTCTGCAGGGGCCTGACAACCCCGTTTATTCTGTTTGTCTTTTGATGCACTATTTTTTAGCACTATTAATACCTGCAAGTATACATAATAGAAATAGTTTAGCCAAAGGTCAGTACCGGATATCGAACATGGGGAAAACAAACACAAACTGTTTATCTTCTACTAAGACTCAATCACTATCTGGAAGAACCGAAAGATTTTGAAAACTTTTGAAAACAGAAAAGAATAGAAAGCGAATAACAACTAGATGCAATTAAAACACAGAGATAAACGATAGAGATAAGGGAATTCCAGGGATATGCGTTCACAGTTATGGTTATACAAATTCTAAACTACAATACCCTAGCACAGTTATTACTTTGATAGGACGAGTCACCTAGCTTATGCTCATGCGATGCAAACATTGATTACAAAATTAGGATTGTCAATCCTAACATGTAACTCCATAAAGCTCCTAAGACCCTTGAAAAGTCCTCACTCTCAAATAACAGTGATGTTTTAAGGGAAGCTAACTGTAGCGTCTACTAAGTGGATCTAACTCGCTAGAACTCTCTCACAGTTATGAAGCAAGTTATATTAAATCATGCAAGATTGTGTCACTCAATCATGCACCATCAGAATTACTTAGGGAAGAAACAAAGTAAAAGTAAAAACAAAACAGATATTAAATAGAAAAATAGAATTGTATAACCAAAGTCGTTACTAACACATCTCTAGAATCCTATGAGTTTAGTTACACATAATGAAATAAGCTAAACACATAGATTGAATGGAAGACAATTTGAACATAAAACTAAAGCAAATAAAACCCGTAGGTTGAATCCTTGTCGTTCTTAATGCTCTTGAAATCCTTCTTCAACTCCTTGCACAAAGATGTACTCTAGCTTTTAATCTCTGGGAATTTATGTTGCAAAAAGAAGCTCTAATTTGATGAAGCTTGAGGTCCTATTTATAGGGAAAAGTTAATCCTCATTGTAGAAGGAAAAGATCTTCAAAATATGGTAAATCTTGAAGCAGATCTAGGTCTGATTGGATTCGCCGCCTTTCTCTAGCGGGCCGCCGCACCTTGGCTAGCGGTCGCCGCATTGCATTCCAGAGTCTCTGTTCCTTCGACGGCGGACCGCCGCATGAATTCCGGCGGTCGCCGGGCGAGACTCTTTCCCAAGTGTAAATTTCCGAGGCGGGCCGCTACATAGCTCTGACCGCTGGGCGCCGGCGGTCGCCGTACAACGTGCGGCGGTCGCCGGTCGCCGTCTGAACTTCAGAATTCTAGACTTTGCGTTTTGACTCTCTTTTTCGGCTCAAATATACACATTTCTCACAAAACCTGCAAAATATCAAAATAGATAAAATATGCAAATAATGGACATGTAGAGTGATTTTAATATAAAAAACGTACCAAATAATGGCCTTAAAACAGTGCAAAATCCGAGCGTATTTTTTTTTTATAGTAATGTCTTTTGAGTTGATCAGTTGGGTATTTTAGTTGTTCAGCTTAGTTAGTTTTTCTCCTTTCCAGAGCCAGTAGACACTTAACCCACCTCCAAAGTAAAGCGTGGCAGCAGCCAAGCCCCAAGCCATATCACACAAACATGTCACAACGCCTCATTTATGTGGGATCGATCGTTACTTCCCTATACTAGTTAGTTAGTATTAGTGTGTTAAGGTTTTTGTTCGATCGCCCTCCAGTCAGCTATTCCCTTCTTCTCACTCGAGTCGGCGCCACTCAGCTTGATCAGCCTGAGATTTTACTGGATCCACTAAGTCGTACTCTGCAGGTAAACAGGAAGAAATAGGCTGGCCTGATTAGGAAGGCCGCAACGATACACACACTCTTTAAAGAGGAAGAAGAGCGCGCGCGAAAAGGAAGGCCGAACAAGCTGCCTCTCTTCAAAATAGTTGTCTCCTTTTATCGTTGAGGCTCGGATCCCTAGGGTGCTTTTCTTTGTTGCTTTTACACTTGTTCCCTTCGCAAAAGATCCTTTAATATGTTCTTCGCTTCTCATTCTACTCCCACCATCGCTGTTGTGATCTCCTAGGTCAGGTTTCGAATTGACATACTTCACTTCGATTATCCTTTGATTCCATCTGCCTGGTAAATTCGTATCAGCTTCCTGGGTCCGACAGATTTTCTACGCACCTAAACTTATAAACGCGTGTTAGCTCATTGAAATCACAAACCCCATAACCAATGCACGAAATGAGCCTTAATAAAGGGGGGACAATGTTTGCCGCTACTATGACCGATCTCTCGGCTAAGTTGATCGATACTGATCGTCGGAGGGAGGATCTGGATAAGCTCCGTGATCGTGCAGAGGTGGTGCGTGATCTGCAGTTGAAAGAACTTCACGAGGAGTTCATTGCCTTGCAGATGCAATAGAATAAGTTGATGTCTCGGATGCTGGCTTCGGGCGACAGTGTTGCGTGGGTAGGGGGTCAACCAAGAGCACCTTATATCTCTACACGCAAATCTATGGTGGGTTTCCAATCTTCTCTGGAGAGGATTTGGCCGGCTGGTTTCTAAGGTACGATCATTTCTTCTCCGTCGAACTGACACTTGATGATTCGAAGGTGCGGTCGGCGGTCATTAATTTTGAAGGTCGAGCTCTCCAATGGTTCCAAAATTGGTCCAAATACCAGGATTAACTGATGGAAACTCCTTGGTCTTTATTTATGCGAGCTTTGGAAGGGCGTTTTGGTGATCACTTGCTCGAAAATCCAATGACTAAGCTTCTATCTCTTAAACAAACGGGTTCGTTCTCTTATTACCAAGATAAGTTTGAGTTACTTTTGGGTCATGTTTTTCTATCTGAATCGTATGTTATTAGTCATGTCATAAATGGATTGCGGCCTTATGTCGAAAAGGTTGTGCGGTTGTTTATGCCCCAAATTTGGGGGGTTAGGAATCGAAGCTATCATCTACTAATGCGGGTAATCCACCGTGTTGCCTACCCCTATCATGCCTGCCTTCAAGAGTAAGCGACTTATGACTGAGGAGGAAATGACTGATCGACAAGCAAAGAGTTCGTGCTATGGCTGCAAAGAGAAGTGTGAGAGAGGCCATAAGTGTGCTAGGAATCAGTTATACATTCTGGAAATAGATGATGTTGTCAATAGGGAAGCTCTAGACAATAAAACTGATAATGCAGTTGATAAACCTATTGATGATGATGATAATCCATTGATTTCTATTCATGCTATTAGTGGATCGGTTTCTAGAGGATTTAGGACTATGAGGTGAAGGAACTGGCAGTGGAAGCGTAGTCGCGTGTTGATTATCATAACTTGAATTAATCATGCTTTAAGAATATTGAAACCTAAAACATGCTTTTCTACGGAGCAGAAATAATACCTAATTAATTCTCCAAAGAATTGATGATGGCTAGCGACTTCTCCACGTGACGCTTTGAATACTAGACCACGAATCTTCTCTCTGGTTCCCGAACCGTACTCCAATATCAGTGTGGGCTGATCTCACCGGAATACTAGGACTTAAATAAAGAAGACAGAAATTCTACTCCTAAGAGGATAGGAAAAATTCGTCCAGCTCTATAGGGGGGGGGGGGGCGAAAATTTTGAGAAAAATAATAATGATTTGTGTTATCTTTCTGTCTCTTTTATTCTCCTATTTATATTAAGTTCCTTTTGAGCCCAGACAGGGATCTATGGAAGGTTTTGGATATGGGCTCATCCAATTCACTTTTTACTAATTAAATTGAACCCACAATTTAATATAATCTTTAATTGGAAAATTACGAGCAGCCACTACAGAAGTAATGCATAATCAATACCGTATGCTCAATGCTAACCTATATTGATTAAGAAACAAATATTTATCAAGACCTCACCTTTCAGTAGATAGCCCAAGGACAAGTCTTGCTGTTAGATCCGTTCAGTGCTTTACCACACCAATGTCATCTTATTTTAGTAAGGCTTAGAAATATGCGGACTGACAGTGCAACCTTTCACGATGGATAGTCTAATTCTATCTAGGTCGTGAAATTCTTCTTATTTTTTATTTAGGACTGGCTGTGTTACATTAAAGTGGACGCCGCCCACAACCGGTCTACTAAAACAAAGACTTAGACTTTGTTAAGTTAACTTATACATTTAAACGTGCATAAACACTCATTAAATGTAAAACATAACACCATTATGACAAAAATAATCTGTTTTATTCCTTAGGAAATAAAATAAGAGTTTTACAGTATTCAATCACTCGAAACGTGATTTCTAGTATACAAACTCTAACAATCTCCCACTTATACTCAAAACACTTTCGAGTATACAAAATGTGCTAACGTCTAATTCTCTCACTTATACTGAAAGCGGATTGAGGTCTTGTATTAGTCTAACTCCCATTCCTTCAACATGGCTCTCAAACAGCTTGACCGCTAATGCCTTCGTGAAAGGATCTGCCAGATTGTTTTCTGACTCAATCTTGACCACTTGTATGTCTCATCTCTGCACTATATCTCGAATGATATGATACTTCCTCTCTATGTGCTTGCTCCCTTTATGAGGCCGTGGTTCCCTCGAATTCGCCACAACACCAAAATTGTCACAATAAATGGTGATGCTCTTGGGCATATTCGTAACCACACCTAAGTCCACAAGAAAGTTCTTAAGCCATACAACCTCTTTTGCAGCCTCTGAAGCAACCACATATTCGGCTTCCATGGTAGAGTCTGCAATGCATTTCTGCTTTACATGAGACTACCAACAGCCGAGGCATATGGTATCAGGTCTAGTACAAAGCATAGCATACATGAGACTACCAACAGCCGAGGCATATGGTATCCTTCTCATCTCTGCTATCTCAGATGTTGTCTTTGGACACATCTCTTGAGATAAATGGATGCCATGTCTAAAAGGTAAGAAACATTTCTTGGCATCTTGCATGCTAAAGCGTCTAAGTACCGTATCGATGTAAGATTCTTGGGATAAGCACAACGTTCTCTTTGCACGGTTCCGAAGAACCTTGATACCGAGAATGTGTCCCGCATCATCCATATCTTTCATCTCGAACTGGCTGGACAACCAAGTTCGTACTGATGACAACATCTTTTTATTGTTTCCAATTAGAAGAATGTCATCTAATACAAAACTAAGAACACAACATTACCTTTTTAACCTTCTTATACACGCAGCTTTCAATAGGGCACTTTCCGAATCCAAACTTTTCACACTTTTGAACAGTTTGATCAAAACACTAGTTCCATGATCTAGATGCTTGCTTGAGGCCATAAATGGCCTTCTTAAGCTTCCAAACCATTTGTTCATTTCCCTTTACCACATGGCCTTCGGGTTGTTCCATGTAGATGGTCTCCTCAAGACTCCCGTTTAAAAACGCAGTCTTAACGTCCATCTGCCATACCTCCCAATCCATGTAAGCTGCTATAGACAAAAGAATACATATTGATTTGAGCGTGGCCACTGGGGAGAAGGTCTCATCGTAGTCGATGCCTTCCCTTTGGGTATACCCCTTAGCCACTAGTCTTGCCTTAAAGACTTTAACTCGTCCATTGGGTCCACATTTACGTATGTATACCCACTTGCTCCCAATGGCAGTACAACCTTCGGGTGGGATAGACAAATCATAGACGTCTTTGTCTACCATTGATTGTAGTTCCGAATCCATTGCTTTCACCCATTCGCAATGATCGACATCTGTCTGCGCCTCAACAAGATTCCAGGGATCAAGTACATTGCTGTCCGAGGAGTGATCCATGCACTCTGTCAAACCAATGTATCTTTCGGGCTCATGAGAGACCCTCCCACTGCGACGCGACACTACAACATTCGGTGTATTAGTTGAAATTTCTGGAATTGTTGTTACACTAGGTGTCTGTTCTTGGTTAATGGAACTTGTGACTGAAGTTAGCTCTTCAAGAGATATCTCACTGTTGGACTTATGATTCATTACAGAGTCTTCCTCTAAGAATATGGCATGGGTGCTCACAATTACTTTCTTATCGCGGAGACTATAGAATTCATAAGCTTTCGATCCTTTAGGGTAACCTATAAACACACATACCTCCGTCCTAGGTTCCAGCTTAGTTGGATCATTTTCCAATATATAAGCCTGACATCCCCACACTTTGAGATGTTCTAGATTGGGCTTACGCCCAGTCCACAACTCATATGGGGAAGTAGGAACTGATTTAGAAGGTAGATTGTCTAATATATGACTTGCAGATAGCAAGGCATGTCCCCAAAACGAAATTGGTAACCGTTCATAACTCATCAGCGAACGAACCATGTTTAACAAAGTCCTATTTCTTCTTTCAGCTACGCCATTCTGCTGGGTTGTCCCTGGCGCAGTCAGTTGGGATTGAATTCCCGACTCTGATAAGTAGTCCAAAAACTCGGCACTTAGGTACTCGCCTCCGCGATCAGATCGCAGGCATTTGATACTCTTGCCATGAAGCGTCTCTACGGAAGCCTTAAACTCCTTGAACTTTTCAAAAGTTTCAGACTTGTAGCGCATCAAATAGACGTATCCAATTTTCGAGAAGTCATCAATAAACGTGATGAAATATCAAAAACCGTACCTTGCCTCGGTTGACATTGGTCCACACACATCTGTGATGCACTTTATATTAGCACTAAGTAAACCTGCAAGTATACAGAGGATATATAGTATAGCTAAAGGTTAGTACCGGATATCGAACACGGGGAAGGCAAACACAAAGTTTCTATCCTCTACTAAGACTCAATTACTATCTGGAAAAACAAGTAGGTTTTGGAAAACTTTTGAAAACTAGAAACAATAAAAAGCATAAAACAACTAAAAGCAAATAAAACACGGAGATAAGCGATAGATATAAGGGAATCCCAGGGATGTGCGTTCACAGTTATGGTTATACAAATTCCAACTACAATACCCTAGCACAGTTTATACTTTGAAAGGACGAGTCACCTAGCTTATGCTCATGCGATACAAACGTTGATTACAACATTAGGGTTGTCAATCCTAACACGTAACTCCAAAAAGCTCCTAAGACCCTTGAAAAGTCCTCACTCTCAATTAACAGTGCCGTTTTAAGGGAAGCTAACTGTAGCGTCTACTAAGTGGATCTAACTCGCTAGAACTCTGTCACACTTATGAAGCAAGTTATATTAAATCATACAAGATTGTGTCACTCCATCATGCAACATCAGAACTACTTAGGGAAGAAACAAAGTAAAAACAAAACGGATATTAAATAGAAAAAATAACTTGCGTAACCAAAGTCGTTACTAACACATCCCTTGAATCCTATGAGTTTAGTTACACATAATTGAATAAGCTAAAAACATAGATTGAAGGGAAAACAATTTGAACATAAAACTAAAGCAAATAAAACCCGTAGGTTGAATCCTTGTCGTTCTTGATGTTCTTTAAATCCTTCTCCAACTCCTTGCACAAGTGAAGTAATCTAGCTCTTGATGTCTATGAAGTATTTTGCAAGTAGAAGCTCTCTCATTTGATGAAGCTTGAGGTCTTATTTATAGGGAAAAGTCAATCCTTGTTGTAGAAGGAAAAGATCTCCAAAACATGGTAAATCTGGGCACAAATCTAGGGCTTCTCGGATTCACCGCCTTTCTCCGGCGGGCCGCCGCACCTTGGCCGGCGGTTGCCGCGTTGGACTCCAAAGAGTCTTTTCCCTCGGCGGCGGACGCCGCACGACTTCCGGCGGTCTCCGGACGAGACTTCTCTTCCAAGCGTATTTTTCCGAGGCGGACCGCTGCATTGATATGCCCGCCGGGCGCCGGCGGTCGCCGCACACATCCGCGGGGGTCGCCGGTCGCCGTCTGACTCCAGATTTCCAGACTTTGCGTTTTGGCTCCCTTTTCGGCTCAATTATGCACGTTTCTCACAAAACACGTCAAAATACCAAAATAGACAAAATATGCAAATAATGGACGTGTAGAGTGACTTTGACATAAAAAAGGACCAAATAATGGCCTTAAAATAGTGCAAAATCCGAGCGTATCAACTCCCCCAAACTTACATTTTTGTTTGTCCTCGAACAAAACAATAAAGACACAAAAATAGGCGCACGGATTGCACAAGGACTAGACGTCATAATTGCCTCGAAAGATGAAAGAATAGATTAAGCATGCATTAACGCAATCAAATCAAGCAAGACTTATTAGTGCACTTTCATTACTAACTCGTGGAACACCTTGAATTCAAGCCCTCACATGTGGCAAACTTCCAAAGATGGGAAGTGTTCTCTCACTCTCTAAGTGTATGAAGGTAATGTGTATATAAGCACTCAAATCATGCATCATGCAAAGTTTACCATAGGCTTGCTCAAAGTCTATTCCCTCCTCTACTAGATGTGATTAAGCATCAAAAGTCAAAAATGTCTTTATCTTTGGTTGTAATGTAGGCTCTTTGGTAGGCGAGGAATATTTGGCTAAAAAGTGACTAAAAATAAAAATATCCCAAGTAGAGTAAAAATAACTCCACTTTTCTAAACTCAAGACACTTTTAACATTTATTTATTTTTCTCCTTCAACTCACTTTCCAATCCTTTGATTTTCTTTTTCTTTTCACAACCTTTCACACTTTTTCTTTTTATTTTATTTTTTACTTTTTCATACGCATCCTTTCCTTTCTTTTCTAAACTCAAGCACATATCTGGAATTTTTCTCAATTTCACAACTTGTACTTTCATTACATTAAGCACACTACTTTATATACTTTCACCTTATCTCTCCAATTCCTTTATAAAATAAGATAGTAAAAACTAACTAACCCAAGAAATTGTCCCCATTATGTTGGCTTCCAAAGAATAGGCTTAAAGGCTCAAAATTGGCTACAAAGGGAAAAATATTTCAAAATTTTTGAGAGGGTCGAAATTTTTTGGATAAAAGTAGGCTAAGAAAAGATGGTAAATCATCCTCCTAAATCAACTTAAACACTATGTAAACTTAGGCAAGACTAGGAGAAAGTTCTAGAAACAAATACATGAATGGAGATAAATCACACAAAAATGAAATTTAGGCTCAAATCCTCACAAGGTATAAAGCTTGATTCAATGTGAACAAGCAATTCACTAATTATGCACCTTTTCACCAAACCATCAAATCAAGACGTTAAGCCACACTTAAACATAGATGGATTGTATTATCATTGGCAAGTCGGTCTAAAGTGTGTCCTTAAGCATGCGTGTTTCTAAGTTCTTCATGTTAAGTTCACGACATGGATTCAAGAAAACATTTTTAGAACACAAAATTCACCTACGGGGTTTTGAAAAAAAAAGTAAAAAAAAAAAATCAAAAACTGTAAAACAAAAAGAAACTTCCTAAAACAAACACTTAAACTCACGGTCCACCACTTCATCCCCCCAAACTTATTTACAACAAAGTGTAAAATAAGTTTGTAGAGTTGGTAGGGACGTGAGTAAACTACTGAAAAAAACGTACCTTGAAAAATTTCGCGTCGAGGCTTGACTGGGCAAAAATTCGAAAAATTTAGAAAAATTCGCGCTGGAAATTGCGCCCAGGTGGCGGCCCGCCGCGGCATGTCTGGCGGTCGCCGCGCAGCAACAGATCGTTCCAGCGAGCAGGTGGCGGACCGCCGCAGCACATGCGGCGGCCACCACGAAGAGGTCAGAACATGCGAAAGATTTTCAACGCACAAAAATTAAACCAAAACCAAAAATACTTAGAATTAAAAGAAAAATTGTCAAAAACATGAAAATAAATTGTCTCAAAGTATCCAAAAACATGGTACAAATGCTCATTTAAAGTCATTGAACTTGACTTCTTCAATCTTGAGGAGGAGAAGGGAAACTGGCGTTGAGGTCGTCGAATGCACCAATAAGATAGGCGATGTCGCCACTCATTGTTTGGCGCTCTTGTCGAGCCTTGGTAGCCATCCGATGGAGCTCTTCAATCTCACGACGGCGATGCACGTCTTCAAGCCTTTGTTGCTCCCAAAATTGTTGCTCCACCGTGCGCCAAACGCCTTGAGCCGTCCATCCTTGGCGGTTGTAGGCGTTCTCCCTTTGTTGCTCCGCCCACCGGGTGTCCCAAGTGTTGGACACGTTTTGCATGTAGGAGTAGATATCTCCTAGTTGGGCGGAGGTGTTTTTTTGAAACTCCTCATCGGGGTTCGGCCTCCCGCGCCGGCGGTTTGCTTTAGTCCGGCGGCGCTGTCCCTCTACTTCCTCCTCTTCTTCTTCTTCTTGGCGGCACTTGACTTTCTTGGGCGTGCGAGTGTCCCCCATCATGGGGATGCGAGCCGGTATATTCCTCTTCCTAAACTCCCCGTTATTAGGGTTAGCCTCAATGGCTCTTCGGTGCGCTGGGGTGTTGAGCTTCCAATTGACTTGGTTAGCCCAAACATCGACCTTCGTTAACTGCGGGATGGGAACGGGGGAGTGATCCCCCGCCACTTGTAGGAAAAATCTTTGACCCCAATAGTCGGTCTTCAATAACCCCACCGAAAAGAGCACCTCATAGGTGATAAAGCGCTCACCGCCATCTTCCGTCAAACCTACAAAAGAAACCTCTAAGTGCTCGGCGATCGCCTTGATCAAACCCCCACAACATATGACGCTGTCATCCTTCTTTATGATCCGGTCCATATAGATAGTAAAAAGGATACCATAGTCGAATCCCTTCTTGATGAGGAGGCACCATACCACATTCAACTCCGTTTGAGAGACACTTCCCCCATCGACCCTAGCAAACATAAGTTGGGTCATATCTCGGTGGAGGTACCTCAACACCGGGTTGCGGATTGAAGACGACTTGGTATAGCCCGCGGCGTGCTCGTGCTCATTCGTCATCGCACCCCAAACCACATCATAGTCATTATCATTATCGGTCTTGGGGTTGGGGTCGAAGCAATGGAAGATTCCGCAAAGATCCTCCATGGTGAGCGAGTGCCATCGGTTGCCTAGGAGGAAATCGATGCTAAGCGGGATGTTTTGCCGGCGGTCCTTGGTGACCTTCAATGAACTTAGGAACTCAAGAGTATACTTCCTAAAATACGGACACTTCCTCTCGAACATGTATCGAAGGCCATTCCCGTCACCAATGTCACACAACGCCCAAAAGTCCTCCGCGATCCCCAAAGTTTGGAGAGTGTAATCGTAGGGGTATCTCGAGGGCGCCGTCTCTCGCGCCGACAACTTCTTCCACATAGCCTTTTGCTCGTCTGAGGCAAGGCTAATGCCATAGTTCTTCGCATTCTCGGGCTTTCCCTTTGATCCCATTTTCCTACAAACGAAAAGTACAACACTTAAAAAGTATACCAACAATGGGAAATCAAAGGTTCCCCCAAACTTGCACTCTTATAAGCAATACCAAAGAATCAACATGTAAGTGCAAGCTTAGGTGTTCAAAACTTCCTAGATGGTAGCATGGAAACATGTAGAACATAAACATCCAAACTAGGAAACACAAATCCATCCCCCAACGTGATTCATCCCCCATGCAGAGATGTATCAACAATAAATCAATACATATCAACAATCTCTATAGGATACTCAAGTATTGAAATTCATGGAAATAATAATAGCCTCACAATGCTATGAACATGATTGCAACATATGAACAAGTATAAACAAGAAGGAATCACTATTCACAAAGCTTCAAACTATCACCAAAACACAATATCACCATGGAAATCCACAAATAAGTACACAATCATCCCCCATTGTCAAATAAGAGTTTTCACCGAACAATTCATCCAAAACATGCTTAAATCCATGAAAGAAGTAAAACAAAACTCAGAAATTTAGTTAGGATTCATACCTTGTGTTGATTGAGAATTGGAGAAGAAGAACTCTAAACTTGGAGAGAATTGAGAGAATGATAGTGTGGGTGTGTGAAATTGGTGATTAATAAAGGTGGGGGTAGAGTGCAAGGAAGGAATTTGAGAAGGAATGGCAAAAAGAATAGAAAACTTACCTTTTAAAACTGCATTCCTGTCTCTGGACTGCGCGCGGCGGTCGCCGCATGCTGCGCGGCTGGCCGCCGCACTGGGTGTTTAAAACAGCGGCCCATTCAGCGGTTCATTCGGCCTGCCCTAAGCCCGACCTATCCTGCACATATGAATACACGTGTGGCGATCGCCGTGTTAAGTGCGGCGACCGCCACGCGTTAAATATATATATATTTAAAAAAAATAAAAATAAAGAAAAGAGCAAAATTAAAGAGATTGGGTTGCCTCCCAACAAGCACTTTTGTTTTTAGTCGTTAGCTCGACTTGAAGTGGCCCACTAATTGGGCGGATCAACGACCCGAGTGTTGAAAATGGGCATAAGGAGCAACTTGGTCCCTAGGTTCTTCCACCACTTGTACTTCCCCTTATTGGTCTTGATAACGTAAATCTCGGGGTCCTCCTTGGGTGCCTTCTTCCTCTTTTGCTTCTTTTTCTGCGGGATAGAGGTGGAGGGATTAGCATCGTCCTTTTTGGGAGAACGTCTTACCTCTTTTACAATGTAGATGGTGGAGGTAGTATGATCCTCTACTTCAAAGGGGTCTTGGGGTTTGGTCAAATCCGTGACCATGATTTCCCTACACTGTCGTTCCATCTTTGCCTGCTTTGCTTCCTCAAACTTGAGCCTCTCGTTTTCGATCTTATAGGTGGATTGGCTATAGTTATTGCTAATTGTGATCTCGCCACGACCTACATCAATCAAAGCTTTGCAAGTAGCAAGAAAATCTCTCCCTAAGATTAGAGGGACGTTCTTGTCTACTTTCATGTCAAACACAATAAAATCGGCGGGGAAAATGAAATCATCGACCTTTACTAAGACATCTTCAATCATACCAACAGTTTTTATGGACGAGTTATCGGCCAACCTGAGTGTTACGTCTGAAGTTTTGAGTGGCCCAATGTTGAGCTTTTCGTAGTACTTCAGTGGCATGAGATTGATGGAAGATCCTAAATCACATAGGGCCTTGTCAACCTTTCCCGCTCCAATCCGGCAACGGATAATGAATTGGCCCGGATCTCTCTGTTTCACTGCCTTTTCGTTTTGGATGATCTCGCTGCAATGATGTGGTAGCTTAAGGTCGGCTTTTGTCGGCTTTCTCTTCCTCATCACCGTCACCCTTAGTAGCTTCGCGTATTTAGGTATTTCCTGCAACGATTCAACTAGAGGAATGTTAGTATGAACGTTACAAAACATGTTCAAAAAATGTTTGAACTGCTCTTTGAGCTTAAACTTCATCTTTGGTTGAAAAGGTAGCACAATCCCATTGTGCCGCACGAGTCCTTGCTGAGTGGGTGCTCCTGCCTTGTCTATGGCGGCCCGCTGCAGTGGTTGCGGCGGTCCGCCGGCGGCTGGGAAGTCCCCAGTTTTCTGCTTTGCCACCCACTTCTTATTGATGTCATCCACTCGTGCGGCTGCCTTTGCCCTGTCCTCATCCAACTTCTTTTGGATTTGCTCCATTTGAGTGTTGATGTTGGCTATGGCAGTTGAGATCGTGTTCATTCCCTGCTCGAGGTTGTTTATTCTAGCTTCAACCACTCTGATCTTGGTGTCATTAACCTTCATGTCTTGCATGATTACTTCCAAGATCCTTGTGATTCCTTGGTCATACTTTTCCTCCTTCTTGGTTGTCTCAACTACTCCTCCCTTGCTAACATTAAATCCTGCGGTGGGTTGCAAGTAATTATTGTTAGAATAAGAGAGATTATGATGAGATCGATTTCCATTATAATTATTGAAATTACCGCCCCCCTGATTGGGGCGATAATTGTTGTTTTAATTTCTGTTAGAACCGCCTCCTTGCATGTAGTTGGTTTCCTCCACTATCGGGGCAGGAGTTTCGGGTTTAAAGACCGCTATGATGGAGGTCGGTGGAATCAGGTCCTCCTTCCTTGATGTATCCATTTGGTCCACCCTAACTCTAAGCTCGGCCAATTCTTTCGCAAAAGAACTTTCCTCGGCCTCTTCAATTGCAGCTATCCTCTTCATGCTATGCCTTTCCTTCGACCACCCCGTGCTGTTGGTGGCGAATTCCTCTATTATCGCCATGGCTTCTTTCTCTGACTTCCTTCAGAATCTTCCGTTTGCACCTGAATCAAGCATAGCACAAATCTTCTCGTTAAACCCATTATAGAGGATTCCTACCTGGTGATCTACGGTGAATAGGGCACTTTCGGAGAAGAGCTTTGAATCGAGCAAACGCCTCGTAGAGGGGCTCGTCATGACCTTGGATGAACTGGAAGATCTTGCTTTTGAGCTTCAAGATTGTGCCCGGCGGATAGTACTTGTCGAGGAAGGCAGCTATAATGTCCTTCCATGTGGAGACCTTTTCTCTGGGCATGCATTCCAACCACTCTTTAGCAGCATCAGTTAATGAAAAGGGGAAGAGTCTTACCCTTATGGCATCGTCATCGACACCGTTTAACTTGAGAGTGTTTGAGATCTCCACAAATTTGGAAAGATGGCGATTGGCATCCTCTGTAGCCCTACCTGCAAAAGGTGTTTGCTCGACCCTTTGAATAAGGGGCATGCGTAACTCGAAATTATTAGCGTCAATACGAGGGCCTTCGAGAAAGTAATCATATTCCCATGATTGAACATGTTCATCACGGGTTGTATTTCCTGATTCTTCTTCTCCAAAGCCTCGCGGGCTGCCCTTTCCGCAAGTATACACAGCATATATAGTATAGCTAAAGGTTAGTACCGGATATCGAACACGGGGAAGGCAAACACAAAGTGTCTATCCTCTACTAAGACTCAATTACTATCTGGAAAAGCAAGTAGGTTGTAGAAAACTTTTGAAAACTAGAAACAATAAAAAGCATAAAACAACTAAAAGCAAATAAAACACGGAGATAAGCGATAGATATAAGGGAATCCCAGGGATGTGCATTCATAGTTATGGTTATACAAATTCCAACTACAATACCCTAGCACAGTTTATACTTTGAAAGGACGAGTCACCTAGCTTATGCTCATGCGATACAAACGTTGATTACAACATTAGGGTTGTCAATCCTAACACGTAACTCCAAAAAGCTCCTAAGACCCTTGAAAAGTCCTCACTCTCAATTAACAGTGCCGTTTTAAGGAAGCTAACTGTAGCGTCTACTAAGTGGATCTAACTCGCTAGAACTCTCTCACAGTTATGAAGCAAGTTATATTAAATCATACAAGATTGTGTCACTCAATCATGCAGCATCAGAACTACTTAGGGAAGAAACAAAGTAAAAACAAAACGGATATTAAATAGAAAAAGGAATTTGCATAACCAAAGTCGTTACTAACACATCCCTAGAATCCTATGAGTTTAGTTACACATAATTGAATAAGCTAAAAACATAGATTGAAGGGAAGACAATTTGAACATAAAACTAAAGCAAATAAAACCCGTAAGTTGAATCCTTGTCGTTCTTGATGTTCTTGAAATCCTTCTCCAACTCCTTGCACAAGTGAAGTACTCTAGCTCTTGATGTCTAAGAAGTATTTTGTAAGTAGAAGCTCTCTCCTTTGATGAAGCTTGAGGTCTTATTTATAGGGAAAAGTTAATCCTTGTTGTAGAAGGGAAAGATCTCCAAAATATGGTAAATCTGAACGCAAATCCAGGGCTTCTCGGATTCGCCGCATTTCTCCGGCGGGCCGCCGCACCTTGGTCGGCGGTCGCCGCATTGGACTCCAGAGAGTCTGTTCCCTCGGCGGCGGACCGCCGCACGACTTCCGGCGGTCGCCGGACGAGACATCTCTTCCAAGCGTATTTCTCTAAAATTGATCTTAGAGCAGGCTACCATCAAATACGGATGGAGAATGATGGCATATCTTAGACTGCATTTAGGTCTCATGACTTTGGTCTCACAAATGCTCCAGCCTCTTTTCAGAGTCTCATGAATGACATATTTCGGGCATACCTTGGGAGATTTGTCTTTGTGTGTTTTTATGACATTCTAGTTTATATTGAGAATGCAGATACACATTTAACTCACTTGGAACTGGAAACTAAGGGAGCACCCTGTGTGCTAAGAGAAGCAAGTGTGACTTTGCTAAAGAAAGGATTGAAAACTTGGGCTACATTATTTCGAAGGAGGGTGTAGCTACTGACCCAAGGAAGCTGCAGACCATGCAAGATTGGCCAGTGCCCACTGATATCACTAAGCTAAGAGGGTTTATAGGGCTTACTGGTTACTATAGGAAATTTATCAGAAACTATGGAATAATATGCAGACCACTCACTGATTTATGGAAGAAAGATGTATTTAAATGGAGTGATGAAGCTGATCTAGCCTTTCTGGAATTAAAAACTGCTATGATGAGTATCCCGGTATTAGCACTTCCTGACTTTTCCTTGCCCTTCGTAGTGGATTCTGATGCCTCGAGCTATGGTATTCCAGTCGTTTTGATGCAAAGAGGTCACGCTCACTGCAATTTTCACCTAAACACAAGCAATTTTCTATGTATGACAAAGATTTTCTTGCTATTGTGTTTGTGACACGCTCGGATTTCGCACGATTTTAATGTCATTATTTGGTCCGTTTTAATGTCAAAAGATCCATTACCTGTCCATTATTTGCATAAATTATACATTTTGGTATTTTGACATGTTTTGTGAGAAATGTGCATAAGAAATGTGCATATTTGAGCCTAAAAAGGGAGTCAAAACGTGAAGTGGGAAATCTAGATATCCATGTGGTGTCCAACGCTCACTGCAACACTTCCGGCGACTGCCGGCGCTCGGCCACCATCACCTCTGTAGCGGTCAGTTTCGGAAAATCAATGCATGGAATAAAGACACGCCCAGCGACCACCGGGCAAGGTGTGGCAACTGCCACCCAAGAGTCAGAAAGTCTTGGACCATTACCTGGCGACCGCTGGCCAAGGCGCGGCGATCCGCCACAAAAGAGCAGCGAGCAGATTTGCCCTAGATTCATCTCCAAGATATACCATATTTTGCAACCCTTTTCCTTATTGGATGAGAGACGATTTCTCCACTATAAATAGGCCCTCGAGCTTCATCAAAAGGGTCCTCTTTTTGCAACATATTTTCCAGAGATTAAAAGCTAGAGTTCTTCATTGTGCAAGGAGTTGAAGAAAGATTCAAGAGCATCAAAGCTACAAGGATTCAACCTTTGGGTTTTATTAGCTTTATTTTTATGTTCCAATTGTTTTCCCTTCAATCTATATCTTTAGATTATTACATCATGTGTAACTAAATTCATAGGATTCTAGGGATGTGTTAGTAACGACTTTGGTTATACAATTCATTTTCTATTTAATATTCGTTTTGTTTTTACTTTGTTTCTTCCCTAAGTAAATAATGATGTTTCATGATTGAGTGACACAATTTTGGATGATTTAATATAACTTGCTACATAATCGTGAGAGGAGGTTGGCGAGTTTGATCCGCTTAGTAGACACTATTGTTAGGTTCCCTTAAAACGATACTGTTAATTGAGAGTGGGGACTTTTCAAGGGTCTCATGAGCTTTTAGGAGTTATATATGTAGGATTGACAACCCTAATATTAGTAATCAATGTTTGCATCGCATGAGCATAAGCTAGGTGACTAGTTCTTTCAAAGTATTAACTGTGCTAGGGTATTGTAGTTGGAACTTGTATAGCCATAACTGTGAACGGACATCAGTGGAATTCCCTTATCTCTATACGTTTTGAAGGGGTTGGCAGCGGAAGCGCTTACATAAATTGATTACATAATAATCCTGATGTATTTAGCAGATTTTTTAGACAAATTCTATTCACGCAATTATCACATGTATCATGCTCATAACTCAAATAAATCATGCTTTAAATTAATTAAAGCCTAAAACATGCTTTTCTACAATTTAGCTATTTTACCTTGATGATTCTCCAAAAAATCGAAGATAGCTAGCGCCTTCTCCACGTGAAGATCTTCATACTAAACCACGGATCTTCTGTCTGGTTCCCGGACTGTAAACTGATATTAGGGTGGGCTGATCTCACCAGTATACTAGGACTTAAATAAAGAAGACGGAAAACCTTTCCCACGAAGGAGAAAAATCGTCCCTTTCCTTTATAGAGAGGGGGATGAAAATTTTGAAGAAAATAGTTGTGTATTTTTTGTCTCCTTTATTCTCCTATTTATATTAAGTCACATATTGGGCCAAGACAGGGATCTATGGAAGGTTTTGGATATGGGCTCCTTCAATTAGCTTTTTACAAATTAAATTAAACCCAATTTAATATAAGCTTATAATTGGAATATTACGAGCATCCACTACAGAAGTAATATTGCACTGTTAGAGATTGTATACTAGAAATCACGTTTCGAGTGATTGAATACTGTAAAACTCTTATTTTATTTTCTAAGGAATAAAATAGATTATTTTTGCCATAATGTTGTTATGTTTTACATTTAATGGATGTTAATTGCATGTTTAAATGTATAAGTTAACTTAACAATGTCTAAGTCTTTGTTTTAGTAGACCGGTTGTGGGCGGCGTCCACTTCAGGGTAACACGGTTAGTCCTAAACAAAGAAAAAGAAGAATTTCACAACCTAGATGGAAAAAGACTATCCATCGAGAAAGGTTGCAATGTCAGTCCGCATATTTCTAAGCTTTACTGAAATAAGATGACATTGGTGTGATATAGCACTGAATGGATCTAACAACAAGACTTGTCCTTAGGCTATCTACTGAAAGGCGAGGTCTTGATAAATATTTGTTTTTTAATCAATGTAGGTTAGCATTGAGCATACGGTATTGATTATGCATTACTTTGACTTATCATATGGTGCGGGTTTTTCGTAACCCAATAAACCTGATATATTGGGTAGTGGTGATTAATATCTAGCGGTGCTAGGATTGCTATTATATTAAATCGTGCGCAAGGAGAGTCTCGTTTGATAAATTCCTCAAGAGGAGCGCGAAACAAGGTTTTATTATTCAGAACCTATCTAGTTGGAGTTTGATTACTCTATGAATAATAAATAAGCATTTCTTGCTAAGTCCACTCTTGGAATTAATAAGAAGCTAATTAATTAAGTCCATAGCAGACATTAATTAATTAATGGACATTTTTATTTTAAACGCGAGAAATGAAAGTTAAAACGGAAACCCGGATTACTTATAATTTCGGATTTGGATGGGGAGAGTACAATATTACTTCTGTAGTGGCTGCTCGTAATATTTCAATTAAGCTTATATTAAATTGTGGGTTCAATTTAATTAGTAAAAAGTAAATCGGATGAGCTCATATCCAAAACCTTCCATAGATCCCTGTCTAGGCCTAAAAGGAACTTAATATAAATAGGAGAATAGAGGAGACAGAATAATCACAATTTTTATTTTTAAAATTTTCGAAAATTTCGCCTCCCTCATTTTGAGCTGGTCTAATTTCCCTCTCCTCTTAAGAGTAGTTTTTCTGTCTCCTTTATTTAAGTCCTAGTATTCTGGTGAGATCATCCCACACTAATATCGGAGTACAGTTCGGGAATCAGAGAGAAGATCTGTGGTCTAGTATTCAAAGCGTCACGTGGAGAAGTCTGCTAGCCATCTTCAATTCTTTGGAGAATTAATTAGGTATTATTTCTGCTCCGTAGAAAAGCATGTTTTAGGTTTCAATATTTTTAAAGCATGATTAATTCAAGTTATGAGCATGATACATGTGAGAATTACTCGAATAGATTTTGTCTAAATAATCTGCTAAATAGATCTGATTATTATGTGATTTATTTGTGCGATTAATAATCGTTAAATTATGTTAATCCCCAGTTTCTTCAATTGGTATTAGAGCCAGGTTTTTGGCTCAGATTATTTGGATTTAAATTTCGCGAAATTCATGTATGCATGCGTTATTTGATTACGAAGCATGTTCTTGTTTTATTGTTTAATTTTTATGCATGATAAACTCAAGAACATTCGAATCAATAGAACTTGAATTATTCGAACGCACGAGATTTGCGATTCGTCGGCGAGTGGGAGCAAGAGAGGCGGACGACCGGCGATGCGCGGACGAGAAATGACTCGTGCACGCCGCCGGCGAGACCGCCGGTCTCGACTTACTCCAAGAAACCGCGTCCAATCAGTGGGAGCACTTAATCAGATGCGCGGCGACGTGAACGCGAGCGGAGGGCTTGTCCACGCCGCCGCCGTGATCGATGACTCAACTTATTTTTAACACAAGTATACCCGCAAGTGTACGGGGTTAATGTAGCAAATAGTAAGCAAAGAGTATCGTATCCACAGAGACAATGAGTGTCAACCTAATTACCACGAACCAACCTCAACTACTATCTAGATGAATCGGAATTTTGGTTTTTCTAAATCTATTTAAAAGCAAGGTAAAAACAATTAAAAACAAATAGAGAACTAAAAGCAAATAAGAAAACGGATGTATATCAAGGATGAGAAGGGTAGAATCCTACGGAATCGATAACAACTATCCTATGCTCAACTAACTTCCTAACTATGCTAACGAAGGGTCTCAAGGGTTATTAAGCTATCACTAAGGTAAAACTATATCTTTTCTCAAATCTCTCGATTATATTGGCAAAGACGTCAATTTCTTCTCTTTCAAATTAAACTACTCACTTCTCAGTTCTTGTAGTAAAATCCACATGCATTTATAAAGTGATCAGTCAAATAAATGTATAAGCACAAGATAGGTCAAAATAACCACATGAGCCAGGGCATAGAAAAAGGAAATCAATTAAACTTAAGAATCATTGTATCTCCCCCGTAGAACTCTACGAAGGATTTAGCTACTCATGTTCAACACAAAAATCAAAGAAATATTCAAAGAAATATTCAAAAACATTGTTTGAACAAGAATAAAACTAAAAGTAGAAACTCCTAGAATTGGATTGGGCGGATTGGAGGCTTCCTCTTCAATCTTGCGATGAATACTCGTTCTCTGCTCGTTCTTCTCTTCTTCCTAGATGAAAATGTGGTATTTTTGGGGTAGGAGTCGTGTAAGTTGTGTTTGAAGGCGTTTCCTAGGCATATATATACCTAGGGTTGACTTTGCGCCCAAAATAAACTGTCGAACGAAGCTGGCGGGTCACCAGGTTGGGTGTGCGTTGAAGCTGGCGAATCGCCAGCTGCTTACGGTATTTTTCTCGTCTTTTTCTGGCGGGTCGCCAGGTTCGTTTGCATGCGAACCTGGCGGGTCGCCAGCTATGTCACTGCTCTGCGCAATCTTGGTAAAACGGCCATAACTTCTTCTACCAAACTCCGATTGAGATGTTTAAAATATTCACGCGAAGCTCTTTCGAAGTCGAAGAGAATGGTATGCATTACATGCAAATCGGACTTCAAAATCTCCAGATAATCATGTCTCAAAGTACACAATATATGATCAAAACCAAGTAAAACTACCCTCTAAAGTCATGTGAAATCCAAATGAATCAATCGAGAACTCCGTTCGGCTCCAAGGCTGAGGGGTGTCGACGTCGTGATCGGCTGGCGAATCCACCGGATACCGTGAAGAACCCTATCCCTAACCCTAAACCCTAACCGACCTAAACCCTAGGCCGCGCGAGGCTGAACCGGAGCAGTGCCGTCGTGAGCGGCTGTTGCTGGTTCACGCCAGATCGAAGCGGCGGACAGAGGTCACCGGAGCAGCGACTTCGGAGCTGCTGGATGTGCGATGACGACGGAGGGTGCATCTCGGCGGTTTTCCGCCGGGAGGAAGGGAAAAGGAAGCGGCGCGCCTTCGGGCGCGGGCTGTCGGCGATGCTGGACGGCGAACTCACCGCTCCTGCGAGCGTATCGCCGGCGTATCTTCGTCGTGTTAATTCGTGCAAACCTCAAACAACGAGATAACGATGAAAGATTATTTTAATGATTATTTAATTCATAAATTAAAAGATATCATCAAAAATAATATTATTTAATGAAATAATATATTTTGGGAAGATTTTCCTAGATTTTAGGAATATTTTGATTATTTTCTATATCTATGGAATATTTTATGTCCTAGATGATATAGATAAGAATAATTTAATAGTTTCCTAATTATTATATATATCTAGAATCCTTAATAAGATAGATATATAAGATTACATTAAATATTATAAAAATTATTTTCTTCCTGATCTTGAATATGGATATTATATGAATTTAATGTTTCATGTCTAATTAAGTTTTTAAATAATTTACTTTATTTTAGATATATCTTATAATATGACATGAATAAGAATTAAATTCTAGATTAATTAATTCCTAAACTAAGATACTAAAGATAATAAAAGATTTAATTATCCAGTCAATTAAATACCAACAGAATTTAATTAATCTTAATCTTTCTTAAGTCTAAAGGATAATTAATGAAAAACCATAACCAAAATATCTTAGCGATAATTATGAACTTAAAGTTTATATATGGTCTCCATCGGTTGGACTGCCAAATTTTGTGAAGCTGATTTTCTAATATTATTGCCACCTGCTTTGTAGGGACAATAATCCTATAATCCTACGAAAACAGTAAGTTCATAAGGACGGACTTCTCACACAATAAATAGAATGAACTAGAAAGTGGTTCCCAATATTATTGCCACCTGCTTTGTAGGGACAATAATCCTAAGGAACTGCGAGTTTCAGGGTTCAATCAGAGTTTATGAGATAGCTTGGTTTTGTTATCAGCACATGAACATTGTCATGGGAGTGTGTTGTAGAAATAAAATTCTGTAATGCTAAATCTGATGGTCGTGCTTAGGCAACATTAGGCGGCCATGCCATGTCTTGTGGTCTCTGGACTATTCGTCGGTGTTGTGACCAGTAAAATTGTCAAAATTTTGATGCGTATTAACCTTCAAAGGAGGATACAATTTATTAATTTTTGCTGTTGTAAGACTTTGAAAAGTTTTATGGTTAACCTACTCAATTTCCTTACATAAGTTTATGACAAATAGTAATTTTTTCTGTTTGCAGTGCAATAAAATCCGTCAAGATGTCTTTTAATCCTCTTTTTGCAATTCTCTAAGAAAACAAACTCGAGGGCCAAAATTACATAGAATGGAAACAATATTTGGATATCATTCTCACAGTAGAAGAGTACAAGTTTGTGCTCACTACTCCGCAGCCTCCAGTTCCCGCAGCTAATGCCTCGGTGGGAGGTCAGAATGCGCATAAATGGTGTCATAAGGCGAATGAGATGGCTAAGTGCTACATGTTGGCATCTATGTCTTCAGTACTCAAGTATCAGCATTCTGCCATGGCGACTGCCGCTGAAATTATGCAAAATCTTGCAAATCTTTTTGGTACTCAGAATCGAACGGCTAAGTCTCAATCCTTTCGGAGTATCATAACGAAGTCTATGAAGGAAGGCACATCTGTGAGGCAACATGTCCTCGAGTTGATGAGCCACCTCAATCAGATTGAGGTTTTGGGAGGGACGATCGATCCCGAGTCCCAGGTTACTATAATCCTTCAGAGTCTTCCCCCTAGCTTCCAGCAGTTCAAGCTCAATTTCGAGATGATCAATTGGGATTACACTTTGGCAAAGCTGCTGACTGAACTTCAGTCGGCCGAGGACCTTATGGTTCAAGCTAAAGTAGCTATGCTGAGTCTGGCGCCTAATTCCTCTGGCTCTAAGCCTCGCGCAGGAAAGAAAAAGGCACCAAACCCAGTGGGAGCTAAGAATGCTAAGGGAAAGAAGAAGAAGAAGAAGAAGAAGAAGAAGAAGAATAAGAAGAAGAAGAAGAAGAAGAAGAAGGTCGATAAGAAGGTTACATGATCGTGAGATCGAAGTTCAGTTGGACGACGCTACTAAAGTGGCGGTCGTTGCAGTGGGAGACGTTTATTTGCGTTTTTCTAGTGATAGATTTTTTATTTTGAAGAATGTTTTATTGATACCTTCTTTTAGAAGAAATTTAATTTCAGTTTCTAAATTGTCTTTTGATGGATATTCGATTTCTTTTAATGACAATTGCGTTATTAAGAAAGATGGTTCTTATATATGTCGTGGTATCATGGAAAACAATCTGTACACAATCACGTGTACACAATTTAATCAATGTAAATCAGAACTCAATAATGCATCGAAAGTTTCTAACAAAAGAAAAGAACCTTCATTTTCAATTTACGAAACGTACTTATGGCACCTTAGACTTGGTCATGCCAATGAGAGAATGATTCATGCGATGGTTGATTAAGATCTTATTAAAGGTCTTGAGAAGGAACCATTTTCAAAGTGTGAATCCTGCTTGGAAGGCAGGAAGACTAAGAGACCTTTTAGGTCAAAGGGTAATAGGGCCAAGGAAGTATTTGAGCTCGTTCATACTGATGTGTGTGGACCAATATCAACCGAGGCAAGGGGCGGTTTTTGATATTTCATCACCTTCATTGATGACTTCTCAAAAATTGGATACGTCTATTTGATGCGCTACAAGTCTGAAACTTTTGACAAGTTCAAGGAGTTTAAGGCTAAAGTAGAGACGCGTCATGGTAAGAGTATCAAATGACTGCGATCTGATCACGGAGGCGAGTACCTAAGTGGCAAGTTTTTGGACTACTTAGGAATAGGACCTTATTAAACATGGTCCGCTCGATGATGAGTTATGCACGGTTACCTATTTCGTTTTGGGGGCATGCTTTGCTTTCAGCAAGCTATCTCTTAGACAACTTACCTTCTAAATCAGTTCCTACTACCCCATATGAGTTGTGGAATGGGCGAAAGCCCAATCTGGAACATCTCAGAGTGTGGGGGTGTCCGGC
>NC_062965.1:36012612-36069699 GCF_023119035.1 Salvia hispanica | reverse complement strand
ATCAAGGTTCTTCGGAACCGTGCAAAGAGAACGTTGTGCTTATCCCAAGAATCTTACATCGATACGGTACTTAGACGCTTTAGCATGCAAGATGCCAAGAAAGGTTTCTTACCTTTTAGACATGGCATCCATTTATCTCAAGAGATGTGTCCAAAGACAACATCTGAGATAGCAGAGATAAGAAGGATACCATATGCCTCGGCAGTTGGTAGTCTCATGTATGCTATGCTTTGTACTAGACCCGATATTTGCTTTGCTGTTGGCATGGTAGCAAGATATCAATCAAATCTCGGCCAAGGACATTGGACTGCCGTAAAGAACATACTCAAGTACTTTAATCGGACTAAGGACTATGTTCTAGTTTACAATGCAGCCGAGCTATGTCCTTTAGGATATACAGATTCAGACTTTCAAGCTGATGTAGATTCGAGAAAATCAACTTCCGGATATGTGTTTACCTTAGGAGGTGGAGCTGTAATTTGGAAGAGTGTAAAGCAGAAATGCATTGCAGACTCTACCATGGAAGCCGAATATGTGGCCGCTTCGGAGGCTGCAAAATAGGTTGTATGGCTTAAGAACTTCCTTCTAGACTTAGGTGTGGTTACGAATATGCCCAAGAGCATCACCATTTATTGTGACAATTCTGGTGCTGTGGCAAATTCGAGGGAACCATGGGCTCATAAAGCGAGCAAGCACATAGAGAGGAAGTATCATATCATTCGAGATATAGTGCAGAGATGAGACATACAAGGGGCCAAGATTGAGTCAGAAAACAACCTGGCAAATCCTTTCACGAAGATTAGACGTTAGCACATTTTTTTGTATACTCGAAAGTGTTTTGAGTATAAGTGGGAAATTGTTAGAGTTTGTATACTAGAAATCACATTTCGAGTGATTGAATACTGTAAAACTCTTATTTTATTTTCCAAGGAATAAAACAGATTATTTTTGTCATAATGTTGTTATGTTTTACATTTAATGGATGTTAATTGCATGTTTAAATGTATAAGTTAACTTAACAAGGTCAAAGTCTTTGTTTTAGTAGACCGGTTGTGGGCGGTGTCCACTTTAAGGTAACACGGTCAGTCCTAAATAAAGAAAAAGAAGAATTTCACAACCTAGATGGAATTAGACTATCCATCGATAAAGGTTGCAATGTTAGTCCGCATATTTCTAAGCCTTACTGAAATAAGATGGCATTGGTGTGGTATAGCATCTGAACGGATATAACAGCAAGACTTGTCCTTAGGCTCATCTACTGAAAGGCGAGGTCTTGATAAATATTTGTTTCTTAATCAATGTAGGTTAGCATTGAGCATACGGTATTGATTATGCATTACTTTGACTTATCAAATGGTGCGGGTTTTTCGTAACCCAATAAACCTAGTATATTGGGTAGTGGTGATTAATATCTAGCGGTGCTAGGTTTGCTATTATATTGAATCGTGCGCGAGGAGAGTCTCGTTTGATAAATTCCTCAAGAGGAGCGCGAAACAAGGTTTTATTATTTGGAACCTAGCTAGTTGGAGTTTGATTACTCTATGAATAATAAATAAGCGTTTCATGCTAAGTCCACTCTTGGAATTAATAAGAAGTTAATTGATTAAGTCCATAGCATACATTAATTAATTAATGGAAATTTTTATTTTAAGCGCGGAAAATAAAAGTTAAAATGAAAACCCGGATTACTTATAATTTCGGATTTGGATGGGGAGAGTTCAATATTACTTTTGTATTGGCTGCTCGTAATATTCCAATTAAGCTTATATTAAATTGTGGGTTTGATAAGGCTAATTTCATGCATCGGTTATGTGATGAAAAGTCACCATTTACTGGGTCTAACACAAATTTTAAGCCAGGTGTGTGAAGGAATTCGCTAGGTCCAGGAAGTACTGAAGGCAGTGGACCAGCGAAGGAGAGAGACGAAAAGTTAGCAGAATTAAGGAAGAAAATGGCTAGACGAAGGAAGTCCAAAGCTGAGGGCAAAGAAGACCATTCACACAAAAGAGCCCCTGCTGGACCCACTGCCACGCCTATATAAAGAGGAGCATGCAACACAAGAAACATACATGATTTAGCTCTCAACTCACACACACACTCACACACTTGGGAAAAATGGGGATTCTGGGGTAGTTAGAGGTTTCATCTTCGGAAAAATTCTGTTGCAACATCGTCCTCACGGAGGGCGAAGATACAATCGTTTACTTTTCAGTTTTTGCGTTTTGATTTCCGTCGAACTTCACCGTTTTAGAAGTCGACTACTCATTGCTACTTATCGTTATTCTATGAAGTTTATTTTATATCATGATGTGTTGATTTACGTTGATTTTAAGTTCTGAGGAGTTTTATTTCGAAGGTTGACGTTATTCTCTGCTTGGATGTTTCTGTGCTTGATCTGGGAAATTTGTTGTTGATCTATGGCTGTTGTTGTTGATCTGTGGTGATTCGGTAAATTTGTAGTTATGGAGATGATTTTTATCGTACTTTGGTTCGGATGCTTGGATCCGGAGTGGATTTAGCATCCGAAGTGTGGATTTGAACAGGGGAAACTGAGTTGTGCATGGATTTTGATTTTCTGCTTTCGTTTTCATGTTGCTTCGTCTAGTAGCGTAGATCTGCCTTAGTTTTAACTATTTTTCGTTTTTACTGCTTTTTAATTCGGTCTGCTTCGTTTCAATTTACGTTCTCTCTGTGTTTTTATTGATTATTTCATGCCAAAGGTTGGAAAAGATGATGTCGCTGTTAGTTAGTCCTTTAGTTAGTTATTTTGCAACCTTTTAACCGTACTCTACCTTTTTCAGAAAATGGTCCCCACTTTCAGTTGTTTTCCCAGGTCTAGGTAATTTAGGGAATGGTTTTCTTAGATCTAGAAATTGTCTCGCTTGTTCCAGTTTATATGCATGTTTCCTATTTCTGCCTAGATCTAGTTGTTAGCGTAGCAAATATCAATTACCAAGTCTAGTATAAATTCCTCAACCCCAAGTTGCGTGGCAGCAGCCATACCACCCAAAACTCCTTTAAATGCGTACTTTCGCATCTGTCCTCGTGGGATCGATCCCTACTTCCCTATACTAATTTTAGTATACGTGGTTGAGGGTTTTGAAGAGATATTATGTGTGTCCGACGACCGAGATCTTTCAGTGTTCCGTGAGTTCCTAGACCATGTGATCTAGTGGATTCTCTGGACCCAGGAAGCTTGAAATTCCTTATTGTGCACGCAGTTTAAAAATATCCGAGTATCAGGGTTCAATTTAATTAGTAAAAAGTAAATTGGATGAGCCCATATCCAAAATCTTTCATATATCCCTGTCTGGGCCCAAAAGTAACTTAATATAAATAGGAGAATAAATGAAACATTATAATCACAATTTTTATTCTTAAAATTTTTGAAAATTTTGCCCCCATCATATTGAGCTGGTCGAATTTCCCTCTCCTCTTAGGAGTAGTTTTTCTGTCTCCTTTATTTAAGTCCTAGTATTCTGGTGAGATCAGCCCACACTGATATCGGAGTACAGATTCTCAGAACCAGAGAGAAGATCTGTGGTCTAGTATTCAAAGCTGTCACATGGAGAAGTCTGCTAGCCATCTTCAATTCTTTGGAGAATTAATTAGGTATTATTTCTGCTCCGTAGAAAAACATGTTTTAGGTTTCAATATTCTTAAAGCATGATTAATTCAAGTTATGAGCATGATACATGTGAGAATTACGCGAATAGATTTTGTCTAAATAATCTGCTAAATAGATCTGATTATTATGTGATTTATTTGTGCGATTGATAATTGTTAAATTCTCAAGAATCTTTCGGTTTTCCAAATAGTAATTGAATTTTAGTAGAGGGTAGCCAGTCTGTGATTGTTTTCTCCGTGATGGATATCCGGTAGTGACTTTTATCTATACTATTCCTACTCTGTATACTTGCAGGTATTTATAGTGATAATAAAAAGTGCATCAAGTTTTTGACGTCGTTGTCGGGGATTACATTCAATTTGTGATTGATATCTTCAAAAAGACAATTTTACTACTTTGGATTTTAATTGCTTTGTGTGTTTAGTTTTAGTTAATTCGTTTTTGTTTTTGTTTCTTTCAGGTTGTGTATTCGAATGCGTTTTGGGAAGGACAGCCTCGAGCCGCTCAATCCCGAACTTGAGAGAACCCGTTGGAAAATAAGAAGTGAGAAAGGATCAATGGCAGACAGAGCAGAACTAGAAAGGCTTCAAGCCTTGGTAAAAATGTTGATGGATAAGAGAGAAGCGGAAAAGGTTGCCCGCGAGGCACAGGAAAAGAAGAATACGGAGATAGTACCTATGAAGCACATGTTTAATCACAGGAATATGACGACTTTTCCTGAAGGTCCTCGTGTTGATGCTAACAATTTTGAACAGCGAATGACCCTTATACAAAGGTTCGAGCAGTCTCCTTTTGCAGGTAGGGCCACGAAAGACGCCAACCGCCATCTCTCGAAGTTTATGGAAATTGCCAACACTCTTAAATTAAATGGTGTCGACGATGACGCCATAAGGGTAACACTCTTCCCCTTTTCTTGAATCGATTCTGCTAAAGAGTGGTTTGAGTGTATGCATTCCTCGATAAGTACTATCCGGCAGGCACGATTTTGAAGCTCAAGAGCTAGATCTTTCAATTTATACAAGGCCATGACGAACACCTCTACGAGACATTTTCTTGTTTCAAGTCCCTCCTCCGCAAGTGCCGCAACTACGGTTTTACCGTGGACCATCAGGTAGGAATCCTTTACACTGGATTTAATGAAAAAATTTGTGCTATGTTGGATTCAGGGGTGAATGGAGGATTCTTGCGGAAGACCGAACCGGATGCCATGGCGGTCATTGAGGAGTTCGCCACCAACAACAATGGGTGGTCGAAGGAAAGGCACAACTCGAGGAGAGTAGCAGCCATAGAGGAGGCTGAGGAGAGCTCCTTTGCAAAAGAATTGGCCGAGGTTAGAGTGTGGGTGAACCAAATGGACACAATGAGGAAAGAGGATCTGGTTCCACCGACCTCCGTTATCACAGTCACAAAACCTGACACTCCCACCTCTCCTATAGAAGATGTCAACTACGTGCAAGGAGGCGGTCCCAACAGATCTTATAACAACAATTATCGCCCTAACTAGGGGGACGATAATTTCAATAATTATAATGGGAACTGTACTCATCCTAACCTTTCGTATTCTAATAATATAATAATAATTTCTTGAAACCCCCCGCAGGATTTAATGTTAACAAATGAGGAGTAGTTGAGCCTATCAAGAAGGAGGAAAAGTATGACCAACGCATCATGAAAATTTTGGCAGTGATAGCGCAAGATAGAAAGATCAATGACACCAAGATTGGAGTCGTTGAGGCGAGATTGAACAACCTTGAGCAAGGAAAAAGCACAATTGCCACTGCCGTCACGAACATTCAAACTCAAGTGGACCAAGACCACAAGAAACTTGAAGAGGACAAGGCAAAGGAAGCAACACGAGTGGATGATATAAACAAGAAGTGGGTGGCCAAGCAAAAATCTGGTGACTGCTCGACAGCTGGCGAACCACCACACACCCCTCAGCGGCTCGCCGCAGGGCCACCGAATGGAGTCTGCCCGACAACTAACGGACCGCCGCACACCCCGCAGTGGCCCACCACTAACGAGGCAGAGGCATCCGCCAAAAAAGAACTCATGCGGCACAACGGGATTATACTCCCCTTCCAGCAGAAGAAAAAGTTCAAGCTTGAAGAGCAATTCAAGAACTTCCTCAATATGTTTTGCAAGTTCCATACTAATATTCCTCTCGTTGAATCATTGCAGGAAATACCTAAGTACGCGAAGCTACTAAGGGGGGCACTGATGAGAAAGAAGAAACCCACAAAAGTCGATCTTAAGTTGCCTCTTCATTGCAGCGAGATCATCCAAAGGGAGAGGGCAGTGAAGCAAAGAGATCCCGGCCAGTTCATTATTAGATGTTTAATCGGAGAAGGGAAAGTTGACAAAGCCTTTTGCGATCTAGGGGCTAGCATCAATCTCATGCCACTGAAATACTACGAGAAGGTCAACATTGGGCCTCTCAAGACGTCAGATGTAAGTCTAAGGTTGGCCGATAACACGGCAATCAAAACAGTGGGTATGATTAAAGATGTCTCGGTAAAGGTAGACTATTTCATCTTTCCTGCTGATTTCATTATTCTTGACATGAAGGTAGACAAAAATGTGCCTCTAATCTTAGGCAGGGATTTTCCAGCCACATGCAAAGCTTTAATTGATGTAGGTCGAGGCGAGATAATCATAAGTGACAACTATAGTCGCTCAACCAACAAGATTGAAAGCGAGATGCTTAAGTATGAAGGGGCGCAACAAGCAAAGATGGAACAAGAATGCAGGGCGGTCATGATAACCGATTTGACTAAGCCTCATGATCCATTTGAAGTGGAGGATCCTTTTACCTCTACTATTTTCATTGTCAACAAGGTACCCAAGTCTCCTAAAAAGGACGAGCCTAATCTTTCTAATCCTATTTTGCAGAAAAAAATCCAAGAGAATAAGAAAGAAGAAGACTCCACGTCAAGATGACCCCGAAATCTATGTGATCAAAACCGCCAAGGGGAAGTACAAGAGGTGGAAGAAGTTGGGGACCAAGTTAATTCCATTTACAGTGTTTAGCACGAAATTCATTGATCCGCCCACTTAGTAGGTCACTTCAAGTCAAGCCAACAACTTAAAACAAAGGCGCTTGTTGGGAGGCAACCCAATTTCTTCTTTTCTTTAATTTCTTTTGATTTTGTTGTTTTTCAGTTTTTCATTAATTTTCATGCATTTTCTATGCACTTAAAAAAAATAAAAAATAAAAAATAAAAAAATTTACGAGTGGCGACCGCCTAACAATCCACGGCAGTCGCTACCAGTTGTTTAGTGTGCAGGAATAGACCGGGCCTTAGGGCGGGCCTAGGCAGGCTGGAGAAACTATTGTGCGGGCCGCAGCAGCCCGCCAAGAAAGCATCGTCAACATAACACGTGTGGCGGTCGCCGCATGTCTCGTGGCGGTCACCACGGAATAGGCAGACGCGAATTCTTGCCTATTTAAGGTATGTTTTCCATTCCTTCCTCATTCCTTCTCCAATTCCTTCATTGCACACGACCCCCATCATTATATATCACCAAATTCACACACCCACACTCTCATTCTCTCATTCCATTTCAAGTTTATAGCTTTCATCCATCAATTCACTCCAAACAAGGTATGAATCATACACTTAATTTCTGAGTTTTGCTAAAAATTTTCCAAGAATTTTGTACTTTCGTTGATGAATTGTTCGGTTGAAAAGCATGTTCTAGTATGGGGATGAGTTTGTGATGTTTGTTCTTGTTCTTCATGGTTAGATTTTGCATATGGTGGTGAATTGTTGTTTTTCTTTTGGTGATTTTCCTCTTGTTCTTGAATGTTTATATGTTGCAATCATGTTCATAGCATTGTGAGGCTATTATTATTTTCATGAATTGCAATACATGTGAAATTATAGAGATTGTTGATTTGTGTTGATTTTGTTGATACGTCTCTACATGGGGGATGAGTTCACGTTGGGGCATGAATTATTTAGGTTCTAAATTGTTGGTTTTTGTTCTACATGATCACATGCTACAATTTAGGATGCCTTTTGTTGCAAACACCCACATATTTGTTGATTATTGAAATATGCTTAGTTGAGTGCAAGTTTGGGGGAACCCTTATTTGTCTTTTATTTGGTGCTCCTTTAAGAGATTGTTTTTCTTTTGTCGGACAATGAAAACAAGAGGAAAGCCCGAAAATGTCAAGAACTATGGAATTAGCCTTGCGACGGATGATCAAAAGGCTATGTGGAAGAAAGTATCGGCGAGGGAGACGGCACCCTCGAGATATCCCATTGACCTTCCCCTCCAATCCTTGGGGATTTTGGATGATTTTTGGGGGCTATACAATGTGGGCGAGGGGAATGGCCTAATCCACATGTTTCAAGGAAGGTGGCCATCATATCGGAGAGTCACTCTAGAGTTTCTAAGCTCGCTCAAGGTTCTGACTCATCGTCGGCGACTACGGCAGAAGCCATGGCGGCCCGCCGGCCACACACTGGAAAAGTCTCTACCTCGTTGTGGCGACCGCCGGAGAGCTCCCAGCGACCGCCGCCAAACTACAGTTTCCTGAGCGATTTTTCGATTTTTTTCAAATTTTCGCCCCGTCCAACCTTCTACGCGAAAATTTTCAAGGTATGTTTTCTTTTTAGTAATTTACTCACGTCCCTACCGACTCTACAAACTTATTTTACACTTTGTTGTAAATAAGTTTGGGGGGATGAAGTAGTGGACCGTGAGTTTAGGTTTTTGTTTTAGGTTTTTAGTTTATGTTTTTGTTTTAAAAACCTGAAGGTGAATCCATGTCATGAACTTAACATAAAGAACTTTGAAACACGCATGCTTAAGGACACATTAGACCGAGTTGTCGATGATATTTAATTCCATCCATGTTTAAGTATGGCTTGACGTTTTGATATGATGGTTTGGTAAAAATGTGCATAATTAGTGAATTGTTTGTTCACCTTGAATCATGCTTATACCTTGTGAGATTTGAGCATTCATTTCTTTCATGTGTGATTTATCTGTATTCATATATATATTTCTAGAACTTGCTCCTAGTATGCCTAAGTTTACATAGTGTTTAAGTTGATTTAGGAGGATGTTAGACAATCTTTTCATAGCTTCCTTTTTATCCAAATTTTCGACCCTCTCAAAATTTCAAAATTTTCCCTTTGGAGCCAATTTTGAGCCTTTAAGCCTATTCTTTGGAAGCCAAAATAAATGGGGACAATTTCTTGGGTTAGTATAGTTTGTGATATCTTTTGTAAAGAAAATGGAGAGATAAGGAGGAAAGTATAAAAAGTAGTATGCTTAAATGTAGAAAAGTACAAGTTGTGAAATTGTGAAATATTCAAAATGTGTGCTTGATCTTGAAAAGATGCTTATGAAAAAGAAAAGAAAAAGAGAAAAAGAAAGAAAGGTTGTGTAAAGAAAAGAAAAAAAAAATGAAAGGATTGGAAAGTGAATTTAAGGAGAAAAATAAGTGTTAAAAGTGTCTTGTGTTATTAGAAAAGTGCAGTCATCTTAACTCTACTTGGGATATTTTTATTTTGAGTCACTTTTTAGCCAAATATTACTAACCTACCAAAGAGCATACATTACAACCAAAATAAAGACGTTTCGGACTTTTGATGTTTAATCACATCTAGTAGAGGAGGGATTAGACTTTGAGCAAGCCTATGGTAAACTTTGCATGATGCATGATTTGAGAGTGTTACACTTTGCCATAAACACTTTGAGAGTGAGAGAACACTTCTCATCTTTGGAATTTGCCACATGTGAGTGCATGAGTTCAAGGTATTCTACGAGTTAGTAATGAAAGTGAACTAATAAACCTTTCTTGATTTGATTGCGTTAATTCATGCTTAATCTATTCTTCCATCTTTTGAGGCAATTATGACGTCTAGTCCTTGTGCATTCCGTGCGTCTATTCTTGTGTCTTTATTGTTTTGTTCGAGGACAAACAAAAATATAAGTTTGGGGAATTGATATGGTCGGATTTTGCACAGTTTTAAGGCCATTATATGGTATGTTTTTAATGTCAAAGTTGCATTACATGTCCATTATTTGCATATTTTATACATTTTGGTATTTTGACATGTTTTGTGAGAAATATGCATATTTGAGCCTAAAAAGGGAGTCAAAACGCGAAGTAGGAAATCTGGAGATTCAGGTGGCGTCTGGGACCACCGGCGCCCGACAACCATCACTTCTGTAGCGGTCTGTTTCGAAAAATTTGTGCATGGAATGAAGACACGCCCGGCGACCGGCGGGAAAGTTGTGGCAACCGCCACCCAAGAGTCAGAAAGTTTCAGACCATTACCTGGCGACCGCCGGCCAAGGCGCGGTGGTCCGCCACAAAAGGGCGGCGAGCAGATTTGCCCTAGATTCCGCTCCAAGATATACCATATTTTGGCAACCCTTTTCCTTATTGGATGAGTGGCGATTTCTCCCCTATAAATAGGCCCTCAAGCTTCATCAAAAGGATCAACTTTTTGCAACATATTTTCCAAAGATTAAAAGCTAGAGTACTTCATTGTGCAAGTAGTTAAAGAAGGATTCAAGAGCATCAAAGCTACAAGGATTCAACCTTGGGTTTTATTTGCTTTAGTTTTATGTTCCAATTGTTTTCCCTTCAATCTATATCTTTAGATTATTACATCATGTGTATCTAAATTCATAGGATTCTAGGGATGTGTTAGTAACGACTTTGGTTATACAATTCCTTTTCTATTTAATATCCGTTTTGGTTTTACTTTGTTTCTTCCCTAAGTAAATAATGATGCTTCATGATTGAGTGACACAATCTTGGATGATTTAATATAACTTGCTACATAATCGTGAGAGGAGGTTTGCGAGTTTGATCCACATAGTAGACACTACAGTTAGTTCCCTTAAAACGGCACTGTTAGTTGAGAGTGTGGACTTTTCAAGGGTCTTATGAGCTTTTAGGAGTTACATATTTAGGATTGACAACCCTAAAGTTATTAATCTACGTTTGCATTGCATGAGCATAAGCTAGGTGACTCGTTCTTTCAAAGTATTAACTGTGCTAGGGTATTGTAGTTGGAACTTGTATAAACGTAACTCTGAACGCACATCCTTGGAATTCCCTTATCTCTATAGTTTTATCTCCGTGATTTATGTGATGGAGGAAGATTTGGTACGTGAAACATGAGCTAAGAAATAAGCTCTTAGATGATAGTAGAATAAGTGTTGAATGGATGCATGCAACACGTGAAATGCATGGGATTGAATCACCATAGGCAGAAGCATGGTGATAAGTCGTATTCTAAGCCTTGGTTACTGGTGAGTATGTCGTGAAATGCATGTATTATTTGCAAAACAGTTGCTTAAGTGTGCAGGATTAAGGGATCCAAGTTAGTAGGAGACAGTTCGGACGACGCAGGTGAAAAGAGCGCTAGAAGGGTGCAATACTGACCAGGATGCATGCCAGAGAAAAGGCTCGAGATGGAGAAGAATGATAGCTGGGATTATCATAAACAAGGGAAGAAAAGTCAAATTGTGAAGGAAGTCTACCCTAAAAACAAGGGCAAACCTCCCTATAAAAGAAGCCATTTGGAGAGAGAGAAAAGAGACCGAGTTCAAAAAAGTCCAACCACTACACTTAGTAGAATTCCCTCTAGAGATCAGTCTTTCAACATTGTCCAGTGTAATAACCCGGACTTTCAAAACATATAATTATTACTATTATTATAATTATTATTAGCTTAACCATAAATAATATCAAATAAGTGATTCTTGTAAAATTAAGAACCTGCCCTTTATATATTTTGAATGAAACAATATTGAGCTATAAAGGAATCAAGACGAGACATACAATAGTGGTGTTGTTTTGTTTTCTGATGAATGTTTCAAGTACAACTAAAAGAAGGGAACCAAATAAAAGTTTGTAATGTCCGGCATATCCATCCGAAGTCCGATAAGGTCCTAATATACGAATTTATCGATCCAAATCTATTACAATTAGAGACGTGCAAGTCCCAGACAGCTCGTTCATTGTTTCATGCTCACACTCCAAGGAGGTACAATACATCATGGAAATAGCCAATGTTCTCCAAAAGGGTTCTTCCCTACATAAGAAGAGAGTTAGAAATCACAAAGTTAGAAATCTATACCAAGGCTCAACTTAAATAATTTTCTCTGGCAACATCAAATAAAAGGTAGTATCAATAAAGATTGAGTAAAAATACTAAAATCTACATCAAATCTACACCAAATCTACACCAACGGCTGAGATCATCCCCAAGTCTAATCACAATCCTTGAAGAGATTTTAAGCAGGTGAGTACTTAATGCAAATAAAAGAAATCAAGGTCTCATATGCTTCCTCATTTCTCGAATCAAATTTTGGCCATAGGATTGAGTCAAAAAGTGAAAACATGCCTCTGACATACAAACATAAACCTGCCCCAAGTTAAACCTTCCTCAATTTAAACCTCCCACACTTGCCTAGCAACTTGCAAGGGATCGAGAAGTATATAAACCCCAAGCCTTTCCACTTTAGGAAACCATCACTATCAAACATACCAAACTTCTCTTCACACACACACACATACAGAAATAAATCGAATGGGAGATCAGGAGCAAGAGAATGGATATTGCAGATAATTATAGAGTCCAACCCAACAATCCATCAACACTTCATTCCCAAGGTAAAACTCAAGCCTCTCTTTTCCTTCATATGAGTACAAGCATGCATATATAATTTGAAAATAGAATCAGCCTAATTGAAATTAACAACACACAGAAGTTCAACATGATTTTTCGATCAAGTCTTTTAGTAGCTAGACAATTGTTCAAAATCATCAAATTCATAAAAATACATAGAACAATTCTATAACTATAGTAAGCACAACTTAGGAACTTATCTCAAGAATACGAATTTGCAAGAATTGCAGCGACTAGTTTCGGCATGCCGTCGCCAACGGCGACAGCCCCACATCCCCGGTGCGTCACTGATTTCATCACCTTTACAAATCTACATGTTTGAAACACCATAACTTTTAAATCACAGATTAAATCTTAGAAAAAGAATCAAAAAAGAAATAGAATAAAATCTCCCTAACTTACCTCTCGGGAGCGAGGAGGCGGCGGCCGTGGAGGCATTGAGAAACTGCTCCGGCTGTGTGAGGCGTGGGAAGGCCGGAGAACCGCCGCCCGTGCATGCACAACGGCGGCGGCAGATCTGAGAGAGAGAGAGATGAGGGAGAAGGAGAGTGGAAGGTGGGAAGAGAGAGGTAAGGTAAAAGGGAGAGGGAGGCGGCCGCAGCGGATGCGCCGGCGGTGGTAGGTGGCGCCGGCGGGAAGGATGGCGGCAGCAGGTGGTGAGAGAGAAAGGAGGAGCTGCTCATTTTAGAACCAGGTTGGGTATTTATAGTTGGGTCAATTCCTTCTTATTGGGCTGAGAGGAATTATTAATTTCTTTTGGGCTAAATAAATAAAGGAATTAATCTGAGCCCAATTCCTTTTAAATATTAATGTGTGCAGTAGATAATTGAACAATGACCCAATTCCAAGATTTAATTGTTGGGCTGGAAATAAAGAGGGAGTCTTGGTCGATGTTAAAATAAAATCTTTTGGAAGGAAATATAATTAAGTCTAGGTTTATATGAAAGATCAATTAATATTTTTGCATTGCTTTTCAAATGATGTATGTAAGGTTAAAATAATTTAGTCTTAAGAGTTCATTTTAAAATGTTAGCAGGAACCACATTAATTAGTAGAAGAAGCATATAATAAAAGGCATGCATCAAGTTATTATTTTCCTTGAAACTTATTTGTACATTGTGTTTATGCCACGTCAAAAAGGGAGAACTGAGAGGAAAGTAACATTGTGAAGCGGAGAATTATTTTCGAAAATATTGGAAAGCATACGAGGTGAACTTTTCTATCCTACATACTAATGTGGATAAAAATAAAGTTATTTTCAAATGATTTTGAAAACTTGAACTTATGTTCGTTGCTCATTTTTAAGTGATGTTGTCTTGCCAAAATGTTGTGTATGATGCCTATCTGTTTTGGCGTGAGGCCAGGTGAGTTATGAATGATGATATGTGAATCGAATTCGGGTCCAAGTGAGGGTGGTGTCCCTACTCGGACTAGTGTACACATGAGACCTATGGCCAGAGGGCAGGTCTGGTGACCGAGGAAGGTGGCCACCTTCCCGGCACAAGAATGTTGATGTGACCATGAGAGAACACCATCTCTACGGCACAAGAATGTTGATGTGACCGTGAGAGAACACCATCTCTACGGCACAAGATAATCAGATACAAAAAGAAAATGGACTGCAGTCGAAAAATGATTTTTAGCAAGCTCGGGTCTTTTTAATAAAATCCCTGAGTATTACTGTGATAATGGCTTGACAATATTTTCAAATGTATATTTTGTATCTTTCGGCAATGTGTTCACTGAGTACTTTTGTACTCAGCCCTGCATATATTTCTAAATGTGCAGGTTGAGCAGCGAAGTGGTGGAGGAAGTGCTATTGAGACAATACATTTAATTCAGTCAAATTAGGTCTCTCGGAGGTTCATGTCTCCATACATGGAACCGCGTTCTTTTCCTTCCGATGTGCATCTTAAAAGACTCAAGTCTATTTTGTTCAAAACTCTGATATTTTGAAAATTTTTACAAACAATTACTCGAGTTTTGCATAAGCGAGTATCTTTTCCTCTATGTATCATCACTTGATTAGTCATGTCCCCAATCAATGTTTGATTTTATTTTCCCTTATTTCTTTCCCCGCTTCTTATATCCCCGCCCCTAGTCACGGTTCCCCGACTATACTATCCTTAGCAAGTGCGGTCGTGACAGAGTGGTATCAGAGCATTCTTTCACGCTCTGAACCCGAGAGTCTCCTTTGAAAATCTCAGTCTAGCCTTGTTCCACTAGACTGTCTAATCGATGAAAATGCTCTTAGCACTCCCACCCATCGCGCTCAACGAGGAAAAAGGTAACTTGTTCTTTTTCAAAAGTAAGTTAAGATGTTTAAAAATTTGAAATGGAAAAACAACTCATGCAGCTGATTTGAGTAAACAGATGAAAGTACTAAGTTTAAAGAAAGAGTTGATGTTTATTGATTGGGTAACATGCTTAACGAAAGAGATAACATGTCTTTTCTTGGCTAAAGGCTGTGAATATATGAATAAAAGAAGTAACTTTCCTAAATAGAAAAAGATACTGAAATATGAAAGTATAAAGTATACGAGTCGGGTACCAATTGTTGAAATGATGTCTCTTTTTGAGTTTGTGAAATAATATCTCTTTTGAGTTAGTCATTGAATCATGTTGCTAGTATGGGGAAATCAATATTTCTAATAACTTAGAATACTTAGTTATGCGTTCCTTCTAGAACACAATATGAGCTTGAACTTAGAAGTACAGTATGAACATTTCTCGCTTTTCTGAGCGACGAAAAGAAAAGTATGCGATAAGAAAGAAATTTCGTCACGAGAAAAGCAATCCAGCATAGAACAAAACAATGTTTCTAGAAAGATGGTAGGGGTTAGATTCCATTTTCTACGTCCCAATGACATGAATAATCTGGGATAGCCATTGTCGTTCTTGACAATCTACTCACTCCAAAGGACCATATCTCTGATTCAACTAAGCGATGTACAAGAGAATATGATTACAATGTAAACAAAGAACCTAGCTCTACGATAATAAGTAAACAGAAACGGCGTGTTATGAGGATGAGCGTTATGACGAACCGAGAGTACCAAAGAGTCGTAATCCCCACATATGGTCATCTGATGTGATCCTAAAGTGAAAGTAGCTTGTGACCAAAGTTTCCCACAACTCATTTACCATTCTCTATAAGGAGTTAAACAAGGGATCATTATCATTATAGTTGATCAGGAAGATTTATTAGCAACACTTACTTAGGTTCCCAAGAATTTTATTTCTCGCATCCCCTTTTGCCAAAATACTTTCTTGTTGAATTAAATCTGAAATGACTTCTTTTGCAAGGTAATGTACCATTATTTTTCCCTCTTCTATGTCAAGGTTATGAATCACTTTCAGTTATGAGCTTGCTCCCTCATGTTTTTAGATAACCTTCAATGACTACGATCCCTCTTTACTTGAAGCAATATTTTGACTCACTGAATTCCTGCCACCAAACTCCAATGTTCGAAGTCGATTTAGTAATGGTCCTTAGAATGATCATGTTTCTTAAGCAATTGTCTCAATGATAATATATTCTTCAAATATCATTAGGCGGACCTTTCGTGTTTTCAAAAATGCTAGCTGACAAGCTCTTTATTTCATATGAGTAGTTCCATCTTCTTAATTCCACTACAATTATTGCATCATACTCTGAGCTCTTCAGCAGCTACAAGTCTGAAGCTAGCAATTTGCTTTCTCCCTGGGCTAGCTTGCTCTGGTTGTCTACTCTATTAGTTAGTTCCCTTGGATTGCTTATAAACCTTGAGGATTTATTGATGTGATCTCCTATCACGATGTTGTTAATCAAAAGGGCAATTGTTTGACATTCTTCTTTCTCAAATCCACTTGAGACCAAATTTTTTTTTTAGTTATACTATATTTAAGCAGCCACTTGGTGAGACCTTAGCCATTTTAATTTGACCCTTGTTTTTCGGACATGCTTATTGATAAGATCTTTAATTTATGAGTACTCCCATCTTTCTAATAAGATTATTGTCTCTTGATTTGAACTTTTTCTTCAGCTCCATGGTTAAGGCTCACAATCTGCTTCTCCTTTGACCAAATTCCTCTGGTTGTGCTCTTTATGAGTTGGCTTCCTTGATTTTCTTATAATCCTTGTTAATTCATTAACGTGGACTAGTGTTCACGATTTTGTTGATCAAAGTGTCAATTGCTTGCTATTCTCCTTTCCCAACCTCACTTGAGAACAATTATTTTCGGTCTTATTGTATTGGAGCAACCATATGATGAGACCTTAAGATTTTTAGTTTGATCCCCTGTGTTTTTAGACATGCTTATTGACAAACTCTTTAGTTTATACTAGTACTTCAATTCTAATATGATTATTGAATTGAGTTCTATGCTTCTCCCTTGACTAGTTTCCTCTTGTTGCCCTCTCTATGAGTTAGTTTCCTTAAGTTTCTTATGAACATTTTGTTGACATGATCTTCTATCACAATGTTGTTGAACAGATGGAGATTGTTTGTATTCCTATTCTTTTCAAATCCATCTGTGACTAACCATCTCAGGTCTTACTGTCATCATCTAGGAATACTTGACGCTTTTCTATTTGACTATTCATTGAAATTATATTTTTTTGCAACCTATTGTGTAAATCTGCACTCGGTCATTCATACCCTCACTTTCGAAATTTATTCCTTCTAGAAGGAAATTTCTCAAGCTCTGTAAGTATGGCTAAAACAAATTTGAAGTTATATTTCCAAGTGGGTATGATGAATTCAATTGAACTCCGTCTTTGCACTTCATGAAAATATTTTGCAAGCTACCGGTGAGAGTTCTTGGTGAACCAAATGCTCATGCAATCGAACTAATTATAGTCGTTTTGTTTCAATGGTGGTCCTAGAGCCTCCCAATGTAAGAACGATTCGAATAATTCTCTTTAAATCCCAAATTTGATTCCTATCGCAGTTAAAACTGTTAGATCACCTCTAATTTCCCTCGTGTGAGACCCCGAGGAAGGCAAGGCATTGACCATTGCAAAAAACGCCTAAAGGATTGAACAAGGAAACAAAGGATCTGGCGAATTCATCATTCGGAGGCGATTTCACACAGTTGAGAGTCAGTGAAGCCAAGAAGGTCTTACGCAAGCTGCTGAATGCGAAAAAGACGTACGACAACACAAGAGATGGGTAGAGCAGAGAAAGGGTAGCAAGTGCTTCAGCTATTGACCAGGAGGAAAGGATGGACATGAAAATAGAGGAATTGAAGAAGGAGTTGCTGACCGCAATCAAACAGAACACTCCACCACCTTCTCCGACTGGTGGCAAAGAGGCCCCAGAGCTACCATATGATCAACCAGACAACCCGTCGGATGTGGAGCAAGCAAATGCCGCAGGGTACTACAATTCTAATGGCAACTGGATTCCGGGGAAGCAGAGGGAGGCACTGTGGAGGGATCACCAAAATTTCAGATGGGGAGATGGAAATCAAAATCAGAACCAAAATCAAGGTCAAAATCAACCCAACCCCCACCCGAACCAAAACTTCAACTGTGGCCCAACAAATCCTGACCACCAGTCTAGCTGGGCAGGAAGAAACCAGCAACCCCAGAACCAAAACCCTCAAAACCAGAATCTGAATCCTGTTTATGTGCCACCCCATCAGCGTAACTACCAGAACCAGAACCAGCATAACCAAGGGCCTCAAAACAACAACCAAAACCAGAATCAATTCCAATCCCAAAACTCAAATCAGTACCAGCACAACCACGACCAGTACAACCCTCATGTCCAGTATAACCAGTACCCACCGAACCAAAGCCAGCAAAATTTCTCAAGCTACCAGCAAAACCCACCACCCCAGTATAACCAGCACCAAGGTTCGAACCAGTTCCATCACCCAAACAGGTCAAGGAGATCTATGGAGGACATGATGGGAGAAATGATCGCTTCGCAGCAGAGCATGAAAAGCGACTTCCAGTCCAGTAATGAAACAATGCAAGGAATGCAAAGTGCCCAGAAGGAGCATAAGGCGAATATGGATATGATGAACAGGCAGTTAGCACAGCTCGCAAACTTGGTGAGCGAAATGAAAGGGAACTCAGGGAAACTTCCGTCTACAGTCCATGTACCTAAGAAGGCCAATGTAAGTAAAATCACGCTGTGGTCTGGAACAGCCAATAATGGACCTCAACTCAGGGACCCTATTGGGGGGTCTAGTGGGGCAAGGGTGCAAAGCGACACCGTCCCAGTGGAAGAGCTCAAGAGGCCTCTACCTCAGATGGAGGATCCGGTTTTTCTAGACGAGGAACCTACTGGGAAAGGAAGGGATGAAGAAACACAGCCTAGAAACGAGCAACCTGAAGAAACAATATCCACGTCGGGACCTCGAACCCAGGAGTCACCAAGGGAAAGTCCACAGAGGCTTGCTGAAGAGACTAAGGGGGAGAAATCGTTTCCATATCGGTTTGTGACGAAGAGGAAGAAAGAAAACTCTGTGGATTTCATGTCAATATTTGGGAAGCTGGATGTCACCATACCATTCCTCCAAGCCTTGAGGCTGCCCCCTCTGGGGAAGTTTATAAAAGAGTTCATAGCCGGAAAAGCCCAGGAGGATGGAAAAATCATGGTGGAAGGGATAGCATCAGCTATTGTGCAGGAGAAACTACCGCCCAAGAGAGCCGACCTAGGTATTTTTACTTTGCCCATAACAATTGGAGATGTAAAAATCGAGCATGCAATGTGTGATTTAGGAGCATCTATCAATGTTATGCCATTATCCATTTTTTAATCAATTGAAGGGGGTAAAGTTGTCAAACACTGGGGTGTTGATCCAACTGGCTGATATGTCATGTATAAATCCTGAGGGTGTGTTAGAAAACGTGTTGGTCAGAATACAAGACTTTACTTATCCTGCTGATTTTTATGTGATCAAGATGAGCGAGCCAGAAGCTAGGGAGTCTAGCGGGATATTGTTAGAGAGACTATTTTTAAGAACAGCTAAGACAATTGTAGATATGGCTGAGGGGACAATATGCGTTGACTTTAATGGTGAAAAATTTGTTTTTGACATCAATGAAGCCATGAAAAAACCGATAGATTCCGAAAATCTATGCTATGTTGATGTTATTGACCCCCTAGTCCAAGAATATCTTGAGACCGAGTTATTGCAGGAGAAGATCCAAGCCTTGGATGTGTATGCACAGGCTGAAGTGGAGGCAGATGCATGGTGTGATCTGATCAGTAGCCGAGGGTTAACCGACGAGGAAATCGAAGGAGCAATTACGGAATTCTGTCAGAAGTCAGAACTCGCGGGAGCCGCATGGGCTTTACTACCAGCCAGTATAGAGGAGAACTCAGATGGTGAACATGAGCAAGAGAGGGATTCTGAAAAAAACCCTCTACCTACAGACACACTACCCCCACAAGTGGAGTTGAAGAAGTTCCTAGCAAATCTAAAGTATGCCTACCTTGGGGAGGAAGACTCGTTCCATGTAATCATCAATAGCGGGCTAACTGAAGAGCAAGAGGCAAGGCTACTGACCGTATTTAGCAAAAACAAGAAGGCTATTGGATAGAGCCTTACGGACTTGGTGGGGATAAGTCCTGATGTCTGCATGCACCATATTCCGTTGGAGGAAGGAGCCAAGGCACATAGAGATTCGCAAAGGAAGGTGAACCCGAACATGCGAGAAGAAATACTGAAGGAAATCTTGAAGTTACTCTCGCTGGGTATCATATATTTGGTGCCCGATAGTGAATGGGTCAGTCCGATCCATATGGTCCCCAAGAAATCCGGGATCCAGGTGGTTAAGAATGAGAGGAATGAGTTACTTCCCACCAGACTGGTCACTGGATGGCGAATGTGTATAGATTATCGCAAGTTGAACATGCAACCAGGAAGGACCATTTCCCCCTGCCATTCATCGATCAAATGCTGGAGCGACTGGCTGGGAGGTAGTACTTCTGTTTTTTGGATGGGTACAGTGGATACTTCCAAATTTACATGAACCCCGAGGACCAGGATAAGAACACGTTCACCTGCCCGTTGGGAACCTATGCGTACAGACGCGTGCCCTTCGGATTATGCAACACTCTAGGTACTTTCCAACGTTGCATGATAAGCATATTCTCGAATTTGATAGAAGATTGCATAGAGATCTTCATAGATGATTTCACGGTCTACGGAGACTCTTTCGACTCGTGCTTACAACATTTGGATGTCGTACTAGAGAGGTGCCAGTCAAAGAGTCTAGTTTTGAACTTCGAAAAATGTCATTTTATGGTTACAGAAGGTATAGTCTTAGGACACGTGGTGTCAGAAAGAGGGATCCAGGTGGATCAAGCCAAGGTGGATGTCATATCCAAGCTACCTTGGCCTACTGACCAGAAGGGAATAAGAGGTTTTCTAGGGCATGCTGGATTTTATCGAAGATTTATCAAGGATTTTGCCAAGATCGCCCAACCTCTTACCAGACTCCTCCAAAACGAGGTGGAGTTCATTTTCGACGAGCATTGCAAGGCTGCCTTTAACCTTCTCAAGGAAAAGTTAATCTCTGCACCGATCATCCAAGCTCCTAACTGGGATCACCCCTTTGAGGTGATGTGCGATGCTAGTGACTATGTCGTGGGGGTCATACTTGGTCAGAAGGTGAATGGAAAGAGGTACGTGATATTCTGTGCATCTAAGACCTTGAATCAAGCCCAACGGAACTATGACACCACCGAGAAGGAGATGTTGGCTGTTGTTTATTCATTCGAGAAGTTCAGACAGTACCTATTAGGATCCAAGGTACTGTCTGAGATGTTGGCTGTTGTTTATTCTACTAGCCGACTCTAAACAGGGATGCATACGAGTTCTGCAAAGGCTATGACTGTTGCCAACTGACCGGTGGGATCTCTGCAAGGGATGAAATGCCACAAGTCCCAGTGATTGTTTGTGAAGTGTTCAACATCTGGGGCATGGACTTCATGGGTCCTTTTCACTCATCTTACGGAAATTCCTACATCCTGGTAGCAGTCGACTATGTATCAAAGTGGATAGAAGCCAAGGCCACGAGCACTTGTGAATCCAAGGAGGTCACTAAGTTCCTCAAGAGTCATATATTCAGCCGATTTGAGATACCAAGGGCAATCATATCCGATCAAGAGACTCATTTTTACAACTGTACAGTCGAAGCGTTGATGAAAAAGTACGGGGTCCATCACCGACTATGCACTCCCTACCACCCGCAAGCCAATGGGCAAGCAGAGATCTCAAACAGAGAGATAAAAAGCATCTTGGAAAAGACGGTCAACCCCTCCAGAAAGCATTGGAGCACAAGGTTGGATGATGCTCTGTGGGCGTATCGAACAGCCTACAAAACTCCTATAGGGATGTCCCCATACCGCATTGTTTTTGGGAAGATGTGCCACTTACCAGTGGGAATTGAGCACCGAGCGTACTGGGCAGTTCAGCAAGTTAACATGGATGATAGAGCCTGTGAGGAGGAAAGGAAGTTGAAACTACATGAGCTGGAAGAACTCAAATTGGAGTCATTTGACTCAGCCATGTGGTACAAGGAGAAAACGAAGATGTGGCACGACAAAAATCTGAGGACCAAGGATCTCCAAGTTGGCCAGAAAGTACTACTCTTCTAGTCAAGATTGAAGCTAATGCCTGAGAAACTCAAGTCAAAATGGGCAGGACCTTACATCATCACCGCAATACGTGCTAATGGAGCGGTCGAGATTTCAGGGAGTATCCCTCACTCAGAACCTTTTGTCTTAAATGGGCATAGGTTGAAAATATATAGGGAAAATGCAGAGATGTGTGTAGTGGAAGAAATTCCACTACATTTAAATAGCGTCTAATGACCAATAGGAAAGGGGTTTGGAGTTCCACCTGGCCAACTTTATATAATTTGTGCTTATTGACCAGGTCGAATTTCAAATACCCTCGGTAATGATGTAAATATTGTGAATATTTAGTGATTTAATTTTAAGTAAGTTGGGAAATATTAAAAATACCAAAAAGATTTTCGGATCTTAAATATTAATTTGGAGTACGTACTGACCACGAGGATACCGCTTTGGTGAAACTCTGAATTGTATTTAAGGGTCATTTTATTACTTTATTTCTATTTTTAGTTAATTGAGAGGGGGATATTGAGTGAAATTTGAATTTTGGTGCGTGATGCAGCTTTGCACGCGAGTAAAGTGACTGGGAGGGGGCGTGGAGCAAAGATGTGACAGGGTACGTCCAATCAGCAGCGAGAATACCCAACCGTCTCCCACCCGAAGTGTCGTGACCTGGTAACCGTCTGCAACCAGTCAAAACCCTCAACTGCCCACCCCACTATAAAACACCCAACCGCTTACTCCCCTTCACTTTACAAACTCTTACATGCATTCTCTCACCCAAAACAACCGCCCTCGACAACCACCACCCCACTCCGAAAAAACCACCGTGAACCACTACCGGAAACAGAGAACCACCACCGATATGAACCATGGCAAAGAAGAAAGCAACCAGCATCCCGGCATCTACCACTGGTGACAACCCCCCAGAAGTCCGAGCGACAGCGGAGACGCGGCCGCCGAGTCCACAACGATCGCAACCAACGCCGACGCCACAAATTCCGGCGATGGTTCCTTTAGATGCGTTGGCTGCGTATCTAAAGCAGCAAGACCCAAACAAAGATTGGACAACGACCTTAGCCGGATTTAGCCTGGCCGGAGGAATGTCGGCGATACCGAACCCTACCCAAACTGCGACCACCATGAACCCACCCATGACCACCCCAACTACCTCAAATCCCACATCCGAAAAGACCTCTCCAACAGCAACTGCACCGTCAGAACCCTCTAACCCTTCTCCCAAACACCAACAAACAGAGCCACTCGACGTCAACCCGCTTTCCGCCTATCAAGACCCCAACTAGGGGGAAACAGAAGAAAAGGGCAGCGAAGAGAAGGTAAGCGAAGGCAAGAAGGATAAAATAGAGGAAACAACGGCCACCGAACCCAGAACCAAAGAGGCAGAGAGAGGGGAGATAGATCTAAACGAAATGGCCAAGAAGCAAGGGCTAATGACTGATAATGAATTCCAATCGATTTTAGATGGGGGAAATAGGATAGTGATAAATCATGATGAGGTGGCTGAGGTTCTGGACCTCGCATCGCAGGCAGTAGGAGAAGGTGAAGCAGCCATGGTAGCAGATGAGTCAGAGGGGGTAGTCCACCAGCCAGTGGAGGAGATGAGGTAAGGACAAAACGAAGAAGCGAAACAACCTGAAGAGGAGAGGTAGGAGCCAGAGACATACCATTCAGTGGAAAAGAAGGAAAAAGAAGGAGATACCGAAATACAACCGGAGGAACAAAAAACGAAAGCCCCAGTCGTGTCTAAACCAAAGTCAGTCAAGAGGAAACTACTGTTGAAGGACGACCCCAAGGCAGAAAGGCAGAAGCCCAAACGAGTGTCACAAAGATGCTTAGGAAAATGGACATCCAACAAGGCAGGAGTAAACACAGCAGCAGACGCAGTAGAGATCTCTAGTGAAGATGAGAGGACTACTCCTACAAAACCTGGGGAGGAGAACTCGACAACTAGCCAGAAGGACGCCCCAATGGCAACAGGGACGGTTTCATCAACGCCAATTGACCAGGAGGAAGAGGCTGACAAGGTGGCTGAGGGTCTGGACCTCACATCAGAGTCAGTAGGTCAAGAGGAGGAGGTAAATGACGATACCAGTACCTGCTAGGTGACCGAGCCTACCGCCCAAGTCGAACCTTCATCACCAGCCGAGGAGGAAGCTAAGGCAGACGGAAGTGAAGACAAGTACCTCCAAGAAAGGAAGAGAAAAGGAAAAGCCCCTGCCAAGAAGAAGCAGATTGCAAAGAAACAACGAACAGCTAACACCAGTATAGTGATCAGAGAGCCAGAAGAGAGAAAAAGGTTGAGCGATAGTGACTACACTGACAGTGAGGAGTCGGAGTCGGACAGCGACATCTCCATGGAAGGTGTAGAGTACCATGAACAGCAGCTCCCCGACAACCACCAAGAACTTGTTCACCCTCCAGTGGAAAGGATTGTGTACCGACAGTGGCGGATGGAGCTCACTGATGAACTAATGGAGGATATGAAGCACTACAACACCAAGAAGCTTCAAGACGCATTTGACGACAAGGAAGATTACAACAAACAAGTCAAATGCGGAAAGGTACTCCACATACCCTCTCTGGATGAGTTATCTGTGCGTGACTCTTTCTTGGCCAGTATGGAAACATTGGGTTTTGAGTGGCTGTTAGAGAATAGGGACCCGGAGATATCAGTAAGATTAGCCAAGGAGTTCTTCACCATGTTTAGGTTCCAAGTCACAACGGACCTAGACGAGATGTCAATTTCCTTCAGAATATTCGGTGGAGAGCTGTCCATGAGTCTAATCAAGTGGACTGTGAGATCGGAGATGTGTAGCTTAGAGCATGCTATAGGACCAGAATGGAGAAGCCGAGTGAGGGGGATACCAAGGAGGCACGTAGACTTTGAGCCCCAAGAAGCCTGGGAGGAGCTAACCCACCCCGCTGTTGGTCAATTCGCCTCCACCATCTCCAGATGGACCCACTTCAACAACCTCATGCTCAGACTGGTACAGTTCTACTTACGCTACAACCTACTGGGTCAGACTAATTCGGCCGCCAGAACTTCTATGACCGAATTGTACATGGTGTGGTGCGCTACTCGTGGGAGAAGGCTGCATTTGGGATTCTAGACAGCCTACCAATGCCACCTGATAGCTATCCACCGAGCCAGGAACTTGTCCCTCTGCAACATACCAGGAGCCTCCGTGCGCAACAACATAATCTTAACAGAGGCAGACGAACTATCTCCGATGTATATGGTCGACACTCCTGGATTGTGCGATATCCCTTTCTTCGTCCGCACCAACGTCGTATACTACCGAGAAGGAGTCCCTCAGTTCTACCCAATGGGAGAAGTCCTTGGTGGGAGGGCACAACAAGGCCAAGAAGGGCGAGTTGGGCAGAACGAACAAGTGCAAGGGCCGAGGCAAGAAAGTCTGGAGAGGGCAGTAGCTGAGCTAGCAGAGGAGAACAGACAATCACGGGCAGAGATGGCAAGGTTGACAATCCTGATGGAGAGCATACTAAAGGAGGTAGCGAGAGGAAAGGAAAGCACAGAAGCTGGACCAAGTGGCCATGGAGGCCAGGATGATGAACCAACCGAACCAGAAAAGGAAGCAAAGCACGACCAACCGGAATCCACTTAAGAAGAGCCAAAGGAACCAGCTGCACAGACCCCTGCACCAAGGAGGAGCAGGAGGAATGTTTGATCGACTCCCCCCCTACTGACCAGTTAGTTTTCTTTTCAATTTTTAGTTTTTTCTTTTATTTCTGTTTTTTTTTTTACTTTTGTTGTGTGGGTAGAATTATATGTGTATTTGATGTGAGCAAACCCCATTCACAACACTTAGCCTATTGGATAGGCTAAGAGTGAGAAGTAAAGGGTTTGCTATTTTTAGCGCATGTGTTTATTTTTTTATGTTTCGGTCATATGCATGTTAACTCACACATAGCCTACTGCGTAGTCTAAGTGTGAGGAGCTTATATGTTTATGTGTCATGTTTGTGATATTTCGTTTTGTTTTGTTAAAGTCTATGTATATATGAAGAGCTTACTTTCTGGTGTGTCTAGAAGCTAATGATGGTTAGTGAAAGCGTGTTCTTAAAAATACTAAAGAAAACCCTCGGTCCGCTAGACACCGGGTCTAGGAACTCAGAGAACCTTGAGCTACCAGTCGTCGGGCACACAATCACTTGGTTAACTTCCTCTTCAAAAAACCCTCAACCCGTTTAGCTAAAAGAAACTAGTACGTGGAAGTAGGGATCGATTCCACATAGATGAATGCGCAAGTAAACATGTTCAAAGACTTGGGGACTATTTTTGTGTTGGCTGCTGCCACACAATTTTAGGGTTGAGTTTTTTTTATCCTAGACTTGGTAATTGAAATATGCTACTCTAACAACTAGATCTAGGCAGAAACTTAAAAACATGCATATAAACCGGAATAAGCGAGACAATTACTAGATCGAAAGAACTATTTCCTAAATTAACCTAGGCCTGGGAAAACAACTGAAGGTGGGGACCATTTTCTGAAAAGGTAGAGCACGGTTGAAAAGCTGCAAAATAACTAACTAAAGCACTAACTAATAGCGACATCATCTTCTCCAACATTTGACATGAAACAACCAGTAAAAACAGAGCGAAAACGTAAATCGAAACGAAGCAGACGGAATTAAAAGCAACAAAACCGAAGAACAGTTAAAACTAAGGCAGATCTACGGCTACTGGACGAAGCAAAGTAAAAACGAAAGCATAAAATCAAAGATCCATGCACAACTCAATTCTCATGTTCAGATCCACACTTCGGATGCTAAATCCACTGCGGATCCAAGCATCCGAGACAAACTCCGATCAAAATCATCTCCATAACTGCAGATTCGCCGATTCACCACAGATTAACAACAACAACCACAGATCAACTCAGATTTCCCAGATCAAGTACAGAAAACATCCAAAGTAGAGAATAACAATCAACCTCCGAAACAAAGCCTCAAAACATAGAATCAACGTAAATCAACACAAAATCAACACCATCGTGACGTAAAATAAAATTCATAGATAAACGATAAGTAGCAAACGAGCAATCGACTTCGAAAACGGTGAAGTTCGACGGAAATCAAAATGCAAAAGCTGAAAAGTAAACAATTGTATCTTCGCCCTCCTTGAGGACGGTGTTGCAACAGAATTTCCCGAAGATGAACCTCTAAACTAACCCAGAATCCCCATTTTTCCCAAGTGTGTGTGTGAGCTAAGAGCTAAATCATCTCTCTCTTGTGTGTTGCATGCTCCTCTTTAAATAGGCGTGGAAGTGGGTCCAGCAGGGGCTCTTTTGTGTGAATAGTCTTCTTTGCCCTCAGCTTTGGACTCTCTTCGTCTAGCCATTTTCTTCCTTGATTCTGCTCACTTTTCATCTCCTTCCTTCGCTGGTCCACTGCCTTCAGTTCTTCCTGGACCTAGCGAATTCCTTCACACACCTGGCTTAAAAATTGTGTTAGACCCAGTAATTGGTGATTTTTCATCACATAACCGATGCATGAAATTAGTCTTATCAATATATCTAAAACTCTCCTACTTAGCCTATTGCATAGTCTAAGTGTGAGAAGTTTTTAGATATAATTGTGTGTCTGTCATACTAGCCATTCTCATTTTTTATCTGGGGCAGACACTTGTGAAGTGAGAGGGGGGGAGCAAATGGCCAATATGACATGTATATATGTGTTATTTGAGTCAGTTACTTGTTAGTGTTTTTAGGATTTGTTTAGGTCTAGGATTTATATGTGTTTTATGAATGGGCTTAAAACTCAACTGCCTAAAATTGACGGTAAGGGGAATTAAGGAAGATAAGGCATGCTGGAAAACAGAACCCCCCCCCCCCGCCAATAGCTCCTAGTCAGTATAGATGATACAAGTATGAAGGAAAAAACCCATCCTCTAGGTCAGACACGAAAGCCCTCTTAAAATGGTGACTTAGAAGCCAAAAGTGGGACTACTTCCCACTAAAACAGAAAAAAGAAGAGTGGCTACCACATGATGTCTGGGGCAAGGTGACCGCGTGTAGCAAATCCTGAAGGCAGTAGGAACCACCCATCATTAAAAAAAATCCTACCCTTAGAACCCATGTTCTAACCTGATCTACACCTCGAAATAACCCATCAGCCACTAGGACTGTGTGTATGCAAGGCATAAGGCAAGGAGGCAACTGGCCAGGATGACATACTAGAGGAACCAACTGAAGAAACGAAAATCAAATAAAGAATGAGAAAATCGATCTGGAGAGATTCCAGGCCAAAATATAAGAAGGAATAAGGGTGGCAAAGGCACAGAAAAAAGAGATCAAGAAAATGCTCGAAAAGACTTGACCACACAAAAAAAGGGGAGAAAGAAGGAATAAGGGTGGCAAAGCCACAAGAAGGTTACTGACCAGTTGGAGGCCAAAAATCAGAAATTGTCCAGCCAAAGAGAAGTACTAGCCAGAAGCCCAAATGCACACAGTGCCCCCATATCAAATAAGGTAGTTAGTTTTTTTTTAACCTTAGAGCCTTAGGAACATCCACCCCAAACATTACAAACCAAAAGCCTCGTTACAAGCCTTAAAGACCTTCAGGAGCTGCGTGTGAGATCTGACTCCGTAGCATCTATGTTGAGCATTAAGAGAAAACAGTCCTAACATCCCCTGTGAGGAATGAGTGACTGAGTGAGTCCAGTGTTTGGCTTAGGGTTGAGTTATCCTGACATGCGGATATACTGACTAGGAGGAAAAAGGGGGCGGCGGAAGTTTAAGGCTGTCTAAGGCTGGATTGCACCTGATCCCAAGGGGAGGGATGGTTGAAAATATAGCCTGTTCTATGTGTTTAATTTGTTTTTATGTGTTTATGTGTTTGTGTCATTGTTTTTTTTTTCTTTGTGTCAAAGTCTAGAGTCTTATGTCCAGGTTAGGTAGAGTCGGTTAGGGGGAGTAACCAGGCTCGAATTCGACTTATTTCTTTTTGTTTGTCTTCATGCTTGAGGACAAGCACGTGGTAAGTGTGAGAAGTTTGATAAGTCGTATTCTAAGCCTTGGTTACTGGTCAGTATGTCGTGAAATGCATGTATTATCTGCAAAACAGTTGCTTAAGTGTGCAGGATTAAGGGATCCAAGTCAGTAGGATACAGTTCTGATGACGCAGGTGAAAAAAGCGCTAAAAGAAGAAAAGGCGCAGGTGCAATACTGACCAGGATGCATGCCAGAGAAAAGGCTCGAGATGGAGAAGAAGAAAAGCTGGGACGATCATAAACAAGGGCAGAAAAGTCAAATTGTGAAGGAAGTCTACCCTAAAAACAAGGGCAAGCCTCCCTATAAAAGAAGCCAGTTGGAGAGAGAGAAAAGAGACCGAGTTCGAAAAAGTCCAACCACTACACTTAGTAGAATTCCCTCTAGAGATCAGTCTTTCAGCATTGTCCAGTTTCTTGTTCCTCGCCACAGCTATGGTCACTTGACGTCCAGAAGTCTACCGGAGAAGTCATCATCCCATCGTTCCAGCCAGTTCGTCGTAGTAGTATAGCAGTTTCACCGCCCGGAGTGGCAAAAACAATCGTTACTCGCTTTCTAGTTTAATCTTCACTTGTTTTCTTCGTTGGATCTGTTGCAAACATTTATCTTTGTTGCCTTTTGAAGTACTTGGTGAGATCCAAACGTTTAAGTTATGAAGTTTCTATTTCGTATGTCTCTTTGGTTTGAATTTGCTTCGTTCTGCCTAGGAAAGTTAGATTTAGTTATCGCTTTTAATTTCTAAGTGTTTGCATGTGTTTTCATTCGAGTAGGCTAGATCTGAAGTTGTTGATCAAAATTTGTAGTTATGTTTCAGTTTAAGTTTTCGTGCATGAGTTTCTTGTTCTACGCTGTTAATACCACCTCGCATGTTAGTCAGTAAAAGTAATCTGCAGTTTGTTTCAGCTATTCATCTTAAGTCGAGCATTTTAATTAATGGATCTCGAGTTTGAATTTATGAATCTGAGTTTAGTTATGGAGTTTGTGTTCATATTGTTTTCTGTTAATACTTGTTGAAGAAGAAAACATCACAATCTACTTTTGCTTGGACCACTTTTACTTTTGGGTTACTTTTTACTTTTGTCTTTAACTTTTCAGTTGTACCATCCAGACCTGTCAGAAAGCCACCCAACCACCAGATATGCCATGTTGTCTAAGTTTCCTCATTTAGTAACTGTTTACTTTTCACATGCCTCTGAGATACTTTGTTCCCCGTTTCCACGGACACAACCACATGTCAGTCATTTTCACGCCTACTAGTCAGTAGAGTACCATCTTCATTTCCCGCCTAGGTAGAATCTCAACCCCAAAAGCGTGGTAGCTAACCAAAACCACCCAGGAATATCACCACAGTTATCCGAACGAGCCCATCCTCGTGGGATTCGACCCTTACCTCCACTATACTAACCAGTAGAAGTGGGTTGCGGAAATTTATTTGATACCAGGTTCTGGTTGTCGTGCCAACGACTCAGCTAGTTTGGGATTTTCATCCTGATCAGTTGGCGCACTCCTTTAATTTAACACGAGACCCCTAAACTTGCACTTTCACCAGGCTTAGAGCATTGGCATGGTTTGAAATGGATTTTGAAGTATCTCAGGGGATCAGCTGATTATGGTATATTATTTGATGGTAATCAGGTGGTGAATGGAGAAGCTTTGATGGGATATTGTGACTCAGACTTTGCTGTAAGTCTAGACACAAGAAAGTCTCAATCAGGATACATCTTCTGCCTCTATGGTATTGCAGTGAGCTGGAAGTCCAATTTGCAGTCAGTTGTGGCATTATCTACTACCGAAGCCGAGTACATAGCTATGACAGAAGCAGTGAAAGAGAGTTTTTGGTTGAAAGGGATATTTTCTGACTTTGGAGAAAGTCAATAGGCAGTGACAGTAAGGTGTGACAGCAGCAACGATATATGCTTGTTTAAGCATCAAACCTTCAATGAAAGATCTAAACATGTAGATGTCAAGTTGCATTTTATCAAAGATGAAGTGAACAAGGGGAAGGTAAGAATTGAGAAGGTATCTACTGAGGAAAACGCTGCAGGCATGTTAACTAAAACCATTCCCAGTTTCAAACTTAGACATTGTTTAGAGCTGGTGAATCTGGTCAAGCACTGAGGTTGCAGGGGAAGTGGAAAAGATGATCTAACGTTTATTCCATTAAGATCCAAGGTGGAGATTTATTAGTATATTTGGATACTTAATAGAATTACACAAGATATCAGGGACCAAGTTGCAAAATATACACAAGCTCAAAGGAGCTCCAACGGCTAGTTTCGGTTAGAGAGAAACGGTTGAGAAGGAGCTGCAATTGAAAGGGGTTGAGCTAGGGATTGAGAGCTCATAACTAATTAAGTTTCATAGAGAAAGGAATACACTTTTCTGAGTGAGGAATCGAGAGTGCATCATCTCTGTTTTTGGTGCCGAGTTCACGAGAGGGTGAGCGAAAGATTCTAGAGTGTATTTTTCTCTTTGAGTGTTTCAAAACCGAAACTGGCGGTTTTGGAACCAGAACCGGCAATTCATAACCGCGAAACACCCTCGCGGTTCGGTTCGGTTCAACAATTTCCAAAACCAGAACCGGCAGTTCTGAACCGTAACCGCCGGTTCCTGAACCGTGGGCACCCCTACCTACAAGGATTATACGATATGATGTGGTATATGAAAATTCATACTGTTACTGTGCCAAATTAAATCAATTAAATCAGTAATGTATTATATCTTATCAAAAATTGTGGTATACAAATAACCGGCATTCTCTATTATATTTTGTTACGATAAGAGCAGTTCAGTATTTTTTTCCAACCCTAATTATCGCAACTACTTAACTAATTATTTTAGTCATGACCTTGGTGTAATTAGGTCCGAACATAAGGAATAATAGGCTCAAACGTAGCGGAAATTAATCAAATATAGTTACAACCACGGATTTTGCATGTTTTTAAGGACTATATTTGACTCATTTTAAATGTCAATCATGCAAATTATGTTCTTAGATTTCATATGTTATACATTTGGTATTTTTGACGTGTTTGTTGATAAATGATAGAAAAAGACAGAAAAATGTGCAAAAAGGGCCAAGGTGCAACAGCCAAGGTTCAAGCCGAGTTTCCCGGCACTGTTAAAGTCCAATCAGTGATTAATGCATATTATTTTCTTCATCTTCGAAAGAGCTTCGCGTGGATATCTTGCACATCTCGATCGGAGTTCTGTGGAGAAAGTTATGACAATTCTACAAACATTGCGCAGTGCAGTCAAAGCTGGCGGAAATTAGGCTGAAATTCAGGGAAGAAAATAAATTGTTGCCAAAATCTCTCCCATTTATTGTAGAGCACGAAAATTATCAAAAATAAACCTTTTTTCCACCTATAAATACCTCTTAACCTAATTCATCATTCTTCATCTCAGAGCCTACAATCTTTCTCCCCCTCTACACATTCTTTCATTCCACCTTCCACAAATAATTCATCCTTCTATGAAGTCTAGTTTTTAACATCCGTGTTTCTTTATTAGTTTTTCTCTTGTTATGTTTGAGGACAAACAAATAATTAATTTTGGGGGAGTTGACAAACACGGATTTTACATGTTTTTTAGGACTATATTTGACTCATTTTAAATGCCAATAATGCAAATTATGTTCTTGGATTGCATATGTTATACGTTTGGTATTTTCGACGTGTTTGTTGATAAATGATACTCCCTCCATCCCTAAAAATTTTTCATTTATTTCCTTTTCCGTCCGTCCCTAAAAATTTGTCACCTTTTACTTTTACCATTTTTTGTAGTAGACCTCACATTCCGCTAACTCATTCTCAATCATATTTTATTTTAAAACTAATATATAAAGTAAGACCTACATGCCACCAACTTTTTCAACCTACTTTCTATTACATTTCTTAAAATCCATGCCGAGTCAAATGGTGCCAAATTTTAAAGGACGGAGGGAGTAGAAAAAGACAGAAAAAGGTGCAAAAAGGGCCAAGGTGCAAAAAGGGCCAAGGTGCAACAGCCTCATTTCAAGTCGAGTTTCCTGGCAGTGTTAAAGTCCAATCAGTGATTAATGCATACCATTCCCTTCATCTTCGAAGGAGCTTCACGTGGATATCTTGCACGTCTCAATCGGAGTTCTGTGGAGAAAGTTATGACTATTCTAGGAACATTGCGCAGTGCAATCAAATTAGGCGGAAATTCAGGGAAGAAAATAAATTGTTGCCCAAATCTCTCCCATTTATTGTAGAGCACGAAAATTATCAAAATAAACCTATTTCCCACCTATAAATATACCTCTTAACCTAATTCATCATTCTTCATCTCAGAGTCTCCAATCTTTCACCCCCTCTACACATTCTTCATTTCCATCTTCCACAAATAATTCATTCATCTTCCATTCGAGCGGAGCTCCGCAGATCTAGGCAAGAGAAGGCTGAAGATTGAAGATTCAACCTTAGTTTTATCAATTTCTTTCACGTCTCGTACTTTTATTGTTTTTACTACTTGTCTATGAGTAGTTAAACATCAATTGTATTTTTTTGTGAAGACTATTATGAACGTATTTTGATTTATTGAACTGAACTTTTTCCTAGCTCTTGTGATTGTTTTGCTTGTTTTTGTGCTTTTATTGTTCTTTTGTTCGGCCAACTTTAGAACTACGTCCATTTAACTAGATTAATCGAGATATAGCTAGTTTTACGTGGTAAAAGGAACGAGTACAACACATAGGTTTATCTATACTCGAGAGAGGGGATCCTTTGTGTGGACTTGGGTCTTAGGAACTTAAAAAGTTAGAATCTAATCTATTGGAAGGAGACTTTGATAGTTAGAGTCTAATCTACTGGATAGATGCATTCGAGAGAAGGCTTATCCTAGAATCGCGACTTTCCTAATAATCCTAGAGACACATAAAGGTAAAGGTTCTGTGAGATTAATCATCACTAGGTCGTAGTAGTTGGATCCTAAAACTCTACATTTTTTAGTCTGCTTTGTATTATTGTATTTTTTTTATACTTGTTTATTTATGTCTAGTTTATTAAACCAAAAACCAAAACTCCGTGTCTCTAAACAGCATATGACGCAGTTGCAATCTTATTCCCTGTGTTCGATATCCTGATACCGACCTTTAGCTATACTAGATCTACCTGTAAACTTGCAGGTATTTTTAGTGCTAATAAAAAGTGCATCACAACCCTCATTTTGTTCTTCCAAATTCAAATAATTTTTTGAAAAAAAAAACAAAATTTTACTAACCACCCTAATTCCTTGTTTATTAGGAAAAACAACGTGTAGATAAACGTATTTCTGGATAAAAGAATTATGTTACAGGATGATACGAGCATTATTAGTTAGATAAATTAGGATTTGCATATCTTTTCATATCTTTGTTTTCTTGTTCATTAAAATTAGTTATTAGCATTATAAATAGGAGCTTTTATAATCATTTGAGAAATCAATCAATTGAATATCAATATTATCGTTCATTCTGTTCTCCAAGTGAGAGAAAATCGTCGTGCTCGACGGGCACTTGCCCGTGACAGGCATTTATCGATCGTCGATCTACGGATGCCGATCAGCCCGATAGGAGGTTTATCCTATCAAATTGGTGCTTTCATCACGATCTCACCCTCCAAAACACCGATCGAACCATGTCTATGTCACTGCCCGACGGGAATCCACCGCGCACAGCAACTAGCCACACCGATCGAGCAATAACTACGTCGTTGCCCGACGGGAATCCTTCCCACCATCTCGAACCAAAGTTGCGCCACTGCCCGACGGAAGACGTTCCGCGCACAACACCAGATTTGGTTGCCAAGTTCAGTTCCCACCTTGAGGACAAGGTGGATTTCAACCGTGAGGGAGTTGATACGAGCATTATTAGTTAGATAAATTAGGATTTGCATATCTTTTCATATTTTTGTTTTCTTGTTCATTAAGTTAGCTATTAGCATTATTGATAGGAGATATTGTAATCATTTGAGAAATCAATCAATAAAATATCAATATTATTGTTCATTCTGTTCTCCAAGTGAGAAAATCGTCGTGCTCGACAGGCACTTGCCCGCAACAGGCATTTATCGATCGCCGATCTACGGACGCCGATCAGCCCGATAGGAGGTTTATCCATTCACATGAATGCAAAAAAAAAAAGGAGTTGACGCAGTCAAGTCTGTATAATTTTAACTATGTTTATTCCAAGTCAAGTTGACGTAATTACGTTGGACTCATTAGTCACCAATGCAAAAAATAACTTGAAAAGGAATCTCTCACTCTTCATAAAATCCAAAATTCCAAATACTCACTATACAATATCGCAACTTGCAATATAAATTCAAAACTAATAATAACTCAGCGTTACCTTAAATCACACTCTCATATGACAAAGAACATATGTATCGCGACTTGTGCATCCTATTCCTATTTCACATTTATAAAAATTCTCATTAATTCATAGGCAATTATGGTTGCCATATTCGAATTCTTTTGATATGGGAGTTGGTAAGATCTACAAACCTGTAATCTATAACACTATAGATTAATATAGCCATGAATAGCAATTCAATTAGTAAACAATACTCCTCCATCCAATAGATTGAGATTTTAGTCATCGTGGACTAAAAATTAGTACTATGATATTTGCAAGTGTTATATTACTAACTCATAACTTAATTGCTAACTATAATTAAATATAGTCATTAGATATTTAAATTAAAGGCTTAGATCATTAATCCCTAAATGTCAATACGATCAACGAAAAATGTCAATAAGGCCATAGGATTAATTCCAAAAAATATCAATAGGAGTATTAATGTCAATTAACTACATATTTAGTTATAACTAACTTTTAAAAGAAATCCCAAAACTTTAAATTCATATAGCATATATCAAATTAAAGATAATTTCATAAGGATTCCAACGATAATGCATGTTCCGGCGTCAAAATTTGAAAAAAAAAATCGAAAATTTTTAATTTTTTCGTACAAGCAGAAATGTTAACATACTATATAAAATATGTCAATATAATACATGTAGAATGTCAATATAAGCAATGGGTTAACATTCTCAAAGCATTGTGTTGACATTCTCAAAGCATTGTGTTGATATTTTCGAAACACTATATTGACAGTTTCATCCAAAATCCTAATTTGAAGTTTTTTTTTTGTTTTTTTTTTTTTATTAATAAAAACGAAAATTATGCGTGACAAATTGTAGACCATACGTTTTCTAAAATTTTATAGCCTTAATTAGTTGTAATTAACAATTAAATAATAAGTTAGCGATTGATCAGTAGCAATTAGATTTATATTCTCTTGATTATTCAAATATTACTCAATGGTGTGTTTGTGTAAAGTGGAGCATCCACTCACTCCAAATAAGTTGTTTATAGAAGGTTGAACTTGATTTGATATTTTATTGGTAAAAGACCAAGTCTTTCATGCTTTTGTTCGAAATAAGTGTCATTTTTTTCTTCTTTTAACGTATGAAAGTCTAGGTTTTACGCTTAATTATTGATATTGATATATGCTATTTGCAGTGAGACATAGTAGAGTTAACAACAAAATGAAATTACCCAAATCCATGTCAATAAGGGTGGACCTGTCCCATTTCCCTATGCACCAAGGAATTATGCTTTTCCAACCTAGTCTATTCTTTCCAATTTTCAAAATACTCTCTTGAAATATAAAAGAGTTGAGGAAGGGAAAAGAAGTGAGATAAATTAATCAAAATGGCCAAACTCATGCTACTTATGATCCTCTCTCTCAATTTGTTTCTCCTCTCAATAAATGGTGTACTAAGTTGCAACAAACAAGAACATGATTCCTTACAAACATTCATCTCTTCCCACTCCCCTCCCCTCAACCCCAGCCTCAACTGGTCTCCCTCCACCAATTGCTGCCATTGGCAAGGCATAGCCTGCACATCCCGCAACGGCGCCCCTCGTGTCACACATCTTTGGCTGCCGGAAAAAAATCTCTCCGCTACCTCTCTCACTCTTCCAAATTACCTTCCTTTCCTAGCCCACATAAACCTCTCCCACAACCAACTCTCTGGCCTCCTCCCCGCTCTCTTTCCTCACCTCCTCACTCTCGACTTGAGCTTCAACTCCCTCTTCGGTCCACTCATCCGCACTTTCCCCATCACCATCCACACTCTAGACCTCTCAAGCAACCATTTCAATGGCTCCTTTGATCCCTCCTTTCTTCTCCCTCAACCATCCAATTTAGTTGTCTTCAACGTCAGCAACAACACTTTCACTTCCTCCAATCCTTCATCTATTTGCAACATCTCCCCGCTCATCAAAATCTTGGATTTCTCCATGAATCAATTCATTGGTCCATTATCACCTTCCCTCACCAAATGCTCAAACCTTCAAGTTTTCAGAGCAGGCTCCAACTCCCTCTCGGGTCCACTGCCACGCGACCTTTACACCTTGACAAGGTTGCAAGAAATCTCCATACATAACAACCAACTTTCTGGGGCAATCAACAAGGCCATTGTGAATCTTTCAAACCTCATTATCTTAGAGCTCCATGTTAACCAACTGAGTGGTGAGATACCTCAAAATATAGGGTTGCTTTCCAAATTAGAGCAGCTGCAACTCCACTCCAACAACCTCAACGGAACCTTCCCACCCTCTCTAACAAAATGCACCAACCTCACCACTCTTCTCCTTCGCAACAACCTCCTCAACGGCCAAATCTCCACTCTCAACTTCTCCAAACTCCAACGCTTGCAAGCCATTGATATCGGAAACAACACCTTCTCTGGTAACATCCCGGACACCCTCTGCCTGTGCAAGTCCATCACAGCACTCCGGCTTGCCTTCAACCAGCTCAGCGGCGAAGTCCCTCCTTGTATGACCTCTCTCAAATCTCTCACACACCTATCCCTCTCCGACAACCACTTGTCCAACGTTGTTGGGGCCCTGAACACACTCAAACACTGCCAGAATCTGGCAGTCCTCTTCCTCTCCCGATGCTTCCACGACGAGAGCATGCCCGACGACGACCTGCTGCACCTTGACACTTTCAAGAACCTGCAGATTCTGAGTCTAGGAGGATGCAAACTCAAAGGCCAAATCCCAACTTGGATTTCCAAACTGAAAAAACTCAAAGTTCTGAACCTCTCATTCAACAAACTCTCAGGCCCAATTCCGGCATGGATAGGATCAATGCCAAGCTTGTACGTCCTCAACTTAACTCAAAACTCACTCACGGGAGAGATCCCATGTGAGATAACGCAGCTGCCGGCGCTGATATCCGACAAAAGTAGCACAGACTTGAGCCATCTCGCGTTGCCCTTTCTATACGACAATCTTCAGTACAACCGACTCTTCAACCTGCCGCGTGGCCTGAAACTCGGGAACAATAACCTCAGTTGCAAAATTCCGGTAGAAATTGGGCAGCTGAAGCTCCTCCAAGTATTGGAACTGAGCAATAACAAGTTGAGAGGCGACATTCCTGAGCAGCTGGATAATCTTACAAATTTGGAGAAACTGGACATGTCGGGGAATGATCTGACGGGAAAGATTCCGGAATCGCTGACGAAGCTGCATTTCCTGTCAGCATTCAGCGTGGCGGATAATGATCTGGAAGGGGAGATTCCAAAGGGGGGTCAGTTTGAGACGTTTGGAATTGACGCGTTTGAAGGGAACACTAAACTGTGCGGCGAGGTGATACACAGAAGCTGCGGCGTGGTTGTGATAAACAGGCCTAGGCCTGCGGAAGAAACAGATGGCGGGAGTAGAAGTTTTTGGTATGATATCCAATTGCCTCTTGGATTGGGATACTTTGTTGGACTAGTTGCATTTACTGTTGCTGTCTTCTTCAAGAATTGGTAGTCATTTAATATAAATTACTACTACAAAATCACTTGCTGTTATTCTATCTCATTTTCATCCATATAAGTAAAATAAATAAAGTTTCTGCCATGGAAAGTATATGTGAACAACCCTCAACCCAAGAGGAGTAAGGAATTGTCCACCTGACCGCCCTGAAGAGCCTCTGCGTCGAACTTCAGCCCCTTCGAGTTAAATGAATGAAATTTTAAATAAAGTATTTTCAAATAAATAACAAAATAATGTTATTTCCTTGAGTGTATAGTAGTGAAAAAAGTAATAAATTTTATTTATATAATTAATGTAAAAGTAAAATAATTTAAAGGATAAAACTAGACAATTATCAAAACTAGTATCACACCCGTGTGATGCACGGATCAATTTAATTTCATCATAATAATATCGTATTTTGAACTAATTACATAAAACCAGATATAATTATATGATCTCATGGTTAAAAAATCACACATGTGTAAAATAATTTAAAATGAACAACCCCAAAACATATAATTAAACGACTTTATAAATCAACAAAGTGCTTTAAGAATCACAGATGTGTAAAACAATTTAAATGACCATTTTATTCCCTATCACAAAACAGTAATCATAATTCTATATTGTATTAATCTCTACACCAAACAACAATCATGATCTTTTATTTTGTTAATAGACAACATAAATGCTTCAATATCATACACATCAAAAAGTAGAGATAATCATCAATCTAAAGATTGAATAAAATATAAGTACGCGGCATAAAAAAATTTACTATATAATAACAATATATTCATTCATAAGGTTTGGAAAACTTATTTGCATCAACCTCCTAGATATACAAATTAAAATTTTCAAAACATTCACACAATCTCTCTCACGAAATAAAAGATACTCCTACTATATTGCTTATGATAATTGTGCATGAAAATTATTTCCAAAGTCAAGCCCAACACTTAAAACTCAAAACCCAAGACTAAAAAGAGTTACAAAATAAATAAATAAATAAATAAAACATTAACCAAACATAAACACATTGTCAAATCTTCTTCTTCACTCAGATGTTAATTTCTTCTGCAATATACTTCTGCTACAGCTTACGTATCCATCTCATTTCCTCCTTATTCTCGATCAATTGGAGATTCGATATCAAATTTCACTATCTCAAAAGATTTAGATTATTTTAAATTTTAGATTAATAATTAAAATAAAGAAAATATTGGCAGCTCAATATCAATTATCAAAATAAACTACAAATCTCATACTTACATGAAATTATTTAAAATTTATGCTTAAACAATTACTTCCAACACCACAATCCACATAGTGTATATAATTCCTGCAATTACATAAATAATGATAATTAATCAAATCTATCCAATCAAAAGATGAACCCAAAGAATAAAGTTTATCGGAAATTCAGTGACATATAATAGAAAATAAAAAATAGTGAGTGAATTTATAACTACCACATGCCATATTTTTATCATCAACAAAAAAGAATTAGGATCTTAATTTAAATGAAAATAAATATCAAATAAGACGTTATATATATATAAAATAACTAATCACAAAATGTTATTTTTTGTTGATTACCTTCTCACCCAAGCTTCCTTGAACTCGATGATGAACTACAGCCGAGCAATTAGGGTCATCTACATACCCAAAGACCAGTATAATGATCTCACCATTTACTTTTTACATACACCCTCCAACATATCAAAGAAAATGAAATGTACCGGTTGTTTGAAAATTCTTGTCGTACAATTACAACACTCAACTATTGCAATGAAGATAACTTTAACGGCCTTTCTCTTTTGACAAACTTGACGTAAGAATGTTGTGGAATACAATATGGTATTTGCATCTATTGACCATATATTTATAGCAATAGATTTAAATAGGATAGGTTAATTCTCTTTAAGTAATTTAATAAGTAATTTAATATTTTATTTAGTGGAGAACTGTTACAATAATCATTGTGTTAATATTTATTAAGAAATTTAGGTTAAATTGTCAAAATTTTAAATGGATGCTAAAAGGAAATACATTTTGTAGCCCATTTTCCATGGTCAAAGGAATTGAAACGATTCTTCCCATATTTAAATATTTATGCACTCATCAACATAAATAATAGTATAATTTCCACATCAATATGGTTAAACGGATGAGGATGCTATAGCTTGCAATAGTCAAACTAATACAATAATTATGAGTAATTGGCAGTTACAATATTATCATGACTTAATTCAAGGTATAATGATACACAAATTAAATAGTACAAAATTACAATCAAAATCCAAAATTTATACATATTTAAAATTTTACCCAAAATTCACAAATATTCAAAATATGACCAAAACTCGCCTTTTATATATACTAGTGTTAACCCACGTGCGATGCACGACGGAATATATTTTCATCATACGATTTTAAAATACTTATTAATTAATTAAAATAAAAAATAATATAACTATATAAGATTAAAAATAGAAAATTATACTATAAATAACAATTCAATAAATATACTCCAGTATTTAAAATGGAACCAAGACCAACACAATTATTTGGACACGAAGAAGAGAATATCAAGTGTTGATACTTTTGAAAAATATGTTTAAAACAATCGTTCATATCTCTCTACTGAAAAATGTAAATCACAATATATACACGCGGTACTCTAACTATTGTAAGAAATATTGGGATACAATTCTCGAGTCAAGAATGTTATGATTCTTCCTCTCTAAGAACTGTAAGAAATATTGGGATAAAATTCTCGAATCATACATACACGCGGTACTCTAACTATTACAATCAAAAGAAAGAAAAACAACAATACATAAAATGGAAATTACAATAAAAATTATAAAATAAACTGAACTATAAGTCTAGTTGAGAAAACTCCTCTTTCAGCAAGACAAAGTACATTACGGTTAGTGCTCTCGGATTGACGTATTATCTCCAAAGATGAAATCCTCCTAACATACGTAACATCTCAAACCTGCTAGGCACCGATGATTTGATGGAGCTCCAAAAATTGAGTAAAACAATGTTCCTAAAATGTACAATAAAATGTTGGTGGAGAATACTTTAGTTGGTTTGATTCCTCCACAACTCTATGCCTTTTATAGGCATAAAATTAGTCCATGAGAGATCATGAAATTAAAACAATATAATTATAAATTTAAGACAATAGAAGTTACAAAATTTGACTTTTCTTATTCATTTTTGTTGTTAATAGCCATGTATTAAAAGTTTAATACGTTTCTTATTATGAATACCCGATATTTCTTATAGTTTAATTGCATAACATTAGTTCATAGACATGATTCAAACTAATTAATCGGATGGTGGTGGTAAATTGCACTAATTCTTTAATCCTAATTAATATTGAATTGGTAATGGTAATAAATATGATAATGATAATGGTAATGGCAATTAATATTGAAATAGTAATAAATATACATGATAATGTATTAAAATGTATGTGACGGTTACAATTTTATTGGTAGAATATAAAAAAAACTTCCACTACATTATTTAATTTAAATTTATTTTAAAAAACGTGAGCTCCAATTCCAATATTATCAAATTGATCCCATAACTTATAAATATATTAGAATGAGGACAAAACTTATAAATATTTCAAAAGAACGCCAAAACTCGGCTTTTATATATATATAGATATAGATGTTAGATAAAAATTTTGGCAGAGCAGAGATTCAATCCCACGATCTCATGACCTCGACTTGGTTTGACCAATTTATGACATACTATAAAATGGTCGATATCAAGTCGACAACTACATTTCCTTCTTTAATGCTTTTTATACAAAAAATGTATCGATGCAATACTACAGTACTGTTGAACCAAATATCAGAACCTAATTTTGTACGCTAGCTAAATATTAATTGTATCTTGAACAATTCTTGTAACACTACTTTCCAAAGTCATTGGAATGAGACTTAACAAAGTCCCAGTTCCTTGGGGAATTTATTCATCCCACACACATCAACTTAATTACTTTTCTCTCTTGTTTTTAACCACAAAATGAATAACTTGGTTTTCAATCACTTTCATCCATGTTTGCAGCTTCAGCAGGGAACCCTTGTTCCCCTAGACCTGAAATTCTCTCAACATAATTTTTCATGATTGTTTATTGTGTATATACTACTCCTATAAGATAATAAGATGCTTTTTCCAACTCACATGAACTAAGGCAGCATGAAGGTTGTAGTTGCAATTAGCTTCCTCATTCTATGCCAGATTAAAGCTATTTCTAGCTGCCATCAACTTGACCACCAAACCCTCCTATCTTTCCACCACCACATCTCATCCTCTCCTCTCAACTGGTCTCCATCTACTAATTGCTGTCAATGGCAAGGCATACACTGCACCAACCATCATGGCGTTGCTCGAGTCACGCATTTATGGTTGCCGGAAAAGCATCTCTCCGGTACCATTACCCCCACTCTTGGAGACCTACCTTTTCTTGCTCACATCAATCTCTCCCATAACCAACTCTCAGGCCCTTTCCCCCACATCCAAACACTCCAAACACTAGATTTGAGTTTCAACCATTTTTCTGGTCCACTTCAGCTCTCTCTACCACCCTCAATCCAAACCTTAGATATATCCAGCAATCACTTCAATGGCTCATTCCACCCTTCATTCCTCCATCACACATTCAATCTCATCAGCTTCAACATCAGTAACAACACTTTGAGAGGCTCCATTCCTTCTAATATTTGCAACACCTCCCAACTAGTTAAAATCTTGGATTTCTCCATGAATCAATTCACTGGCCCTATATCTCCTGGCCTCGGACAATGTTCAAACCTCCAAGTTCTCAGAGCCGGCTCCAACTCTCTCTCGGGTCCGCTTCCACAAGATCTTTACAACGTGAAAACGTTGAAGGAAATCTCTCTTCATGATAACCAGTTCTCAGGGCTCATCAGCAACACCATTGTTGAACTTTCAAACCTCACCACCATGGAGTTTCATGCCAATCAACTTAGTGGTGAGATACCTCGAAGAATTGGATTGCTTAACAATTTGGAAACACTAGTCCTCCATAACAACACCATCAATGGCACTCTCCCTCCTTCTTTGATGAACTGCACCAAACTAAAAACTCTGGTGGTGAGAGACAACCACCTTGAAGGAGACATTACTCCCCTTGACTTCTCCAAACTCCATCACCTGCAAGTCCTTGACCTCAGCGGCAACGCCTTCACTGGTAACATCCCACACACTGTGTGCACCTGCAGCTCACTCACCGCCATTGGTCTGTCACGCAACCGACTAGTTGGTGAGGTTCCACCTTGCATGGCCTCTCTGAAATCTCTCCAACACCTAGCTCTTGCAAAGAACAATCTCTCCAACGTCCTCGTTGCTTTAAAGACCCTCAGCCACTGCCACAATCTCGCCGTCTTGATCATGATGGGCACCTTCCAAGATGAGATGATGCCTGATGACAGTACCCTTGGAGTTGGCTTCCACAGCTTGGAGATTCTTGCTCTAGGAAACTGCTCTTTGCAAGGCCATATCCCTTCCTGGATTGCGAAGCTCATGAAACTGAAAAGATTAGTTTTATACAAAAACAGGATGACTGGAACAATCCCAAGCTGGTTGGGAGCTATGCCAAGCCTTTACGCTCTCAACCTCACCGAAAACCAGCTATCCGGACACCTCCCACCGCAGCTCGGCCTCATGCCAGCTCTGCTGTCCGAAAGCAACACCTCCTCCGACATGAGCTATCTGCAGCTGCTGTTTCTAATAGACGGGAACTGATACAACCATCTCTACAACCTGCGCCGCGTGTTGGCTGTGGGAAGCAACAATCTCAGCGGGGAAATCCCACAAGAAATAGGAGGGTTGAAGGTTCTTCAAGCGTTGGACCTCAGCAATAACCGCTTCACTGGCAGCATCCCGAGCCAGCTCTCGGGTCTGACTAACTTGGAGAGCCTGAATATGTCAGGGAACCATCTCTCCGGAGAGATTCCTGATTCTCTGAGGGGGCTACACTTCTTGTCTCGGTTGAGCGTTGCTGACAATGATCTTGAAGGAGAGATTCCGAGAGGTGGGCAGTTTGATACATTTCCGGCCAACTCATTTGAAGGGAATCCCAAACTCTGTGGGTTTGTAATAAAAAGAAAATGCTCTGCAGTAGTTGTTAGAGATGGAGATAAAGATGAAGAAGACAAGGGTAGTGAACTAGAACTATCAGTGTATGGTCTCCCTTTGGGGTTGGGATACTGTGTTGGAGTGATAGCAGTTGCCATTACATTGCTGATCAAAACTTGCTAGACCTCAAGTTTTTCTTGTTTCTAGTCTCACATTTTGTCTCTAGTTAACTGAAACTTCTGATTTCCAAGATGAATTAGAGTTAAAACACTAATTTCTACTTGCCCACTGTGTTGCATTAATTTAAACCTTATTTCACTTTCTTAACCGATGGTTTTGATTAATCAGATGTAACATTGTTGCTTTAATCCTGCTTTTGTAAATGTTAGTAGCACTTTTTTTTTTCTCAGCTAACATTCTAAATACAACTAAATTTAGTTGAGATTTTTTGCTCTCAAGGAACTAATAAATATACTTTCATCACACATATATGCAAATTCTCAACTAAATTTAGTTTTATTTAAAAATGTGATATTGACCCTAATATCATGAAATTTTTAAAAAGTTGGATTTTTCCACAAACTTTCAACTTGACCAATAATATCACATACTTTACCCGAGTTTGTTAGTATTTCTCACTAGCGAAAAATTTCCGGCTATATTAATGGATTGAAGAACAATTTGGAGGTTGTGCTTCAAGAAAAACTACAAAGATTGAAGAACTTGAAGCTCTCAAAATTGTTGTCGAGAAATTATGAAAAAAGTCCATATCATGATATTATTTGCCAGATTTTTGTCGCCGTTGAGAAATAACAAACTCGGTTAAAGTTCGTGATATTATTTTCCAAATTGAAAATTCGTGGGAAAAATCCAACTTTTTAAAAGTTTCATGCTACTATAGGTCAATGTCTCTTTAAAAATTTATGAATATTTTATGCTCTCCTTTATTTGTGAAAGTATGTTTCATTTTTAATGTTTGCATTTGACATCTTTAGCATAAAGTTATCACCATTCACCACTACCGTCACAATATGTTTCTAAAATAAGTAGGTAAGGTGGTTGTATAAGACAACCAACAGTAAGGGACAAGACACTAATAAGCAAAACTAAAATTTAACATCTCCAAAATCTCTTTAAGATCAAGAGTCATTTGGAAATGGTATGGTATGGGAGATGTCATGCGCATGCTCAACAGCTAAAGAAGAGATACACTGAGATAGAGAGAGGGATAGGAAAGGATTGGTGGGAATTAAATTGAAAAAACGCACTAACTTGCTACTGAACAATTCTTGATAATAAAGTGCAAATCAACTATGCTATGAGACATTCCCAGACTACTGTGACCCACTCACGCTTCCACTCATCATTGCCATTTGCCATAAACTATCACCATTTCCCTTTACTCGTAACTCTTTTCAAATTAGCCCACTTATTTTTTTTTCTTGTCTTTCCTTTTCCTGCTGCTTCCTTTTTCTTGAAAAAAGATCACATCTTTCTTTTATGGGGTGTTCTCTGATGAGTTTTTGAACAAGAACTTTTTTAGATTTTTGTGGATTTGATCTTATGGGGAATTGTTGGTGTAGGTGTGAACCTTTGATTTACAGGGTCTCTTCTAACGCAAAATCTGGTGAGTTTCCATTTTTCTCTCTGTTTTCTTGGATAAAAATTTGATCTTTATCGTTTTTCAGCCATATTTTTAAAATTCAAATTTGTATGTTGCTTTATCTTCATGAATATTCCAGTATTGTTTCTCAGAGATATGCACAAAGATTCTAAAGTTTATGCTATTTCAAACAAAATTCGAATATCTCTATCTTGTTCCTTGATTCTTTATTTAGTTGTGGTGGCAAATGGTATAGTTGATGCTTTCAATATATTAATAATGAAAAATAGCTGAAAATTATCAAGAAAGCATAATTTTTAAGTAAGAAAATACATGTAATTTTGTGTTGCAGAATCCCCAGATCAAGGCCCCAAAGAGAAGGTAAGAAAAGATGAGAGGAAACTGCCATCAAATCCAGAAGAAGTAGAAGACCTACGCCGGTGCACGTCATCGAAGCCACTGACAGTTTTCACATTCAACGAGCTCAAGAGCATCACTTCAAATTTCAGACAAGATTACCTGTTGGGAGGAGGAGGATTTGGAAGTGTGTACAAAGGATACATTTCTGAAGACATACAAGGCCTTCAACCTATCACAGTTGCTGTTAAGGTTCATGATGGAGACAACAGTTCTCAAGGTCATAGGGAGTGGCTGGTAAAATTCAGAATCTTGATCAAAATTGATCATTAATTTTGCTCAATAACAACTAACTATGTCTATGTATACTATTTGATGATGTTTTAGGCTGAGGTGATCTTCTTGGGGCAGCTCTCCCATCCAAATCTAGTCAAGTTGATTGGCTATTGCTGTGAGGATGAACACCGGGTTCTCATATACGAGTACATGCCTCGTGGCAGCGTTGAAAACCATCTCTTTTCCAGTAACTCCACATTCATCTTCTTGATGCAATTAAGACACACACATAAACATAATATTGTAATTTTAGGAGTTTTGATAATTCTAGTGTTGCTTATACACCAATTGATGTTGTTGTAGGAGTGCTGCTCCCTTTGCCTTGGTCTACTAGAATGAAGATAGCTTTTGGTGCAGCAAAGGGGCTGGCTTTTCTGCACGAAGCAGAGAAGCCGGTCATCTACCGTGATTTCAAGACATCCAACATCTTGTTAGATGAGGTAAGATGCTCGATATCTTTCTTGGTTGTATTCAACTAAAAATAATAATCCAACTCTTCAACAGGAATACAATGCGAAGCTCTCTGATTTCGGCCTTGCAAAAGACGGGCCAGAGGGAGACAAGACTCATGTCTCCACGCGCATAATGGGAACCTATGGATACGCCGCACCTGAGTACATAATGACAGGTAGCAATGGCATCACCATTTTCAACACAGCCACTGCCTCAGTCTCATGACTCACGTTTTCGCCTCTGTATGCATAGGCCACCTGACTCCACGAAGTGACGTGTACAGCTTTGGAGTCGTGCTTCTTGAGCTTGTGACGGGCAGGAAGTCTTTGGACCGGTCAAGGCCAGCAAGGGAGCAGAACCTCACGGAGTGGGCTATCCCATTGCTTAAGGAGAAGAAGAAGGTGCTCGACATCGTGGATGCTAGGCTGGGAGGAGACTATCCTGTAAAGGGTGTTCAGAAAGCAGCCATGTTAGCCTACCACTGCCTCAACCGCAACCCTAAGGCACGACCTCTCATGCGAGACATAGTGGATTCGTTAGAGCCTCTGCAGCTTGATGCAAATGCAGCTCCCAACCAATCTTTCACCATATATACAACTACTACTACTACTAGTAGTCCTAACTCTAATTCTGGCTACTGAAACACCAAGACTGCACACTCTAATTTCCTTTGTTTCTTCTTTTTTGCTCATGCTTGTTACTTTCTATTCTAGTTTGTCCAGGTTATTTCATAGCAAGAAATAGGCCTTGTAGAAAATGAAAAAGGTTTCATACATAGTAGATTTATAATGTTCTTCTCTTTTTGGTGGGTGTGATCTGATTATTCGAGTTTTTGCTTTTTTTTGTTAGATCAAAGATTGTACAGATACATATATTTAAATGTTCTTGAATACATCAAGTTATTCAACCATTTTGCAAAGTATAATAGGAACAAAATCTTAAACATTGACCTCAATACTAGATGAGTTAAAATCAGTGATTTAAAAATCGGTTTGGACCGGCCGGTCGGACCAGTTTGGCCACAAACCGGTGACCTTTCCGGTCCGATTCACCATATAAAACCGACGCAGGGTTGGACTGTTTTGGAGCAGGTGAACCAGCTGGTTGGACCGGAACCGGGAACCGGTTGAACTAGTTACCAATTTTTTTGATTTTTAAAAATGAATTAAAAATTGATTTAAAAAAAAAATTACACTAAACTTTCATTTTTCTTATTAACCCATACAAGGGCCTATGAATTTATAAAAACTATACTTAAAAAATCATTTCTGTCTTTCTTTATAAAATTATTCCACAAGATTGTTCTTTCATTTTTCAATGTGGGATGAAAAGCTTGTTTTATAGTCATCTTTTACAATCTTTTGCCTTTACTTTTTCAATGTGGGATGTAGTTTATTTTGTTAATATGCTCTTATTATATCAACTATAAAATATATACTACTTATATATGTAGGGGAGTGATCAATTGCTAACTCATCATTTAATTGCTAACTACAACTAATTTAAGGCCATAGGATTTTAGAAAACGTGTGGTCTACAATTTGTCACGTGTAATTTTCGTTTTTATTAATAAAATAAAAAAAGATATAAAAAAAAACTCCAAATTAGGGTTTTGGATGAAAATGTCAATATAGTGTTTCGAAAATATCAACACAATGCTTTGAGAATGTCAACACAATGCTTTAAGAATGTTAACTCATTGCTTATATTAGCATTCTATATGTATTATATTGACATATTTTATATATAATATTGACATTTCTGCTGTACGAAAAAATAAAAAAAAAATTAAATTTTTTTCAAATTTTGACATCGGAACATATGCATGTAGGATATCGTTGAAATCCTTATGAAATTATCTTTAATTTGATATATGTTATATGAATTTAATGTTTTGGGATTTCTTTTAAAAGTTAGTTATAACTAAACATGTAGTTAATTGACATTACTACCCCTATTGATATTTTTTGGAATTAATCCTATGGCCTTATTGACGTTTTTCGTTGATCGTATTGACATTTAGAGATTAATGATCTAAGCCCTTAATTTGAATATCTAATGGCTATTATTTAGTTGTAGTTAGCAATTAAATTATGAGTTAGCAATATAACACTCCCATATATATGTATATATATAGAGTTGTGATCAATGTCGAACTCATCTTAAAGATCGAACTAGAGACCAAATTTGGACCACTCATTTTTCTTAATCTTATTGTTATGATTAATTTAGAATTTATTTAATATTTTATTAAATAAAAAATTTTTAAATTTTTTAAAATTTTTTTTTAAAAAAATTTAAAAAAAAATTAAATTTTTCTTTAAATTTTTTTTTTAAAAAAAAATTTAATTTTTTTTTTAGAATTTTTTTTATTCGATAAAAACTTGCTGGAGTAAATAATGAACTATAATATTCACTACATAATGAACTAAATGAATGTATGTTATGAAGTAATTTTTCGCATTCATTATATACTGAATTTACTTCAACTGAAAGATAATTATGTCATAACACATTATGAAGTAATAAAATAATAAAATGAAGTAATAAACTAATGAAATGAAGTAGTAAACTAATGAAATGAAGTAATAACATAACTTAATGAAGTAATAAACTAACGGAATGAAGTAATAGCATGACTGAATGAAGTAATAAACTAACGGAATGAAGTACTAAACTAATAGAATGAAGTAATAACATGATTGAATGAAGTGATAAACTAACGGAATGAAGTAATAACCCTAAACCCAACTGAAAGATAATTATGTCATAACACATTATGAAGTAATAAACTAATGGAATGAAGTAATAACATAACTGAATGAGGTAATAAACTAACGGAATGAATTAATAAGTAACAGAATGAAGTAATAACATAAATAAATAAAGTAATAAACTAACGGAATGAAGTAATAGTACGACTGAATGAAGTAATAAGCTCATAACAATAACATGACTGAATGAGGTAATAAACTAACGGAATGAATTAATAAGTAACAGAATGAAGTAATAACATAAATAAATAAAGTAATAAACTAACGGAATGAAGTAATAGTACGACTGAATGAAGTAATAAGCTCATAACAATAACATGACTGAATGAAGTAATAAACTAACGGAATGAAGTAATAACCCTAAACCCAACTAAAAGATAATTATGTCATAACACATTATGAAGTAATAAACTAATGGAATGAAGTAATAGCATGACTTAATGAAGTAATAAACTAATAGAATGAAGTAATAGCATTAATAAATGAAGTAATAAACTAATTGAATGAAGTAATAGCACGACTGAATGAAGTAATAAGTTCATAACATACATTCATTTAGTTCATTATGTATTGAAATATAGTTCATTATTTACTCCATCAAGTTTTTATCGAATAAAATAAAATTTAAAAAAAAATTAAAAATTAAAAAAAAATTTAAAAAAAATTAAAAAAAAATTAAAAAATAAAAAATATAAAAAATAAATAAAAAAACGTTTTTATTTAATAAAATATTAAATTAATTGTAAATTAATCATAACCATAAGATTAAGAAAAATGAGTGACCCTAATTTGGTCTCTAGTTCGGTCTTTAATGGTGGATTTGTGGTTAATATGACTCTGTATAATTAAAAGCTATATATATAGGGTCCTGTTAGGTTAAGATTATTTAGCTTAATTGAGAAATGAGATGCAATATCAGCCACTAATCCACAAGATTAACGAAATGTCAACAACTATCACATTATGTCAACACGGGGGTATAATTGTCATTTCATTAATAATGTAGTGGAAAAAAAATAAAATTGTATTTGAAATCATTCTCTAAAACCTCTCTAAAACTCTCGCTGCAAAATCTGTTAATCTTCATACAATTCATACAATTCTGCATTCGATTTTGCAAATATTCAAAATTCAAACCGTAGACGTTCAAACACGGTTATCTACAATGGCGATCAAAAAGCAAAATCGAAGAGAATCGGCTGAAGCGCCGATTGTAGCTGAATCGACTGAAGTGCCAATCGAAGAGAATCGGCATTCAAAATCGGGGGTGGTTGAAGCGACTTCTTCAGGTTGATGAATTTTCAAAATCGGCATTCAAAATTGTCGTTCATCCGAAAATTGATGAATTTTCGAACAACAGACAACTAATTCGACGGAGTTTGGTTGAATCTGAAGTTTTTAGGTTGATTTTATCGACTTTAATTGTGTTTTTATGCTTTATTTGTTGATGCCCAGTCAAATTTGTTCCTAATTAGTTTTTTTTTTGCTTTTTCATCTTTAGCTTCGAGTTCATCTTTATCAGTTCATCTTTATGTTAATGGATTGTTCATCATATTTAGAGTCGACGTCGACGAATGTTGAAGGTATTTTGGTTTGATTTTCATTAACATAACTTTTTTTGTACTTTGTTGGTGAATTATACTCTGTTGACATAAATGCAGATTTGTTGACATTCTATGTAGAATTTATTGTGATATCATGGATACTCTATGTTGCTATGGTGATCATTTCTTGTTTATATAAATGCAAATCTGTTGATATTTGAATTGATGTTCTGTTGACATAAATGCAAATCTATTGACATAGTGTATGTTACTTGTTTAATATTCTATGTAGCTATATTCTTTATTGATATACAAAATAGTCAAAAGCCCCTGTTGTGGTGTTTATGGCTGGAGGAAGGGGTTTTGGATAGGGTTGAGAGTTCATGGTACGATGTGTGAGATGTTGGTGTTGATGTATTGGTGTTGCATATTGTTGTTTTTCAGTATGTTGTTTGCAACAAACAAGGTTTTCATACAGTTGATCCGTTGGATGTCGATAGATGTATATCTGAGGATGGGTATGTGTCAGATAATGATGAAGTATCTTCAAAGAAGAAACGCAGATGTGGCACAAAAGAGAGTTGCAGAATCACTGGAGAAGCTAATGGATGCCACGAGGGAAGAGCTGCCGGACACCAAGGTTGTCGTTCAATTATCTGGGATGGAGATCAGCGACTTGACAATGGAGCTCAGTAACAATGGTTCCGATTCAGAACTCTTCTGGTTCAAATCTCGCGAGCTCGTGGAGGTGACGACATCGTCCAAGGATCTGAGGCACAGTGTGCTGGCGGTGTTGGAGGTGGATCAGAGCGGTGGACCTAGGATACAGAACGCGGCGATGGAGCTGTACAGGAGAAAGGAGGAATCCGCGAAAATCAATATCACAAGTTGTTGACAAGCTGTTGACATTTTGTTATAAGTTGTTGATATTTTGATATGCAGGCTATTAACATGTGTTGTATGATCATGATGCCATAACTTAAAATCATACGATATATGTCAATAGAGAAGAACTTAAAATCATACGATAGATGTCAATAGAGAGCAAAATCAAATATCAACAACTAATAAGAAAATGTCAATAACTTGTAGTATATGTTAACAACTAAAAAATAACTCTTATTTTTGTTGACATGGCTTGTAGGTGTAGTTGACATGACTTATAATTGTTGTTGACGCGATATGTATCGTAGTTGACATGACTTGTATGTGCCGTTGACACGATGTGCACCATAGTTGACATAATTATATTAGTTGTTGACACGGCTAGTATATATAGTTGACATGATTTTTAATTGTAATAAACCTTAAAAACATGAATTGTATTTGTAATTACCCCTCCAGGCAGGACTGGGGTAGCCTGGACGACCTCATCGGCGAGGAGCATGGAAGCAAGCCTGACTTCAACTTGTATTGAAATGTCAACAACTTATAACCAAATGTCAACAGCTTGTATAAATTGTATACAACTCAGAAAACAAATCTTAAAATTAAAAAAGAAAATCATACAATAAAATTCAATAGAGAGCAAAATCAAATATCAACAACTAATAAGAAAATGTCAATAACTTGTAGTATATGCTAACAACTAAAAAATAACTCTGATTATTGTTGACATGGCTTGTACGTGTAGTTGACATGACTTATAATTGTTGTTGACATATTTTCTATGTCTAGTTGACATAGCTTGTACGTGTAGTAGACATAGTATGTAACATAGTTGACATGGCTTGTACGTGTAGTTGAAACGATATGTACCGTAGTTAACATGACTTGTATTTGGCGTTGACACGATGTGCATCATAGTTGACATAATGATATTAGTTGTTGACATGGCTAGTATATATAGTTGACATGATTTTTAATTGTAATTAACCTTAAAAACATGAATTGTAATTGTAATTACCCTTCCAGGTAGGACTGGGGCGGCCTGGACGACCTCATCGGCGAGGAGCACGGAAGCAAGGCTGACTCCAACTTGTATTGAAATGTCAACAACTTATAGCTAAATGTCAACAACTTGTATAAAGTGTGTACAACTCAGAAAAAAAAATCTTAAAATTAAAAAAGAAAATCATACAATAGATGTTAATAGAGAGCAAAATCAAATATCAACAACTAATAAGAAAATGTCAATAACTTGTACTCCCTCCGTCCCGGAGTATTAGACTCACTTCTTTTGGGCACATGATTTAAGGAATTGATATTTAAATAGTTAAAGTGGAGAGAGTAAAGTATGAGAGATGGAAAAAGTAAGAGAGAGAAGAGAGAAAAAAGTAGGTGGAGAATAAAATAAGATAGATGTTTTTTGCTAAAAAAGGAAATGAGTCTAATATGTTGGGACATCCCAAAAGAGAAAGTTGGTCTAATACCTTGGGACGGAGGGAGTAGTATAAGTTAACAACTAAAAAACAACTCTGATTGTTGTTGACATGGCTTGTACGTGCGGTAGATATAGTATGTAACATAGTTGACATTGCTTGTACGTGTAGTTGACACGATATGTACCGTAGTTGACATGACTAGTATGTGCCGTTGACACGATATGCATCATAGTTGACATAATTACATTAGTTGTTGACATGGCTAGTATATATAGTTGGCATGATTTTTAATTGTAATTAACCTTAAAAACATGAATTGTAATTGTAATTAACCCTCCAGGTAGGACTGAGGCAGCCTGGACGACCTCATCGACGAGGAGCACGGAAGCAAGTCTAACTCCAACTTGTATTGAAATGTCAACAACCTGTATAAAGTGTCAACAACTCAAAAACAATTCTTATAATTAAAAATTAACAACTATTTTCTCTTAATTTTTTTATTTGTAACAAGTTCTGGTATCATGATCATACATAACATGTCAATAGCTTTTATATCAAATGTCAACAACTTATATAAAAATGTCTACAACTTGTATTTAAAATGTCAACAACTTGTCAACAACTTGTATAAAGTGTCAACAACTCAAAAAACAATTCTTGTAATTAAAAAATAACAACTATTTTATCTTAATATTTTTATTTGACACAAGTTCTGGCATAATAATCATACAACACATGTCAATAGTCCGCATATCAAATGTCAACAACTTATAGCAAAATGTCAACATCTTGTATATCAAATGTAAACAGTTTGTCAACAACTTATATAGAGTGTCAACAACTCAAAATAATTCTTGAAAAAATAACAACTATTTTATCTTAATTATTTTATTTGACACAAGTTCTGGCATCATGATCTTGCAACATGTCAATAGTCTGCATATCAAATGTCAAGCAAAATGTCAACAGCTTTGCAACAACTTGTGATATTGATTTTCGCGGATGAGGATGAAGCAGATCACGACGTCAACGACGAATTCCTAGTCGGATTGACCAAATCTGAGAAAACTAGAGAATAAATCCTCCGATTCAAGCGTCGATCGCCGCCGCAACTCTGATTCCTTCTCTCACATGATTTTCTTTGAGAATTCACGATTCTCATCGATTCTCCCCCTTAGCTTCTACTCCTTCCCCAAACTAGAAGCAAAAATTGAGAACTTCGTCCTGCCACAGCAGATCGAGGCAGCAGAGAGAGAGTTGCAGATCACAGCGGATATATGGCAAATATGGTCATAAGAATTTTGATTTGAATTTTGATGTATTGTTCATCAAAATGGTACATGATCCACAAAATCAAACCAAATAAAAGATCAAAACATCACCAATTTTATTTTAAAAATATGCGATCATCATCAATTCATCACACACCATAATGAAAATGATTCCCCTTCTCCGCCGCCGCGAAGATGAAATCCAAATTATAGAGCAGCGGCACCATCGCGACGGAGCAGAGGAACACCAGCATCGGCCCCAAAATCCACATCAGCAGCGGCACCGCGTCGTAGAAGAGTCGATTCCCCACCGTGCTTAGCATGAACCCCCTCTCTGGAGTAACAAAAATCAGTTCCAACCGCCGATTTTGAGAAAATCGGTGGAGAAATATCGGAGTAACAACAGCAATCAGATCCAACACCTGATTTGGAGCAAATCGGTGGAGAAATCAGCTAGCACCAAGAGAAAGGCGATCAGCAGGACTAGATCGGCGAATTTGGAGTGGGTGCTGGGTGAGGAGGAGCGCCGCCACGATTTGAGGCAGAGGATGAGCGAGAAGTGCAGGAAGAGAGTGGAGGAAGAGATGAGCAGCGATTTGTTTTCAACTGAAATGACCATTATACCCTTTCATAATAAATTGATCTAAAAATATTTTTTGTGTAGCAAAATCTGGACCACTCATTTAATAAAAATAAGTAGATGATATTGCATCTCATTTCCCAATTACCCTAAAAAATCTCAATTGATCATGGACCTATATATATATATATTTTATATCATAACTAAAATTATTAAATCTTAATTAACTTTCAAATAAAATTTTAATTACTAATGCTTAGATTGAAAATAAAATAACAATAACAATTATATATAATGGGAGAAGTGTGCATAACATGAAAATTAATATATAGTAATAAACATATGCATATGTATTTTTACATTACTATTACTCATTATGAATTGATATATATATATATTATCCAATACACTAGATCAGATTTTTCGACCGCATACACTAATACGCTAGACTCGCAATCTATAGATTGCGTACTAAGCTTATACTATTGTTTCTAACATATATAATATTGCAGTCTAGCGTGGTGTCACAGCTGTCATTTTAAGAATTGTTGTCATTTTAATGCACCCCTATATATATATATATATAAGGGTCTTGTTAGGATGAGATTTTTTGGTATAATTGAGAAATGAGATGCAATCTCAGCCACTAATTCACAAGATTAACTTAATGTCAACAACTATCACATTATGTCAACACGGGGGTATAATTGCCTTTTCATTAAATTGGGTTTGAATTCATTTTCTAAAATCCTCTCTAAAACTCTAGTTGCAATGTCTTCAAATCTTCAAATCTTCAACATTCATATCTTCAAATCTTCAAATCTTCAACATTCAAATCATCAAATCTTCAACATTCAATCTTCAACATTCAAATATTCAAATCTTCAAATCTTTGACATTCTTCAAATCTTCAACATTCAATAAAATAACACTTATTAAAATGTCAACAACTAAAAAATAACACTTATAATTCACATATCAATACCGA
>NC_062965.1:35916912-36012512 GCF_023119035.1 Salvia hispanica | reverse complement strand
ATCCTCGTTCACGAATCTCTGAATTCCAGCTTCTCGAACCCCCATTCCCTGCGTTTTCCCCAAATTTCACCGAATTAGGTTTTCAATTAACGCGAATTGAACATTCAGATCATCAATTGATTCAATTCAGTTGCTGATTCAACTTCTCGAATACCGCCATTTCCTCGACGGCGTCGAAAACGCCGATTCCTTCAGCTTCAACGGTGAAGGATCGAAGCGCGCTCGTGAAAGCTCTCTCCACCTATCCGGAATATCTAAGAAACAAAGCTTCCGATGAGAAATCAGCGAAATGACGAAGAATTTCGAAGGATTGATCTGGTTGAGAGAGAAGAATGATGATTGGATCACCGCATCGACTCTCTGGGTGGCCACATTCTTCATCCCTAATTAAAACATAAAATTACTATTCTGCCCTTTCATATTAAATTAATCTAAAAATATTTATTGTGTGGCAAAATCTGGACCACTCATTTAATAAAAATGAGTGGCTGATATTGCATCTCATTTTTCAATTAGCCTAAATAATCTCAATTGATCACAATATATATATATATATATATATATATATAGGGATGTATTCAAATCCTTTTCATATCTTTTGTCCTTTTTCCTTCTTAATCCTAGCCCCACGATTTTGTCATCTGACGGTTAGATTAATGCCACGTGTCATTTAATAATGCACATTTTCATTCTAATAATGCACAGCGGCTAATAATGCAACATTATAGACTAATAATGCACATTTTCATTCTAATAATGCACAACGGCTAATAATGCAACATTATAGACTAATAATGCATTGATCACAACCATCCAATTCAAGGATCCAAGGGCTGAGATTAAGAAGGAAATAGGACACTTAGGGTGCAAAGGAGCCTAACGCACCCCTATATATATATATATATATATATGCGTTATACTTATATATCTATATACTATTTGAAATTAAATTATATATTGTATTAATGCTTGTCTATTTACATGTTTTGAAACCAATTGTTTTATATAAATATGTACTCCCTCTGTCTCATTAAATATGCAACATTTGAGAATTGACACATGTTTTTATGTAGTGTTGTTTTGTGAGTTAATGAAGAGAGAGTAAAGTAAGAGAAATGAAAAAGTAGAGATAGAGATGTTTCCATTTTAAGAAACGTTTCATTTTTAATGGGACAAACTAAAAAGGAAAACATTTCATTTCTAATGGGACAGAAGGAGTATTTAATTATATACTCGTAGTTGATTTATGAAAACTAGATTTAAATACAGAAACGCAGAACAATATCATGCGTAGGACATTTTTAGGTCATGGTTAGTGTATATTTAGGTCATACTAACCAAGTAAGACCTAAAATGATCTTAAAATGACATTAAACTCAAATCTTAAAACATGACCTAAAACTGCTTAATTATGACCTTTCGTGTTTTTGGTTAATTATTGACCATTAAATCATCCAATCTTAGGACTAAAATTTGAGCTGCATTTCTGGATTTAAACATATACTTATTTTGATCATCTCCCTTCGTATATATATATAACTGCTATAGTAATACGATTCGACCAGTGGTTGAACCAGTCTGACTAATTGAACCGTGAACCGATAGCTTTACTAGTTCACTTATCAGGTGCACTTATCGGTCCAATTTTGAAAACATCAGTTAAAATCCGTTCTCTCTCTTTGAGGGAGTAACAAATTCAGCTTTTTTATGACTTGCATTTTGCAAAGTGACCCTTCCAAAATTAAAGATTTGATTTTTTCAACAACATTTTATCTGAAAATTGCTCTTTTTTGTCTTTATTGAACAAGAAATGAATGCTATTAATGGAATTCCGATAATTAGGGGAAATGATAAATAATTATAAGCTGTTAACGATGTTGGTAGATTACAGTTTAAAATTTTTAATGTTATTTGAAGCTCGAGAAATTTCTGAGGGAGAGGTTCTAGATTGTTCCTCTGCGATAGAGTCACAATCGGACGGCTGATATCAACTGGAAACTTCAAGAATTAAACTCACCCCTTGATTTCCACACACTTCACTCACTCACCCACTCCTACTAAAAACCTAATCGACTAGCGTTTGCTTCTGGATAAACCCTCTCTCCTCATCTGCTGCCCTCTTCAAAGTTCAACCTAGCTTCTATCATCTTCAATCTTCTTTCAATTTTTCGGTGAGCTGCTTCACTAATACTCCGCTTCTCTCTTTCAATTTGTTTTTTTTTTCTGGATTAATGCTTATTTTCTATGTCAAGTTGTGGTCTTCCTATGTTTGCTTCTATGTTTATTGCTGTTGTATTGCTCATCTCCTTATAGATTAGGAGTTCATGCTTGGCCATTTATTGTATTGCTTTCCATCTGATGATATAATTTGGAATTATGTAGTTTGCTCTTTTGTAAAGATGCCATTTTTGTCAAACCCAATTTCTATTGGCCGATAGTATTTATTTCAAGGTTGTATTTTTTGTGTAGCTGGGAAGCCATGTTATGTTTGAAACTGTAACTTCATTTGCTTGTAATCTCAGCTCTATCTAAGATTTGGAATCTGTTTGCAATTTATATGTGATAGCGTCTACTTTCTTGATTACTGATTTCAGCTCTTTGTTTCTGGTGTAGGTGAGAAGTAAATGGCTGGCCTTTCCTCAGTCGGTTCATTGGCTGCTCCCGGCAGCAGGGTTCTTGATGATAAGATCGCAGTTTCATCCAGCAGGTTGTCATCTCTTGCTTCCATATCCGCTAGTTCGCTTGGGAGGAGAAAGAATGTGGCCCTCCGCAAATCACGCCCTTCTCAGATAACAGCTGCTGCGAAGGACTTGTACTTCAACAACGATGGCTCAGCCATCAAGAGGCTTCAGGTGCGTATTTGGCACCCTCTGATTTCTGCTAAGAAGTTGTTATCCACCTAATATGATTATTGAAGGTTACTTCGATTGGTGTCAGGTTGGTGTTAACAAACTTGCGGATCTAGTTGGTGTCACCCTTGGACCCAAGGGAAGGAATGTCGTGCTTGAAAGCAAGTATGGTGCACCAAAAATTGTCAACGATGGAGTTACAGTGGCTCGAGAGGTATAATTTAGTCAAAATGAATTTTTATAATTTCATGCATTTCGTGTGATCAATGATAAGATTATTCCTTAAGCTAAGTATTTGTATAGCTGATATCATAGAACATGTTTTCAATTTGGTTGTCTTCTCACGGATTCATGATAAATAACTTTTACATCTGCAACTTCATTGATTTCAATATAGGTTGAGTTGGAGGATCCAGTTGAGAACATAGGAGCTAAATTGGTAAGACAAGCAGCTGCTAAGACAAACGACCTGGCTGGGGATGGGACAACAACATCTGTTGTTCTTGCACAAGGGCTTATTACCGAAGGTGTCAAGGTATGTGGACCTTGGGGATGATGTCTTATTACATCAAAATGTTTGTATCTTATGGATTCACCTTGTTTGCAGGTAGTCGCTGCTGGAGCAAACCCTGTCCTTATTACTAGGGGAATTGAAAAGACTACCAAGGCATTGGTTGCTGAACTGCAAGCAATATCTAAAGAGGTAACCTTTTCAATCTTGGCGTTTAACAAGATGCGCATGTATGAGCTTTCTGTGATGCATATGTTGATTATTATGCAATGCTATGATGGAGTAACCAGTGTGATATTTGCAGGTTGAAGATAGTGAACTAGCAGATGTTGCTGCTGTAAGTGCGGGAAACAACTATGAAGTGGGGAATATGATAGCTGAGGCCTTGAGCAAAGTTGGTAGGAAAGGTGTTGTTACTCTTGAAGAGGGACGAAGTGCAGACAACAATCTTTACGTTGTTGAAGGAATGCAGTTTGACCGTGGCTACATCTCTCCCTACTTTGTAACTGACAGCGAGAAAATGACTATTGAGTATGAGAATTGCAAGGTAACCATTTGTTTATTTATAACTAAAGATCCAATACATGTAGTAGGTGTAATAAATTATTATTTCTAACAAGTGGATTTGCTCTTACAGTTGTTGCTTGTTGACAAGAAAATAACAAATGCAAGGGATCTCATTAATGTCCTGGAGGATGCCATTAGAGGCAGTTATCCTGTGTTGATAATTGCTGAAGATATTGAGCAAGAAGCTCTAGGAACTCTTGTTGTGAACAAGCTCAGGGGGGCGCTCAAAGTTGCCGCTCTTAAAGCTCCAGGATTTGGGGAGAGAAAGAGTCAGTATCTTGATGACATTGCTACTTTGACCGGAGGTAAGTTTTTTTTGTTAAACTTCCTTTGCTGATATTTTGGAAACGAGTTGCTTTGCACTTTTTTCTTGTTTTATCTTGTAAATCTGTTACCTAGAGGAATTTTCCTTTGTATACAGGAACTGTGATCAGGGAGGAAGTCGGGCTAACCTTAGACAAGGCTGGCAAGGAAGTTTTGGGTCATGCTGCCAAGGTGGTGTTGTCTAAGGATTCCACTACAATAGTTGGGGATGGTAGCACTCAAGACGCTATAAACAAACGTGTCTCTCAAATTAAAAACCTCATTGAGGTATGTAACCTTCACATTATTTTTGCATCAGCATATCAAATTTAGTCTGTATGTTGTTCTAAAGCTATGTATCACTGTTGAGTAGGCGGCTGATCAAGATTACGAGAAGGAGAAGCTAAATGAGAGAATCGCAAAGCTATCAGGAGGGGTTGCTGTGATTCAGGTAATTTTAGTTTTTTTTTTTTTTAACTGTATGTTATTATTCTTATAATTTTCTAAAGCATAAATCTGCTTTCTGAAGGTTGGAGCACAAACTGAAACAGAGCTGAAAGAGAAGAAGCTTAGAGTAGAAGATGCTCTCAATGCCACTAAGGCAAGCTGTGATTTCTAGCTATGTAAAGGCCATATTCTTCAGTTTCCGGATGATGCTAAGATGTTTAAATGAAATTCTTACTTGCTGCACAGGCTGCTGTTGAGGAAGGAATCGTTGTTGGGGGTGGATGCACGCTATTGAGGCTTGCATCCAAAGTAGACGCAATCAAGGATACTCTTGATAATGTCGAGGAAAAGGTAGTGTCTTCCTTAATATCCATCCCTTGATATATTAATGGTTGAGAGTTTCTTAATTGCACTTGTCCTCAATCGTTCCAGGTTGGAGCAGATATTGTGAAAAGAGCTTTGAGTTATCCATTGAAATTGATAGCCAAGAATGCTGGTGTTAATGGAAGTGTTGTTAGTGAAAAGGTGAGTGGATACTTTACCATTTGCATAAATTGTTATGAAGAGTTCATTCCTCTAAGAATAAATTGGGTGTATGTGTTTAGGTGTTGTCAAGTGACAACCCAAAATACGGATACAATGCTGCGACCGGACAGTATGAAGATCTCATGGCTGCAGGAATTATTGACCCGACTAAGGTAGGTAGTAGTAGATAAGGTTTCATTTAAATGAAGGGAAACCATTTAATAGGAATGTTGTTCTCTTCCTTGCAGTCTCTAATTCTTGGTTGTTTTGTTGAGCCTAGGTGGTGAGGTGTTGCTTAGAGCACGCATCTTCGGTGGCAAAGACGTTCTTGATGTCGGACTGCGTAGTGGTGGAGATCAAGGAGCCTGAGCCAGTTGTGGCAGGAACCCCAATGGACAACTCAGGGTATGGTTACTAAGCGAATCGATGAAAAGAGAGATGGTGTTGAAGCTCCGAAGTGGTTGGCTGGCGGATTTAGATTAGATCGTGAGTTTTGGAGTGATGACACTACCAATTTAGGTTGGATAATTATTCAATGTTCAATAAATTATTTCTTCTGTTTCCAAATTAGCAATGAATAATCTTGTATTGAATGTAATCTTGTAAGTTCAAGTGGAATGAAATTGGCCAAAATTTTAAATATAATTTTCTTTATCAGAGGCATTCAAGCCTCTAATGTAGAGTCTTTCATCAATGAGAATGCTATCAACTCCATTAAATCAATGTTCGGATTCAACAAGAAATGACTGAGATTAAAAGGTGCAGCAACTAAAACTAGTAGAAATGTCTACTTTTACACTTTGTTTCAATGCTCTATATCACTTCTGAGTTTGCAATGATACAAATTGTATACAAGCATAGTAAATTGAATGTAACAACAATGCTCTAAGGGAGTTTGCTGAAGCCACTGATGTAGGATTTCATCTTTGTTACAAAGAATTGATGATGTACAATCCGCAGACAGATTGGCTGGATTAGAAGCGGATATCAGCAGTCGAATAACGCAAAAATGAAGCCAATGAAACAGATTGATCACCTCTGCTCTATTTAAGAGCCGTAACATCCCACTGTGTATAGTCAAGTCAGAGACAGGTAGCAGCAGTCTCAGAGAATGACACAGAGACAACGGCTGCTTTCATCTTCGTTATCAGTATCTCCAGACTCACTGTGAAGACAAGTTGAAATCAAGCAGCAAATTCTCACAGAAATGAAAATACAGTCTTTAAAACATCAAGTAGCAGATTTTGGTGCTAAATTTAAAAACTTAATACAAAAAGCGGGATCAATCACCTTGATTCAAATTCCCTGATCTCAGCAAGTTCCTTCCCCAGGTGGTCCATCCACTGCACTTTTTTCTTCCCAACTTCTCTGGTGGAGTTGGGACGAAGACAGGACTTCCGTACGCAGCTTTTTACCACAGCAGCTTCACGCTTCACTTCAACACACTGTTCTTCCTTAGCATAAACTGTCGAAGGAGCGACATGTGGAGCACTTTCCAGTTTCAATGGCTTTGAAGTGTAGAGATGAGCAGCAGAGGGCTTGCAGAAGCACATCAATGAACAGTGGATCTTGCAGAACAATACCCTCATGAAAATGGTTTCCTTCATCGTCGTCTCATCTTGATTATTTTGCCTTCAAGATTCAACCTTCTCCATACACAGTCTATAATTCAAGAACCGCAGTTTTTCAAGAATCTAATGCAAAAAAAAAAACACAATTAACACTTACCAGAAAGTCAGACAGAAGCATAAATCAAGATTCATATGACAATCCAAATGCGTGTCCGGCCCTCTTTTAGGAACACGAACGAAGTTTAAAGAGAACAAAAGAGGAGGAATGCTTAGGCAGAGAGTCCAGCTATAAAGATACACCAATATGTAAGGCACCTAACTGCCCAACATTCCATTACGTGTTATTTTTTAACCGCAAACAGTGTCTGAAAATCCAAATTATAGTACAAGCATATTCTTACCAAACCTTGAGCAATTAACGGTTCCTTTCTTTTTCAACCAACACATGGCATTCTTTTTCCACAGCAAAACATCTGATCCTCTCAAATCAAAGAGTTTCTTATTGGATGTCTCTTGCCAATCTTTGCTGCCACAAGAGCTCAAGTAAGTTTTAGATATGGAAAGTAGGCCTAAATTGACATTACATAATCCAATAATAAGCTCAACCAACTTTAGAAGAAACCTCTTTTCTTAATATTAAACATATGTTGGGCACCAAATGGTATATATTCTGGATTACAAAGGGGTGTTTCTTACCCAAAACCAGCATTAAATAAACAAGGATTAGCCTTTTGTCACAACCAAAGTCAGGATATGCTTTAGGATGAGAGAACTAGAAACCCTTTTAATGATTAGGAATCAAATGCTTCCAGATTTGTGATTAAGCTGTTATCTTACCTAAGATGCCAAACTAAGCAATCCATTTCTCTCTCCAGATGTCAATCCCTTTTTGCCTTTCATATCAGGTGCAAAATCTTCCCTTTTGAGCTTTATGTAAAGTGATTTTTTTTCACTGATTTGTAGTGTCCCACACTGTTTCCTCCCTAGAGAGAGAGTGAGATACAATGGACACTAGCATGAATCTAGGCAATTATGCCTTACGTGGGAACATTTTTTTAGTAGAGTGTACTGGTTTTGTTGTTGTGAAGGTGGGATATGATTTTAAGAATTGAAGTTTCAATGAAATGATGAGGCATGAGGAAATGGTGGAAGTGGTGGGGATGAGAAGCATGAAATGTGGCTAAGAGCCACTTGATTATTAAAGCCAATTGATTTTAATTGAAATGAAAAAAGATTTCATTTTGGAAGGGGGCAAGGCTCCTTTCTCCCTACCCCTCTGTCTTTCCTTAGGACTACAACTTTCATAGCTAAAGATAAAATCTTTGTTGTGTTACTAATAATATATATTGATGCTTAAGAATCGGAAGGAACCGCCAAATAATTACGAATTTCCCCCAACATTTGGTATGATTTTGTAAGACTTCACATTTTGGAGATCCGTTTTGATGTTCTTGATATTTCATCAAAATTTTCCAATATTTAAGGTTACGAAAAAAAGAAATTCCCAAATTGTGTACACTGCGCATCAGTACATAAATCAATACTTGCTTGCATTTATAAATATGTACTACCATCTTTCAATAATCAGATTGCGCTACCAAAAAAATTGTGTATATTTGAATGATGAACACGAGTAGAAGAATTTGTAGTAATGGCCGAAAGCTACAAGTAGAGATCTCTCTATTTTAGGCTTGGGGAGTCTTGAGAACAGGAAATGCAATGACATCGCGTATGCTGGGAGAGTTCGTCAGCAGCATCACGAGCCTATCAATGCCGATGCCCTGAAAAAAAAAACATAATGCCATCAACATGGAGTTGCATATTTTCATGTTCACCGCTTCTCTCTTTTCCTAATTATGTAAGAAAGCGTACCATTCCAGACGCAGGAGGCATCCCATACTCTAGCGCTGTTAAAAAGTCTTCGTCAAGATTCACATCATATGCATCGTCATCGTCATCAACTTTCTTGCTTTTATCTTCTGAAACCAAAGCTGCATTCTTTTTCTTATGCCGCCTCACTTGGTCCTCCAACCTCTCTCGCTGCAAATAATTTTAAGATCCAAACCTCAAACTATAACTATAATAATAACAATAAGACTGATAATCTTGGAGATAAAAAAAAATCTCTCATATCAACACGTTTCACAACTCTACTAGTGTACCTGGTCCAAAGGGTCAGTCAATTCAGAGAAGGCATTGGCCATCTCTCGACCACATACAAAGAGCTCAAATCTCTCTGTCAAGCCTGCATGTCTGAAAGTCATATCAAGAGTAAGTACTCAATACGTTTGTATACACAGATAACTTCTCAAAGAGAAATACTGCCAAACCGAAATATCAACCAATGCGTCATCATGTACAGCCAATAACACTTGCAGAAATTTCTCCATACAACAATTAAATAGAATAAAAAATATTTGGGCCGCGTAAGCCTAAGCACCTTCTATGTGGTTTGGCCAGTGGCGATACTTCAAGGGGGTAGTCCAACACAAAAGTCGGTTGCAATAACTTTGGTTCCACCACCAACTCAAATACCTGCAAAGCAGAAAGAGTTTGTGTTCGGTTTAAAATAGAGCCTTTCTCGTAACTATTGTAGGAGTTAATAATATTTATTTTGCCAACTAACAGATGATTATGATTAACCTCATTCAGCACATGACCAACAGATGGACATGCTTCTATTGAGCTTTTGTTCTGATTATCACCACCAGCATTAAGCATCTGCAGAGCAACTTCTTTGGCAGTAGTAAGGTCCTCAAACTTCGTGAAATCAATGTCGGTTGCTTCTTTCACAAGATTGTGCATCGTTTCCCTCCTCCAAGGTCTTTCCAATGATATCTCTACACCCTGCATCCAAATTCAAGACTCATTTTATAACAAAGAGGATAATGAAAAGATATAACCAACAATACGCCCGTTTACCTGATAATCAATAATAAGTTTCCCATTAACTGCAAGAGCAGAACGTGTTACAATTTCCTCCGCCATATTCATCATGCTTTCATAGTCTGTATATGCTTCATACATCTAAACGTCATCCAAAACTACAACAAATTATGTATATGGACTAGGAATCTCGACAATACTAATTATAATTAAAACATAAGGCCTGTGAACTGTCGGTCATCCAGATAGTTGTTTCCTCCAGAAAATACAGAAGCAATTTTGAGAATAATTACCTCAATTGTGGTGAATTCAGGATTATGACGAGTTGAAAGGCCTTCATTTCGGAAAATCCTTCCTATTTCATATACTTTTTCAAATCCACCAACCTGTTGATGTCAATCCAAGATCACTATGACATGCTGATTGACTATGTTTTGATGACTAATAAGAAGAAACAAGCAATAGGGACGAAATCAAGAATTGGATACACTAGGTGACAGTCTGAACCATCACATCAGGAATACGTTATCATGATTGAAAGTTGATACTAAGCTTTTATTCAATTGACAAGCACAAGTAAAGAAGCATTGCTTGCAGCATATATCAAACGATCCCATAAGGAGGGGGATTTCACACATAGTAGTTAAAAAACAAACCTCACCAGCATTCTCTTCAAATGAAGCTCCGTTGCAATTCGTAGATAAAGATCCTGTCCAAGAGAGTTATGGTATGTAATGAAGGGCCTAGCTTCAGCACCACCAGCTGCACCCTATACATGAAATCAGCAAATATCAAAATGTAGATTATAAGTACTTGAGTGGAATATAATTAGTGATGTGCTAAACCAGTTTTTACTTCTCACCCAAACTCTCTTGGAAGAAAATAAAAAATGAAATAAAAAGCTTTTAGGAAGAAATATGTATGTGACTGACTATTGCATAAATTCTTAATACCTGAAGAACTGGAGTTTCAACTTCAATAAAACCAGCAGATTCTACTGTCTTCCGTATTTCTGATATTATCTACTCGGAGAAGAAAAGGTTAGCACCTCATCAGGTGGAATTAAAAAGCATGCACAAGGGAATCAAGTAGAGAGAATAGAAGGAAAGAACCTTAGCTCTTTTCCTAAATACATCAGCTACCTCAGGATTGGCAATCATATCGACATACCTGCAAGAAAAGAAATCAGGAGGGAGTGACCATAAGCAAGAGCTCAGTAGCAACAACTGGAGCTGGAGATATGGAGCTTGTTACAACACCTAAAATTTAGGCTATAAAAGTAAGAGGTAATAGATGTAGAACAATAAATACAAGGGTTAGTTACCAGAAATTTATGTACTATTTGTATACTTTGTAATTACGAATTACCTCACACATGGCAGAAAAAACACATCATGGCATAAAGGAAAATATTTTGTCCGAATACCCAAACAGAATAATTACGAAAAACCCTAAACTACCGTGGTATGTGTATGAACAAAAATCATGGATATATTAAGCACAAACTATAAGGCATTTGCATGGGCAACGGGAAAGAAAGAGATAGTTTTACCTTTGGCGATAGCGCTTATCTATGTCGGTCAGGCCATGATATTTGTCAGGCAAAGGAAGCAAAGATTTTGTAAGGATTGAGAATGAGGTCACACAGACAGATAACTCTCCTGCCAAAAGTAAGATGAAATTAGCTATTATGGATGAACGAGTTGATGAGATCACAAAAGTTCTCCTTTTAAAAACTGAAATCCCTCTGAGTGGGTTTTCTGCAGGCATCATATATCTCCATCAGGTTCAGTTGAAGCACTTGTTCATGTTTAAGTAGATGAGGCAATCAAGTAAAGGGGCAAAAACTTCTAAGTGATGATATCTTCTTAGTCAACTCATACTAGCCTATACATTATACAGACTCGTGCATTTGGCCATAGGCATGATAAGTTAGAAACAAATGTTCTGGCTCCTTGACATATTCGGGGTAGTTTTGACTCTATCTGTCTATCAGATAACTTCCAAAGTCTGATCTTGAATTTTCAATTAAAAGCTTGGACCATGTACTTCTACAAGACAAAATAGAACAGTGGCACTACGGAAAACATACCTTTTTCAGTGCGCTTAATTGAACCTTCTGCCCCCAAAATATCACCTATATCAACTAACGTCTTCAGATGTTCGAACTGGTCACTTAGTAGCCTTTCCTTCTCACAGTAGAGCTATATGCCAAAAGAAACTTATTTACAACTCATTAAGAAAGTTCAACACACTAACCAATGAATCACCTCATACAAAGCAACTTGAACATAAGATGATAAAGAAATGAGAGCTAACATAATTTATATCAAACATCAGTAAAGCATAAGCAATATTTCAGACTTATGGTTTCAGTGAAAATTGCTTATAAGCAAGGCTCCAATTGGTTATCCAAGCATATTATTCGACATATGACCAAGAAACTATATTCAGGCAAAGGGATGATAATTAAAGGAAAATATAATAGAACCCTTCAAATTTTCAGCATTTTGAACATAATATTCCACAAGCAGCTATCTTATATTATATCTCCCTTAATATACTGCAGGGTAGAATTTTCATTATGATGAAATCATGTCTATACGCATTAGATATGGGTTAACTAGCGAACTATGCATTCTTAGTACCAGACTTTGTGCCTACCTGGATTGTTCCTGAGTCATCCCTCAAAGTTAAAAATGCAAGCTTTCCAAAAGCTCTACGGGCTACAATTCTTCCAGCAATAGATACGCGATCACTTTCACAGGCTGCCTCCTCGCCATTTCCCAAATCTTTGTAAATCTCTTGGAGCTGATTTGCAGCATGAGTACGCTGCCAAGTATAAGCATATGCATCTAAGCCCTTGCTTCTTAGCTCTTCCACCTATAGATATATTAAAAAATAACAGCTCTTTATGATAAAGATAGACAAAGAAATATCATCCAAACCAACACATTCATAAAACTTCCTTCACCTTCGTTTTATCCATTCATTTCATTTGCAGCAAAGCAATTCATTCCACATTCAAGTGCCAATTCGAGTAAAATATAGTAATCAATATGGGCCATAGCGTACCAGAAAAGAGCCATGATCAAAATTAAAAGCAATGTTCATTTAACCCAACCACAAAGTAATCAACCTAACATTTTCAATTTTTAATCAATAAACACAAACCTATCCGAATGAACTGCATTACTATTGACTACATATCGGAAATTCAAAGAAAAAAGACCTTTTTAATCCGAATTTCCCGAATTGCCTCTCTGTCGGAGGTACTGGTTTGAGAAGAAGGCCTGCGGTTGCGAGCACCAGCGACGGCAGGCGAAGAAGAAGGAGAAGCGCAGCGGGTGGTGGAAAAGGATCGAGTGTTCCTAAAAATGAAGTGAGTTTTGTTGAGTTTGGGAAAGGCGGCGAAGTGGAGCAGCTGCTTTAGTCTCATTGGGTGCAGGGCGCCCTCCATTTTCTATGCTTCACCTTCCACAGCGCTTTGTTATCTAAAATGCCTTCTTATTTTCTCTTCCCTTTACATAAATCTCTTCACTATCTACTCAACCAAATTCTACTGTAATTCTTTTATTTTATTCGTTTTATTTTATTCACTTACGAATAAATAAATTACTAGCATTTTTCCTTAACAGTATTAGAAGCGGTGACTTTCTCCGTAGTTCATCTCAAGGCTACGTCAGACCCATCTCAGAGTTTATCTCTCTACAATGAGAGTCCATCCCATGGCCTATTTCAGAGCCCATCTCATTTCTACATCATCATTATTTTTAATATTTCACTTTTAATTGTTTGTGTATTTAAAAGACAAATTTCATTTAAAAACAAAATAAAACATAAATAAACATCCTATATTAAAAATATAATAATAAGATAAAGATAGAAAACATAAAAAACAACGGTAGCACAACCTCAGACGCACTCAGGTTTCGGCTCGTCCTCCCCGACACGACTCATTAACCCTATGAATTTGGGGCAACCCTTCAGTTGCAGATATATTTCCCAGTACTTGAACCCTCTCGCATGGCCATCATAGAAATCGTGAAATTTAGGACACTCATACACCATGCGTTTCCAATGCTTGCGTAGATCATCGGGCTAGTGTTTCGGGGCCACTGCTGGCTTTACTTGTTCGTATCTTTTCGTGATACGCCCCAGAAATCGCCCTCGCAATTGTTGGCTACAATCGGAGCTTCAGAGAGATTTATGTCCAACAATGAGTAAGAGCAATCGACTCCTCTATGGAGTAGGTACTCCTCGTCCGCCCGGCCTCAGACGCCCCCCGACTGTCTCCTTCTTCTTCCCCTTCATGTCGGGCACCTCGTTGCTGAAGTTCATATCACCGTGAGAATTAATAAAATTGAAATCGGAATGGAAAGGGATGAATGTGAATTGATGGGGAATGAGGTATATATAGTGGATTAAAAATTGAATTAAATTTTAAAAAAATTAAAGAAAGGGGATATCGGCTCCATCATCGGCCCGAGCCCCCCGCAATGGAGGCCCATAACAGGGCCGATGCAGCGGCTCTAAAACGGAGGCGATGGGGCATGGAAGCGATGAGGCGATGGGGCATGGAGGCGATGAGGCGAAGGCGATGCAGCGACTCTCCACAATGGTGACCTTTGAGGGCCTATGTGGTGGCCGATCGCTCGGCCCTTGCGATCGGTCATTGCTAATGCTTTAAAAGAGAATCTAAAAATAAATACTATTATTTTATTTCACAATATAAATATGGATCCTTATAAACCTTTAATAATATTTTTACCTAGGTTATGTTAAAATGCTTATAGTACTTCAATCCAAAACTAAGAGTAATCCTATATCATTAGATCTAAAAATAAGTGAATGAAAGACTAAAGCTCATGGATTTTAATAAATAGTAAATAAAATATCAATAAAAGAGAAAAATCGTCAATCTATCATAATATGATATTTTTCGTGGTTTTTCTTATTCAACATAGTGTATTAAATATATCAACACAATGATATAGATATTTCAACATATGAAGATGAAAACTTCAACACAGTTATATTGATATTGTACATGCAATAGATTGAAACTTTTTGATGCATTTATTGATATAGAATCTGCTTATGAACATATATGAAAATTTAAATAAAAATTATAAAATTTCATCATCCAATCATCGTTGGAACATATGCAATTGAGATCTCGTCCGAATCTTTATAAAATCATCGTTGGAACATATGAAAAAATAATTTAAATCGATAGAGTTACAAAAATTTAAAATTATAAGATGATTTTGAGGAGAGAGAAGGTGGTTAATGTTAATTAACGAATTGACATTAATGCTCTTTAAGTTTATTTGATAATTTTTAAATTGATAATATAATTAATTTGGCATTATTTAAACTACTAGATTTTCTAATCTAATGACTAAGAATTGGTCTTAGTTTAGAATTGATAATTAGTTAACAATTGATCATAACCCTTCTTACATATATTGAGTTACGTGATTTAATAATTAAAAAATGTATAGTACATGAATTTTTTAATATTTTGTTGACTGTATATTTATATATATAAAAGGGAAGTTTTGAAAAAAATTATAATATTGATAATTTTGCAATCACATAGCAAGATTTCAAAGGTCATATGTGACATTTATTACTACCTCCGTCCATCAAAATTTGTCTCACTTTGACCCGGCACAAGTTTTAAAAAATGTAATGGAAAGTGAGTTGCAAAAGTTAGTGGATTGTGGGTCTTACTTTTATATATTAGTTTTATAATAAAATGTGAGTAGGAATGAGTTAGTGGAATATGAGGTTCACTACCAAAAATGGTAAAAGTGAAATGAGACAAATTTTGGTGGACGGACGGAAATGGATAAATGGGACAAATTTTGGTTTGTTAATAAATATTCTTCATCTTTTATGTTTCTTCTAATTCTTCCTTTACTCGTATGTGGTTAGTTAGTTCTAACTTCTAATGAGTACTTCCGATTATAAATCGATAACAATACATCCCCTAAGTCCAGGTCATTGCATTCTTCAATTCATCAAATGCTTGTTGTGTCTCCTTTTACCACACAAACTTAAGAAGTTTAGTAACATTCTCCGGAGGTCGAACAAGTGGCCCATAACCTTTCACGAATTTCTTGTAGTAGTCAGTTAGCTTAAAAAGAATCTTCACTTAGCTTGATAGATAACATTGTAAATTTAGTAATTTACACGTTACTTGAGGCATTCTTTTTTTGGCAGTCGTTTTGAAAAAATGATAGTGAAAAATAGTTAAAGTGGAGAAAATTATACTAAATAGTAAATCAACAACTTCAATCTCATCAACTCTCTTGCAACAGTAAAAAAAACATCGGGTAGATGGGATGCTAATCTGCAACATGTTCTGATCATAAATAAACAAAACAAAATTAGATCATTATAAAAAGAAGACATAAATATATGACATACAAATAATAAAGTTCAATCAAACTTCACCTTTTCTAGTCTTGCTTGAAGTTGAACCGGAAGCGTCAACTGGAATCCTAGCACCCATAGGAACGACATACGACCAACTAAGTCTTTCGAGATCTTGCAATAACCTCTATAACCCCACTTACGGCCCCGTGAATTTTGACAAATATAATATTTGACTCTGCCCTCACGTCCATAACCAACATGGGTTATGACATGAAATGACACGTCCTTCGACGTAGGTGTAGCTTTCAAAATATTCTAACAATTAAAAAATTTACAAATTAATAATGTTTATTTAAAGAATTTATCCATTAATAAACAAAAGATTAAAATGTAGAAAAGAAAAAGTAATTCATAGCGCATTATGATATTTCTTGGATTCCTTTATGAGCACAATAGAATCAGTCACTGGTTGTTTACAAAACATTTGTTTAGTATCTTTATGGGTTTTTATGTGTGCAAAGCCTTTTAACCCAAAAATTTTCATCTTATACCAAAAGTCAACAATTAAAAAAATTAAATATAAAGAGTTTTTTATTTTAAAAAAAAAACATATAATGTAAATTTGCTTACATATTTTATTTTACGTTCGCCTATCTTCACAACACCATCCCAGTTATCATCACAAGTTTCATATTTTAAATGTAATGGGCCTTCCATCCATCGATAAATGTTTTGGGGCTAATCCATGTTTCTTGACATAATCAAATGTTGTTTTCATATAACCCCCAAACCCTTTTGAGGGGATATCAAATGGATCTGAAACTCCAACACATAAAGGACGCTTGAAACGATACAAATGGTCCATGAACTCCTGAACTGAACCAAGACAATAATGTTTCATATACACGACCTCTTCTTCATACATCGTCGCCGTGACAACATATGCATAAAACGTGCCTGACAACAAACAAGGAAAAACATCAACTTTTTATAAACATTAAAGCAATAATTATAGTAAAATAAGAATATCTTTACCTAATCTGCTCTCTTCACTAAAGTGTCTTCTCTGCCCCCTCTTTCCTCAAAAACCTCATACCATTTGCTTCTTCAACCTATGACAACTTTTGTTCTCAAGGCGCATAGCCGATTTGAGAATTCTAGATTTGGTAACAAAGAGTATATGAATCAAAAGTGTTTTCCACTCAATTCTGTCTCAACATTCACCGGAGTGGCCCATAGTTATTCACGAATTTCTTGTAGTAGTTGATTAGCTTAAAAACTCTTCACTTGCTTATTAGGAACATTGAGAATTTAGTAAATACTACTCCCTCCGTCCTAGAGAAGTTGGCATACTTTGAAAATGGCACGGGATTTTAGGAGATTTTGTTTTGTGTGTTAAATGGAGAGAGAAAATATAATTTTTATATTCATGTGAGAGAGAACTTTTTCCAAAAAGGGAAATGTGACATCTTTTGTGGGACAAACTAAAAAGGAAAGTGTGCCAACTTCTCTGGGACGGAGGGAGTAGTACTCTTTATCTGCAAAGCCCTCAACGAATTTGGTAAAATAAATAATTTAGCTACAAAGCCTGAAAAAGAAAACACATTCTGCAAAGAAAACTCCTCTTCCAGCAAGTTTAAGAAAGTTTCAAGAATCATGTCCACTGATTAGTAAATACTCTATGTTAGTAAATATTCTTTATCTAATAAGCTAGTTTCAAAGTCCTTAAAAAGAAAACTCCTACAAACTTGCTAAGGCACATAAAAAATATCCTCAGATTCATCTTAATTTAAAGAATGATCCATTCTTCAAAGATGTTTACATTTTTGCATTTTTTTTTGCATATAATGTTTTTATTAATAAAATTTTAATAATATATGTACATTGTGGTTTGCTCCTAGTCTGAGACCAAAGAAAAAGAAGTGAAGTTTAAAGATTCTTTATTTTCACTATGAGCATTCCTTAATATCAATAAGTTCATTTTTCCTTGTTTGTTGTTAGACTTAGTGTTATCTATTTGTTGTCATCGCGGATGTATGGAGAATAGGTTGCGAATAGGGTATCTACATGCCTTGTTCAGTTCAAGAGTTTATTGACTTTTCATTCTTTCAGACATTCTAAATGTGTTGCAACTTCGGATCCATTTAGTGTCCCTTGAAAGGGTTTACATGTAATTACATAAACTGAATTAAATATGTTAAGAAACATGATATATCCTCAGAATTAGTTTATGCGCGAGTTTGTTATCCATCTTCTTTAAGATATGAACCTTGTAATGGTAATTGAGATGGCATCGTGGAGGTGTGCAGACGTCAAGTGAAAAAAGCGGGTAAAATTTACATTACATGCATTTTTATAAAAAAAAAATGTTGACTTTTGGTACAATGTAAAAATATTTAGATTAAAGACTATAAGTCTGGAAAACCATGATAATGTAAACCGATGTTGCATAAATAAATGGGAACCTTCTGTGTTTTGATCACATATATGTTTGATGTAGTGAGGTATGAATATCTTTTTTTCTACATTTCAAGCTCCAATTTATTAATTGATAAAGTCTTATCGAAACATTATTAATACTCCCTCTGTTCCACTTTAGCAGTCCCGATTTTCCATTTGTCTGTCCCACACATTAGGAGTCCCAGTTGGAATCTTCCATAAATAATAATAGGCCCCTACATTCTATAACTTCATGCTACTCACATTTTATTATAAAAATAATACTCCTTCTGTCCCTAGGTAATTGGGGCATTTCTTTTGGACACGGAAATTAAGAAATTGAGGTGTTAAAGGTTAAAGTGGAAAGAATAAAGTAAGATAAACAATAAAGGAAGAGAGATGAAGAGAGAATAAAGTACTCCCTCCGTCCCATAATAGATGACACACTTGGAAATGACACAAGATTTTAGGAGATGTTGTTTTGTGTGTTAGGTGGAGAGAGAGAATAGTATATTTATATTAATGTGAGAATGAGCTTTTTCCAAAAAAGGAAATGTGACATCTTTTGTGGGACAAACTAAAAAGGAAAGTGTGACATCTATTATGGGACGGAGGGAGTATGAAAGAAGATAGAGTTTTTACCAAAACAAGAAATAACTCAACTATCTTGAGACAACTAAAAAAGGAATACAACTCAATTAACTTGGGATGGAGGGAGTGTATAAAAATGAGACCAACATTCCACTATCTATTTCACTAACTTTTTCTTTACATTTCTTAAAACTCGCGTACAACTCAACTGGGATTGCTAAAGTGGGATGGAGTATAAATTTCTTAATTGTTAGGATATTTTTAAAGTAGTACTTGCATCAGATGTGCCACTTCATGTTGTAACCCATCCAGTGTTGGATGTGAAAGTGTCACTTTATGCCAAAACCTTTGTTGGTTATGGACGTATCGACGAAGACAAATATTGTCACAAACACATACGGTTGGAACAGGAGGTTAAAAAGGTTAATGCAGGATCTCGAGATATTTAATTGACCGTGTGTTTGTTCTTATAGATACTAGGAAAAAAATGTGTATGTGTATGTGTATGTCAAATATATTTGTCTTGATTTGTATAATGATCTAACTTTGTTTTGTAGTTTAGCAAAACTTGTGACCTTGTCAAAGTTGTGAAGGTTGTACTTGCACTAATGTCTATGACTCTTATTACAGAGAATCGATAGTTGATGAGATGGAAGTTGACGTTGTTATTTATATATAGACGTCCATATATTATCCCGCTTGATAATTAATCTATATATGCACTATAGGGGGTATTCGGTTTGCAAGATTGTATACGAGATTAAATTTATAGTGTGTTTGGTTTATGAGATTCAACCCCACAACTCAATCCTAGATGGATATTCATGGGATAATTAGTCATAGCTGACCCTCTATGACTAAAATAATCTCACAACTCAATCTTAGATTGTATCTTAGTATTATTTTATCTTGGAAGCCAAACACCACCTATGTTGTCGGGATTGATATGTAATGTTAGGTCAAATTTTGGGTTAGCTTGGACAATATGTTCCAATTGATATATAATGTTGGGACAAATTTTAGGTTGTTTGCAGTATAAATTGACTCTACGCACTAATATTCGATATGTTGTCCAAAGTATATATTATATTAGAACCAAGTTTTAGGTTGCTAGGAGTGTGCATGTTTCAAGTTAATTTTGTTTTGTTACAACAAAAAAGATTAGCTTTGTAAAGAAAGTCATCAACTTATTTTCGTAAAACATTTAACAATTTAGTGTTTTTTTAAAAAATATGATTCCTTTTCCAATGAGGATTTGTTATTTAGGTGTGTAAATACCTATATAGTTGACTGGATTTTTATTCAATTCTAAAGTTCAAGGATTATGTGACCAGCTACACTTCCAAGATTTCTCAAAACACACACATCGTATCATCGATTTTAGTTAGGGGAATATTCAGTAAATGGAGAGGTGTATTATAGAATTGCATGTAAGGAAATTTATTGAGAAACAATTTGCATAAAAAATCTATATATAACGTTTTTGTCTAAAAGTTGGCGACGATTTTCTCTAAATGTATGATTATGGAAATTAACTTCTCTAAATGGAATGATTTTTTTATGCTCTCAAATTTTTGGAATCACTCGCATGTGAGACAAAAATCTTTCGCGCCACAGTTAAACACAATATATGTGAGACGCAAAAACAAGTTATATTGTGTACGGGGAGATTAGTTTACAGGTTTTAAGATATAGATATATTTCATTTAAATCATAGCTTTTTATTGACTTCTAGTATATTCCATAAAAAATAAATTGAGCAACATAGGTTTTTAATTTGATACATTTTCAAAAAGAGTAGTGATTTAGAGACATAATGTCTCCAAGCCATAAGGGTATTATGTCACTTTGCCATAATCCAAATTATAATATGGACTAATATAGCCTTATTTTGAATTAAATAATAACTGAATAAATGAATATATATCAATTAATCATAAAAGGAAAGATAATTCATATCAAATTAATATCTTTTATCTAAATATACATCAATCAAATTATTATCAAAAGTCAAACTCATATCAACTTACACTCTTTTACCTTAAATAAAGGTTAATTCATTATATTAAATTATATTTAAATAAAGTAATATTACATGATTGAAGTTTATGTACACTTCCTAAACAAAAAATAAAGAATAATTCAAAATTTAACATTATTGGAGTAATTAAAATTTCAAAATTTATGTACACTTCCTAAATAAAAAGTAAAATTAAAGTCAATACTTTTGTTTGAAGATTTGAGTATATATTTACTTAGATTTGATATGTTGAGGGAAAAGTTTTGAGCGACTGTGAGCGCCACTCTTCCGTCAAATTACCTCACCTTCCGTCAATACTGTTCCACTACAGTTATTTTATTCAATCGAGAAACTCAATCTTCATTTTTCTTCACAATCTATCTCCACCATTCTTCTACAAAATTGAAGATTTTATCCTTCCATTCCATAATTAGCAGAAATATAACATAGTTGTCTTACAAATCTCACCAAATCTCCAAGTTCAGGCTACTATTCCATTGAAATCCAAATTCAAAAGATGCAAAATATGGCAAATAGACAAACTTTCACTGAATCACAATTCCTATCACTCATCTTTCTATTTGAATTCCAATTTTTCTTATTAATTCTTAAACCACAGTTCATCAAGAGAAAGCGAGAGAGGTAGCAGTAGAAGGTTGTCGTTAAAAAAAAAAGTACTCCAGGAAACATAATATGGAGATATGGAGGAAGTGTGCTAAAGGGTTAAAATAGAAAAGCTTAAAATTCACATAGCATCCACAATGTTGAAGAAAATTAAAGGAAAGGTACACAATGATTGGAAATTCATAATAAGAATGACAAAGCAAATGATTAAGTGAGAAAAAAGAAAAAGGGAAAAGGAAAAAAAGAAAAGAATGAGATCTGGAGCATTAATTTTGTAAAGAGAAATGGTAGAGATGATAGAGAAATAATGAAGTTGAGTCTGAATAAAAAGGTGGGTGACGGATGATGAGAGGTTAATGTGCTGGAGGGAGAAATCACGATCCCTATATTTGCTTAAATCAAGCCTTCCATAAATATACACACAATTTTTCTAAGTTATTAATTCTTAAATACAAATAAATGTTTTATATGCATTAGGGTAGTATGGTATATGTATAAAACATAAATTTAAATAAAAATATAAAATAATCTAAAATGACTATTTTAACCTCTTTATGGCATTATGGCTTGGAGACTTTATGTCTCTAAAACATTTTCCTTTCAAAAATTGAGCATAAATTTTTTTATGTTACACTAGTAAATTCTTTTTATGTTACTGATCTGAAATCGGGTGTCCTAAAGAAGAATCGAAGAACCGGATTTGAGGAAATATCATTTTAAAAAGGAGAGGATGATGTGAATCTGGGAAGTGTCAAACCAAGATAATGAAAAGTGAAGGTGATGAGCCAAATCGGAGTTGTGGTATGTTTCAAACGTCAATATGCCTATCAATTTGAACTCCAAATGATCTTCTAAGACTATCATTATTTTCATCGTCGAAAGAGTTTCGCGTGAGTACCTTGCACGCCTCAATTGGAGTCCGGATAAGAAAGTTATGGTCGTTTTATAAAAGTCGCGCAGTCCACAAAGAAATGCGCAGTCGAGTGATTTTCCGACCAGACAACGCCCGACTGGGCGTTTTAGTTGTGAGTTCATTTTATTGTCCAGAAAGTTCGTGCGGGCGGGCGTCGGGCGCCTAGCCAAACACCCCCTTCTATTTTTTTCTCATTTTTCACTCCTAGTATAAATAGACATGTTAGGGTTTTCCATACCAACTTTGAACTCATTTGTAAACAAACAAAGTCTCAACATTAAGCATCCTTCGTCTTTATCGAAGATTTATCAAAGTATTGTACTTAATCTGTGGTCGAGTTTAGATTATTTGTTAAGGTATGCTTCTAGTTCTTGTATTCCTAGTTGGTGGAGTCTTTAGGTTGTTGTTTGTGGAAATAGTCATTGAGTTTTCTTTCATGATCGTTAACCTAAATCATAACATTTATCATCTTTTTCATCTTTTCATTTTTTATTGTTCTTTTTCTTGGTTGGATTGTTTGGTATTTTTGCAAGAACAAGTCCGGAGCAACATATGTTTCTCGACTCCCTAAAATTACCAATAGTGAAGAAGGTTACGTAGTACCTTCTCTCTCAGCTTTTTAATATGATTTGTGTTTTCACTTTATGTTATTTTTATCTTTTGTGGTTGTCTTATTTACTTTCTTATCTTTCTTTGTTTATTACTGTATTTTATTCTATTTTATTCTCAGCTTTTTAATATGCTTGTCTTATTTAGTTTCTTATCTTTCCTTGTCTTATTACCAATAGTGAAGAAGGTCACGTAGTTTCTTATCTTTCTTTTTTTTCACTCCCTAAAAAATTGAATATGGACAACTATTTTGCAGAATCTTAACTTATTTTTGCAGTTATATTTTCTCCTTGAGAAAGGTTCAAAAGTAATAATTCTGCCCCAAAATATGAATCCACAACTTGTTAGTTTGAAATAAATAGATATTAATCATATAGTAAGACATAGTTTAGTTGGGGATTTTATTGAGTTTCACCTTTATTTGTTTGAAATTGAATAATTATATACACAAACACAATCACAAGGGGTTGGGTTGGGTGGGGTTGGGTAGGGTAACAAATGTGGCAGATAATGCGGGAATATATTTTTTAAATATTAGGTTTAATTCACACGATAGTTTTTTAGTATAGTTATCTTTTGTCTTGGCATGTTCTAATGTGAATCTTATATATTGAAAACTCATGAATTTGCCCCGGACTTATTCTTGTAAATAAACCCAACAAATAAACTAGATAAACCAAGAAATGGAACAAGAAAAATGGATAAAAGGATAGAGGATGGATTAGTGTTATGATTTAGGTGAAGAACAAGAAAGAAATCTCAAAGGCACTTTCACATACAAACACCTAATGGCTCCACAAACTAGCAACACAAGAACTAGCAAGCATACCTTTACAATCAACTTTAGCCCGGCAAAAGATCGTATGCAACCCGAAGGAATTTGATAAGTCTTCAAAAGATGAAGAAGAGCTCTCAAATATGGAGAAATTGTCTCTTACAAATATTCAAAAGCTAATGACAAAAACCCTAGACATGGGTATTTATACTAGAGGTTAAAAGTGCAAAACAAAAGAGGAAAAATGAACAAAATTCGAAAATAGCACAAAACGCCCGGGTCGGGCGTTTTTCTTCTCCAGGCCGGGCAAATTCTCTGTGGTCGGGCGTTTTGCTTGTTGGACTGCGCGGCTTTTGTAAAACGACCATAACTTCCTCGTCCGGGCTCCGATTGAGGCGTGTAAGGTACTCACGCGAAGCTATTTTGACGATGAAGACAATGGTGGTCTTAGAAAAGAATTTGGACACCATCTTAATAGGAAAATTCTGATTTGAGTCAGACCTCCGCATCCGGCTTGGCTCCTTGCCATATCTCCACCTTCTTTTCGGACCCCAATCAACCCATGACCCTCAATGTCGTTGCATCCTATGATTGTGAATATCCGGATTCACATCATCCTCTCCTTCTTTGTGAAAGGATTTGTCCTCAAATCCGGTTCTTCGATTATTCTCTAGAACACCCGGATTCACATCATCCCCTCCTTCTTTTGAAGAATTTGTCCTCAAATCCCGATCAAGTATACCTTGGATAAGGAGCGGTGCAACTTGGCCTTGTTCACATGAGTTCATTACCGGTAAGAAGTTACTCGGTGCCTCCTCAACTCGGGGTTCACATTCCAAACCTTTCAATTTCTGCATCACAAAGTCATCAAAGATGAAAGACAAATCGAAAGAGTTAGTGAGATAAGTGTCGCTCTTCTCACCAAGGGCAAAAAGGATAGGGTGATTTAGAGCCCTCCCATGGGTGATCTTAGAATCTAACAAGCAACCTTTTTTTCTCACATGCTTGTGGTTTTTCTCTCTTAAAAGCTTTGATTCACACTCACCCCCACTACTCTCTCTTGGCTTTTGCATCTCACATTTTTGCCTTTTCTCACACTTTATATTTTCTTCTCTCTCTTGATCATTCCTTAAAGGCTCATTTACTTTTGCAATATCATTTGGCTTCATTTTCATGCTCAAGACTTGAAGGGCTTTTAATGGCTCACACTCGTCCTCGGCTTCCACCATGCTAGACATACCATCATTGAAAGTTGGGTGTGCATCTTCCTCATGTAAGGCCATGGACTCTTTTTCATCCTCACATTTCTCTTCATCATCATCGGCAACAAAATCCATCATATGCTTTATACGCTCTTTAACAATATAGTTAACATTGTCACACTCACTTTGAATCAAACTTTTTGAATGAGGGAAATTGGATGACAACCACGACGAAACTTTCGTGTGATAGCTAGGATGAGATCGGTCCACCTTCTTTGGTGGGATGCTTCTTCGGCTTATGTCATCACCATAATTTCGAGGGCTTGAGCTCTCCCTTGATTTACTTGAGACTTCATCCCCCATTAACCACTCATGCACTTTATGATGACCATGATCCCTCATCCTCCGAGAGTGAGACTCTCCATGGAACTTTGGTACTCGCTCCCTTCTACTCCCTCTATCAAGTCCATCATTGTGATACCTTGACTTGTAGTCACTCCTATCATGTCTCTCTCGGTCACTAGGTGCTATGGAATGGTTATGCCTAACTCGATCTCTTATGAGGGATATATTCTCATGGTATGCCGTAAATCCTCCTTGCATAGCATTCACAATGCCCCGCACCTCGTGCATCTCCTTCATGATTGAGGAGAACATCTCTTTGAGAGTACCATCGGATGATGAGACGACTTCCTTTATAGGCGAGTTATGCCTAGAGTTCACCATTTCAAGTACCTACAAAACAAATTGGACAAGACTAGGGACAAGTCCCTTTTTGTTAGTATCACAAACAACACACACACCCGAGAATGGAGAATTTAGTGAGGAGCTCACTTCCCATAATGTAAATCCCTTTTTCCCCAAACTCACACACAATGTCTCTCGGAAGGCTTAGAGATTTAGTGACTAGATACTCTCCCTCACTTGCTCTCGATGATGTAATCCCAAGGGTTGCACAAATAGCACAAACAAGGTACACAACTAGGCACGTGAAAACTAGTCCAAGAAGCCACAAGATTAGTGAAAGTAGGGTACTAGGCCAATGAGACAAATTAACAAACACTTTGTGTGCACAATTTCACCCAACAACAATAGACCCAACAATTGATGTAATTTTGGCTACAACTTTCCGACAATCAAATTGACATACCCAAGAACACATATATCAATTTATAGCTAAAGCCCATGGATTAAACTTGAGATTTCTCTTCTTCTTTTTTTTCTTTTTTTTTTAAATTTTCACCCTTTGAGGATTTTTTTTTTTTTTGCTTACAAGAACAAGAACCAATGGCTCTTGATACCAAATAATGTGAATCTTATAGTATTGAAGACTCATGAATTTGCCTCGGACTTATTCTTGTAAATAAACCCAACAAATAAACTAGATAAACCAAGAAATGGAACAAGAAAAATGGATAAAAGGATAGAGGATGGATTAGTGTTATGATTTAGGTGAAGAACAAGAAAGAAATCCCAAAGGCACTTTCACATACAAACACCTAATGGCTCCACAAACTAGCAACACAAGAACTAGCAAGCATACCTTTACAATCAACCTTAGCCCGGCAAAAGATCGAATGCAACCCGAAGGAATTTGATAAGTCTTCAAAAGATGAAGAAGGTGAGCTCTCAAATATGGAGAAATTGTCTCTTACAAATATTCAAAAGCTAATGACAAAAACCCTAGACATGGGTATTTATACTAGAGGTTAAAAGTGCAAAACAAAAGAGAGAAAAATGAGCAAAATTCGAAAATAGCACAAAACGCCCGGGTCGGGCGTTTTTCTTCTCCAGGCCGGGCAAATTCTATGTGGTCGGGCGTTTTGCTTGTTGGACTGCGCGGCTTTTGTAAAACGACCATAACTTCCTCGTACTTTTGACGATGAAGACAATGGTGGTCTTAGAAGAGAATTTGGACACCATATGGATAGGAGAACCTTTGCTCGAATCTGACCCCAGTTGCGGCTTGGCTCTTTGTGACCTCTTTCACCTCACTTTCCTTGGTTTAGCGCTACCCGGATTCGTATCATCCTCTCCTTCATGGTAGCGCTAAACCAAGGAAAGTGAGTGACTTTTCAAAATGAAGGAGAGGATGATACGAATCCGGGTAGCGCTAAACCAAGGAAAGTGAGGTGAAAGAGGTCACAAAGAACCAAGCCGCAATTGGGGTCAGATTCGAGCAAAGATTCTCCTATCCATATGATGTCCAAATGATTGTCAAATACCACCATTGTCTTCTCCATCGAAAGAGCTTCGCGTGAGTACCTTGCACGCCTCAATCGAAGCTCGGATGAGGAAGTTATGGTCGTTTTACAAAAGCCGTGCAGTCCAACAAGCAAAACACCCGACGACAGTGAAAACGCCCGGTGCGAGAGGTGAGAATTTAGAATCTACATTTAAAAGAAAATAGGCCTAACTAATTTAGACATCTCTCACCAAGGCAAGTATCACATTGGCTCTACAAATCTAACCACACTGGCTATATGATAGGGTTTAGCCTATAGGATGAATTATTTGAGAGAAAAGAAGCCGTGAATTTTGAGAGAAATTGGTTTCTCCAGCAGGGAGAACAGTAGGGAGAGAAAGATAAATATTAATTTAAATTTTGCTTGATAATAATAAAATACTCCATACATATATGTGTGGTACAAAAAGATCTCCTATAAACTAGGAAAGCAAATCCTAATCATTATGGAAAGTAAATAAAATTATAACAACTAAATAATACTAAAACATAAATAAGCTAAATAAATATACGGAGAGAATATCAGCTTCCTTCCGAAATAAAATAGAATATCAGGTCTTTATCAACTCTCCCACGGTTGAAAACCACATTGCCCAAGGTGGAAGCCAGGAAAATAATATTCCATTTAGTGTCTTTGTTTGGATCTACGTTTCCAAACAAAAATGTATCGCTTGGGACCGCAACGATTGATGGAGAAATCGTCTTTGGGCATGTAATCTCTTCAGCGACTTCAGTGACGTAACCAATATGACAACAGTGATTTTTGGGCTATGGGAGTTTGGAGGAAATTTGGTTTCCACCAAATCCATTGGCTCATCTAGCTTTTGAGATGATTCATCATAATTTTTTACGGTCTCTTTGATGATGGGATCAGACTTGACATTTGTTGTTGGCTCATCGTCGTTTTTTGCAACAGACTCGATGATAAAATCAGATGTGGCCTCCTTTTTAGCCATGACCTCCTTATTTGATAAATATGCAACTGCCTCCATAATTTTGTTGAGAAGTTTATTCGTCTCAGCGAAGTGAATGACATCCTCATCAAAGTTATGATAAACAACATCCAGAAATTCTTGCCATGAACAATCAGGATTTGAGCATTGGTACTTATGGAGCCATGCGGATGCTGTATGGTCAAAAAATAACCTCACAAATATTAGACGATCGGAATCAGAGAACAAATGATAGTCAAAATATTCTTGAATATCAAAAATCCACCTCACGGGGTTAACACCAGAAAATCGAGGAGCAGTAGGAGGGGAGTCTGACAGCAAAACAAACATGGTGGTCGAAAGGAAATCAATTGGAGGATGAGAACCTAATGAAAGCACCAATTTGATAGGGTTTAGCCTATCGGATGAATTATTTGAGAGAAAGAGGCATGAATTTTGAGAGAGATTAGAGAGAAATCGGTTTCTCCAAGAGGGAGAACCGTAGGGAGAGAATGATAAATATTGATTTAATTCATTCTACTTGATAATAATAAAATACTCCACACATGGAAAGATCTCCTATAAACTAGAAAAGTAAATCCTAACCACTATGGAAAGTAAAAAATCATAACAACTAAATAATACTAAAACATAAATAAGCTAAATAAATATACAGAGAGAATATCAGCTTCCTCCTGAAATAAAATAGAATATCGAGTTCCTATCACTAAAGTTGTATATATTTACTTTAATAATCCTAAGACTAAGCAAACAACTATTCAATAATGAAATTAATAAATCTCATAAGGCCATGTTTGGTTGCCAGTGGAAAGTAATCAGATTCCTTAAATTTTAAATTCATGTGTTTGTTTCGGCTTTTAATCAAACTGGTAAACTAATCAGAATCCCGAGAACAAGGAAAGTTAGTACAATATATTACATATGTAATGCAATATATTATTATTAGGATTCTTAGGTATTCTTTTTTCCAGTATTCTGAATCCCAGCTTTTCTTAGGTATTCTTTTTTCCAGTTTTAGGACTCTTACATATGTAATGCAATATATTATTATTATTATTATTATTATTATTATTATTATTATTATTATTATTATTAATTGCAATGTTTTTAAAATAATTTAAAATTATGAATTATAGTTAATTTTATTATAATAAATAACTATAATTAAATTATCATAGTTATAACTATATTATTATTATATTAATATATATTTGTTAGTATAATAATAATAATAATTAACAATTTATTAAATAATTAAAATATAATTATATAATATAAATCATATAATAATTAATTTTATAAATTAATAGTTAATCAAATTATAGTGAAATTTTAAATTATAAAAATTTATCTAATTATAACATTCATAAATATAATAATAATAATTATTATTATTATTATTATTATTATTATTATTATATAATTATTATTATTTATGATTATAATACTCCAAGCAACTATATTTAAATTATATTATTATATATTACGATGGATAATCCATATTTAAACTATCCATCGTAATCATAAATATAATATTATAATTATTACTCCCTCTATTCCACAAGAATATGGACTCTTTTCTTTTTCGCCAGTTCCACAAAAATATGCACTTTTGAATTTTGGAAAGTCTTTTCTCTCTAATGAGGTGGGACTCATTCTCCACTAACAATACTTTAATTACTTTTTTCTCTACCTCTCTCTTACTTTACCAATTTTACATTAAAATTCGTGTCAAACCCAAAGTGCATATTCTTTGGGGACGGAGCGGTATCATTTTTTATTAATAATTTATTAAAGATTTTGTATTACTATTTATTTTATAAATAAAAAATAATAAGTATTTTTTTCGTTTGGTGTTTAAATCAAATATAAAATTTAAAATCTTGATATTTACCAAACACGGGAAAGTAAAGCTATTAAAACAGTGGTGTGGACTGTGGTGGCGTTAGGTACAAAAGCAAAAGCCAAGTGTATAATGCTTGATTATTTATTTAATCATAGTTAAGTTAAAACTAAAATGCCAGCTTTTGGGATATTCACAATTTAAAAATAAATTTATTATTTATTATTTTTATTACGTGAATCTTATATAAATTTCATTAACATTTTTCACTCGTAGTATATTATAAATCTAAAACTCATACTAGAATCTTATATAAATTTCATTAACATGTTTCACTCGTAGTATATTATAAATCTAAAACTCATACTAAAAACAAGGCTCACATTAACTTTTTTTCATAAACTTTTTTTCACAAAGTCAAACAATTTCTTACGATTCATCCCAAGTCAAAATAACTTTTTAAAAGTAGTGTTATTTAAGGAAGGAGAAATTATAATTTGTTGCTATTCGTATATAGGTATTATTTATTCTTGTCTCATGAAAAATTGTATGTGTTGAATAAAGCAACGATGAATCTAGCTGGCCATTTTTGAGCTGTATATAAACACCCACAATTTGCTTCATCTCAACACCAATCTCTCTATACACTTTTGGTGTGTGCATTCAATAGATATATATATTTCGCATTTTTTTCTATACATACAAATGGAGGCCACGAAAATGATGGTTGTTGCATACATGCTCGTAGTATTGGTGGCGCTATCCGCCGTCAATGGTGCCTCCACCGCTGAAGCTCCGGCTCCGGCCCCTACCTCTGCTGCCCCCGTTTTCATCCCGACTTGCTTGGCATCCGTCGTCGCTATAGCATTTGCTCTTCTCTTCCGATAAACGGCGCTGATTACATCTTGAAATATTACTTTTTTCATGCTATATTAATTGTATCGTCATTGTATGGTGAGATTTGTTTGAGCATTTGTTACTAATGTGGCATTAATTGAATAAAACACATTTCGAATCTTGAACTTTTAAGCTGTTTACTAGTAGTACAATGCAAATTGACAAAAATACCAACTTTTGACATTATCAAAAAGAATGATCTTATAAAATAGTCTATGCCCCCTCTGTGCGACTAATTTTCCCTTATCCGAACGTAAAAGTGTCATGTCCGCCCCCTCCGTTTGCCTCCAACGTCGCCCCAGAGACCGAAAAAATAGTCATATTCATTTTAAACCAACCTAGTATATATATTATGTTCCCTCTGTTTTCAAATCCTAGATCCACCAACAGTATAATACTAAAAAACTTATTTTCTGGAGGAAGAATGTATACACCTATTCAAGATTGCACAAATATTCATTTATGTGGACACATTTTACATTAGTTGGATGTTCATTTGAAACTTTGGTTAAAATATATAAAGGGGTAATTGGATGTAAAAACATCACTTTATTCATTTACAATCATTTTTTTTCTCTTGCTTAAGAAAAAAAATTGGCATCAAAACATTTTCTACATGTATGGTAATGATTTATTTCCAATTAAAAATTAGTCATTACTGTCAAAGAAATAGCTGCGACTGGAAAGCTTATGATTTGAACAATATTCTTTTGGTGCAATGATTTGAAGCACATGGTTCCAGAAATTTTGAGATTTTAATAAAACCATGTTCCAACTCAAAAGACAGTCCACCTGCACTTCTAACATCATGTTTTAATTTCTCCAAAGCTCACTAGGTAACAAACAACTACAGTACATAATCAAAATCAGCTTATTCCAACCACCACATGTCCCATAAAATAATTGGTTTTTGTTTCATTTACATTTAACCATCAGCACACCAGCAATAATGTACGGTTTGGGAGGACAGAAATGGAATAGCAAAAAACCACAGGGCAAATTTTACTCAATATCAAATGCCAATCCTCATAACAAGAGATCAAAAACAAGTTTTCAAGAGTATAATGTGGCAATAGTACATAACTAGTCATATGAATTAGGTTACAGACAAGATAAGTAAAACAATGGCAAGACAATCCCAAACTCACTCAGTCAAAGCCTCAGCAAGAGTTGCTCCAGAGGCCCATCATGCTGGATAAGGCTTTACGCAATCAGATCAGGAGCTTCTCAATTGCATCCTGTGTTACAAATAAATGGTGCAAGCATTCATATTTTGCCAAATAAGAAAACCACTGACTCAGTTGTTTACATAAAAGTATTCACTAATTACCTTCAGTTGCTGAATTTGAGATTTCAACTGGCTTCCCTCATTGCAAGTCACAGAACAGGCAATCACTGGTCTGGTAACTCCACACGCCCGACCAAGAGCTTGCTTTGATGGAACAAACACATAGGGCACATTCTGCAATCATACATCACATATCATTTCATTTAGTCATTCACCAGAAACTACAATAATCAACTAACATCAGGAAGTGCAGTCGAAGCAATAGTAGTTACACATAACATCATTCTTATCATAAGGTCCATGACATAGCTAGTTTGCATCAGACTATATAACACTAAGATAAATATCATCAGGTGAATTACGCAATTAATTCAAACAGCTTGCCCATATATTGGAGGCCATTACAATCCTAAACTCTAATCTAAATACTTTTGAAGCTGTGATTCTGTCAGAATTGTCAAAATGCAATCAAACAAACATTCCACTGCATTCAGATAATTCAACCAAATACCATAACCAGCAAACCAGGTTGGGTAGAAATAGCAAATCAACCACTAATCAAATGGTCAAAATTTACAACTATGTATAAGTAAAAGGCTCAGCAAGCACAGCTAAAATTACCTTATCCTCAGCAAGAAGTGGGAGATGAAGAAGAATCTCAAGGGGCTCAGTATCAGCAGCCATAACAACGAACTCAGAAATCCCTCTGTTTAGAGTCTTAGTAGCTGCAACCAAATCACAACTCAGCATTCAAACAAAACCAAATCCCCGCAGAACTGACACACAACCACCAAAAACCAAAAAAAAAAATAAGTAACAAACACTTGAAAAAAACACCTCACCTTCATTAGCACCCTTTTTGAGCTGCTTGTAATTGGCAGCTTGCTGAACCAAATCGAGAATTGTCATGGACAACTGGCTATCCGCCAAGGGATATGCTTTGGGGTTCACAGCTTCGGCAGTCTACACACAAACACTCTACGAATTGAGCAACCATAATCCAAAAAATATACAAAATGCTAAAGCAATAGATTGCGTAAAACATAAATTACTCAAATTGAGCAACGGAAATTAAAGAACGAGGGAATTATACCATGATGATGTCGGATAGCTCTCAAACTACAAGGATTGTGAGTGCCGAGGATTCAAGAGAAAAAGATTTATAGGGTTTTGAGAGAATTAGGGTTTAGGACGAGTAGGGTATAAGAAGATTTTAGGATGAAAATGGGCCTTTGGCCCGACAAAAACATGTCTACATTGTATACAGCCCACAATTTAGGATGAGCTATACTGGCCTATATATGTATAATAAAGCCCATACATTAGCATGAGTGAACAAAATATATGTACTTGCTTCATAAAAATTAATAGCAACCTAACTTTTGAGATACCTACTTTTGCACTATTTTTTTTATAACATTTCCTTTTTCTTAATGAATATTTTAGACAATTTAAATTCTCCTTTTTATTCTCTTATTTGTCATCATTTTAAATGATTTATGTCCAATCTTTCTCTCCTCTATATACATAATATGATTATGACGTTTAGTCTCACTCTTTCCTCCTCAATCAGTATAGTGATTTTTTTAGAGTTCCAACATTGCTCTCAAACTTTTTATTTTTATTTCAATGAGAAGTTTGTATTTGTCCTTTTAAGGAAATTTCTTTCACAAAAAATTATGACAAAATTCTACTTAATGTACTCCCTCCGTTCCGTGGTAGTGTCGTGGTAGTGGAGGTATTTGTTTTCGACACGTGATTTAAGAGAGAATGTGTTCAGTGAATTAAGTAAATGAAGAAAAAAGTGAGAAATGAAAAAGGTAGAGAGATGAAGAGATAATGAAATAAGAGAGAGTAAAATAAGGCCTCGTTTGATTGCACTGGCAGTGTTATATATGATAGCCTCATTTAGTATGATTTTCCATGATAGTGTGTTAATATATATCTCACTTCGATGTTTGGTTGCACCGACAACAACCCCACGATAACTTATATGATGTTTGATTTGGACGGAAGAAACTTATATGATGTTTGATTTGGACGGAAGAAACATATATGATGTTTGATTTGGACGGAAGAAACTACTAATACAAATAAACATGGACAAATATGACCTCCTAAAAATAATTTAGTGACACTTTTGTCCTTGCAAACCCTATTTCATTGTTGGCTCGATTAAAACACCCGCCTACATTGGATTCGCGCGCTTCTCCCACATTCCAATCCATCGAGGGTCGCTGCTGTGTTGGGGTCCGATTACCAGCCGCCCGTCGTTTCGTCGTGACCTACACAGGTACGTTTCATCGTGAATCTATCGGTTTAGGTTGTTTATGCTAGTCATGTGTGAAATCGATTGTATATATTACGTTTTGGGTGTTCATAATGCAATCACCAATAGAGTGGTGGTATTGTCCTACATTTCAATTGTCTCCGTTTAATAATGTTTTCATTAATGTGTTCTCTGATTTAGGCTCCTAATATGTTGAATCAAAGTGTTTTCAGATCATTCACCAGGCTGAATATGTGTTGTTTAATTGATTCTTCGGTGCAGTATTTGTCATCCATTAAAAAGGACACCATTTGTGTTCAATGGCATCCCAATAGATGGGAGGTAGTGAAGACAATGGTGTCCATATACTAGAGGGTAAGATTAGTTTACATCAGTTACATATGGTTCTGTTTCTGGGCAGACTATCGATTGCAGGTAGCAATGACTTCGGCAAGTGCAAGTCCATGAAATCGGACCGGTCGAGGTGCATTTGGTCAGTTCGCGAGGAAGAGATCCTCATGGCAACATTGAAGGAGTTGGCAGCGCACGGATGGAAGTTCGATAACAGATTTCAGGTTGGGTATCTAACTCATATCAAGGAGGCGATCAGGCGTGAATTCCCAAAGACTGGTATCTGCCCTCACCCCCACATCTATTCGAAGATAACAACTTGGAAGCGAAACTATGGCTCGCTCTTGATGATGCTTAAACATAGTGGTATTGACTTTAATTCGGATAGTGATTACAAGATAGAATGTGATGATGAGCAGTGGGCACAATTTGTTAATGTCGGTGATAGTTTATTTTGCTTAAATATGCATCTGTCATAACTTGGAAATTAGCAATGTTGTTCATTAAATGCAATTAATGTTCATTGGCATTTGATAATTATATAATCGTTGTGACGATTACTTTGTACAAAAATATACAAACGCAAGGTACATGAGGAACAAATCTTGGCCTCAAATAGAAGACTGGAAAGAGATATTCGGTAAGGATCGTGCCGAGGGTGGGCGTAGTGTAGATGTTGGGGATGTTGTTGCAAAAATCTACATAAATAAAGATGAATTGCCTGACGATGCTGGTACATCTCATCCCATGACATTTGAAGAGCTATTCCCCGACGAAGTCTTCCCACCTGGTGTTCTCCCAAAGATGATTGACGACAACCAATCCGTTACTGAGGGGGCTGGTGTTGGTTTGGGGTCAGGGGCTGGTGGTGGTTCGGAGTCAGGGGCAGCTAAGAAGATAATGAAGAAAGCCGTGAAGAAAAGGAAAATTGAGGATAAGATGAACGGAGTACTTGCACTAATGAGTCTACACTGTCACAAATGATTGTCTGAAGGAAATTTCAACTAGGATTGGTTATGATTTCAATCTTAGTACTAAGAGGACTGAAGTGTTTGATCAACTCAAAGGCATCCTGGGCATAACTCTGAAATAATGATTCTATATTTCTAAGAAGCTAGTCAAGGAGCCCGAGCTTGGATATCTTTCGTGGATTGTCCGAGGCAGCTCGTTCGGCCTTTGTCTTTGACCTTCTGGATATTGATCAGATGCTTTAAGCGAAGAATGCATCAGGTTATCGTTTCCAGGGTAGTGTGTTTTGGAGAACGACATGGAGTGTTTTTTGTCATAGTTACCCCAATATGAAGCAGCCGAGGAAAGTATCTAGACATGTTAAAAAGTCATGAGTTGTCCAAGCATTTACACTTGGGGATGGCATATGTTTGGCCACAACTCTAATATTTTGTAGTTGTTTTTGTAAATGTATTCTCCCTTAGAACTTTATGTATTACGAGAATGAGTATGATATGCACCAAACTCCCTAGCTTATTGGCAGAACTTCAATTTATGTATTATGTCAATTATCAATGAGGCACAATATTTATTAACATAAATTTCTTGTATTGTGTCAATTATAGGCACAATATTTATTAACATAAATTTCTAAACTTTGTTTTGAAGCAGAGTGATCAGACACCCACTCATATTTGTGTTCAATGTACAATTTTGTGCAGGGTTTCACTTTATGGTATATGAAAACATCAACATGTTGCAAACCATTTCACACATGGATCAAAGTTATTCCATACTTCAAGCTTAAGTCTTACAAATTAGCGATTAGATAAACTAATACATAGCCAACACTACATCTCCTACTATAATGCAAATTCATATACATCACCCAACAAAGTTGATGCATCAAAGACAAAAAAGATTATATATAAGTCCATCATCTTCCTAGCATACACGATCTCACATAATTGACACAATATATATAAGTCCATCATCTTCCAAGCATCGTCAGCACGGACCACCAACATCAAAAAGCTTATAGCCGACTCGTGTGGATGGGCTCGACATCGGTGATTTTACTTCATCCGAATCGGTGGGTGATTCATGCGTATTCCCACGAGTTAGTGCGTCGGGTACCACTAGTACACGATGATCTTGGTGTTGTCAGGAAGTGTAATCACCTCGTGAGGGAACTCAACTTTGACGTCAAATAAGCCAAACAAACTCGCTAGAAGGCTGAATTCGGGCTCGTCATGATAGTAATAAGCACCCGCCGAGGCATCCCTCTGTCGAATGAAATAGCGACCGACCATAGGTGAGGTAATATAGGAAAACACTTGAAGTATTGCAATACAATGAAAGATTGACTAGTACCAGCTTGGAAAATAAGCTTCCATGTCGACTCATCAGCAACCACCACCTTGTCCTTCATATTCCAATAAACCCCGTTGGTCGCGACCACTTTTTTATAGGTTATGTATCGTCCATTCAGCTGTCTCACTCGAAGAGCTATGTCTTCGGACGTAAGATCCGCTCCAAAGGGAGGGTTAATAACTCCACGAACACTGCGAAGCACTTCAGCAAGCATATTAGCATCCTCCCAATCCTGGTCGTTCCTCATACTGATCAACGTCGAAAGCAAGGGTATCTATCTCCCGATTTCATTTCCCTCGATAGAAGAACGTATTTTGAGGTTGAATTTTGGAGTTTATTTTGTTGATAATGGTATTAGAAACTGTTGTGGGCCTGTGGCACATCTCAGCTTAAATACAACAATGGGGCGTAGTTACTTCCTCCATCAACATTAATGGGAATGGTTGAGCAATTACCATCGGTAGATAAATGTAAGTCTAACAGGCAAGGGTCGTCGACCTCATTTGTACTATGTTCTAGCTCGCTCATGGAAAGAGGTATTTCATAGTAAAAATGTGTATATTATTTATTTTGAGAATAATGAGTGTTACTACTATAAATCATCCACACCAATTTGAATTAAACTACACACATGTAGTTTATATGATATGTTGCATGGTTTTAGAGTTTGAATTACTTGTATCTTAAATTACACGTGTTGCCTAAATTGAATTACTTGTTTGCATGTATATTAATGCATTTATATTTGTTATGTGTAGTGTAATACAGATGACCAACTATTTTCCCAACTTTGAATTTATAAATAGTACTCTCTCCGTCCCACTTTAGGAGTCCCGGTTTATCATTATTGGGTGTCCCACTTTAGGAGTCCCGGTTGGAATATTCCATAAATGGTATTAAGCCCCACATTCCACTAACATTTTTCCACTCACATTTTATTATAAAACTAATATAAAAAGGTAGGACCCACATTCCACTATTTTGTTCACCAACTTTCCTTTACATTTCTTAATACCCGTGCCGAACTCAACCGGAACTCCTAAAGTGGGACGGAGGGAGTATTTATGTTTCGATTTCAAAACAACTTCCTAACAATAAATTTAAACATCCATTTATGTTGTACTTGTACTCCTGGGTATATATTAGTATTATTGTTCATTATTTTCGTAGTAGAGGTATACCTCAAATTAACAATAAATATATTACATAATGTCGTAATGATATATCAACAGTAACTGAGTCTATTATATTAATCTAATGAGTTCATTGTTACTACCTCCGTCCCCCAAAATTTGCTACACTTTGACCCGACACGGATTTTAAGAAATGTAATGGAAAGTGAGTTGAAAAAGTTGGTGGGATGTGGGTCCTACTTTTAAAGTATTAGTTTTATAATAAAATGTGAGTAGGAATGAGTTAGTGGAATATGGGGTCCACTACCAAAAATGGTAAAAGTGAAGTGTATCAAATTTTCAGGGACGGATCAAATTTTCAAAAATTTTCAGGGACAGAGGTAGTACAAAATTGATATATTATTGTTCCTTATTTTACCAATAAACATGGAAATAAAAAAAAATACTCCCTATTTTTTAATTAATATGACAAGAATGTCATGAAAAAATGAAAACCCTTGTATCACCAATTAATACATTAGAAAACTAGCAATGAACTTTATTTTTAATGTGTACATAATATAATGTGATTTGATTGATTTTATGATATTATTTTATCAGATATATATTCACTTGAAGGAGAAAGATTTTACTTTGAGGTCATAAATGTGAGGTTGCCGGACATAATGAAAATGTAATCTCATAAAGATTCTAAGCAATATTATATATATTTATGCTAAAGAGTGAATTTTGTTTGATATTATATTTTCATATATAGCTCGGACGACTACGAGCCATCGGAGACAGAGATCGATACCTCGGATGATGATGACTTTGTTTCCGAGCGAGGGGTGGTGGATATCTATGGATGCCCGACATTCGTCCTGAGGCTTGTGAGATCCAGCATCAATCGCACTATTGAGATATCCTTCGCATTTTGGCTACGCCACATTCGTATAGCAGTCCTTGATAAGCCTGCGCACTTCAATGTGGACGAGGAAACGTGATTGGTCAAACTCGATCATGGCTTATCCAAACTTTGGGTAAAGCGTGGGTGGCGTCGTTTCAAAAATGCCAACAATTTGGTCGAGGGGGTTTGTTGTCATTTCAAGCTCATCGATGCTAATGAAGTCCAGTTTTATGTGTGTTTCGATCGTTCGTAGGTTGGCCGTTGGACGGCGAGAATGTGTAGAACCTATGTTTTTTTCTCATTGTGATGTTGGTAGTGTCATGTTGATGGTTCGTAGATTGTTGTATGGCGTGGACCAAATTTTCAGTGGGTATGGTGTCATGGTACCACGGTTGGGATGTCTATGACTTCAGATTGTAGTTTATGTTATTCTATGTAGGGTATATTGTATGGTGTTGTTTATTGGTATATGATATTAACGCCTTGAATCGTTGTGAAGATCGATCAACCATGAGTGAGTTGTATAATATTTTTGTTACTATCATTAATTATATTAACCCATCAAGTAACTAAGAATACGAAACTGAGCTAAAATTATTTGCACTATAAATACCTGCAAGTATACAGAGTAGGTATAGTATAGCAAAAGGTTAGTACCGGGTATCGAACACGGGGAAGATGTACACAAAGTGTCTATCTTCTACTAGAACTCAATTACTATCTGGAGAAACAAGAATTTTTGGAAACTTTTGAAAACAGTAAATATTAAAAACAGTAAACAACTAAATGCAAGCAAATCACGGAGAGAAAAGTATAGAGATAAGGGGAATTCCAGGGATGTGCTTTCACTTTTATGGTTATACAAATTCCAAACTACAATACCCTAGCACAGTTAATACTTTGAAAGGACGAGTCACCTAGCTTATGCTCATGCGATACAAACGTTGATTACTAACATTAGGGTTGGCAATCCTAACACGTAACTCCAAAAAGCTCCTAAGACCCTTGAAAAGTCCTCACTCTCAATTAACAGTGTCGTTTTAAAGGAAGCTAACTGTAGTGTCTACTAAGTGGATCTAACTCGCTAGAACTCTGTCACAGTTATGAAGCAAGTTGTATTGAATCATACATAATTGTGTCACTCAATTATGAAGCATCATGATTAACTTATGGAAGAAACAAAGTAAAAACAAAACGGATATTAAATAGAAAACGGAATTGTATAACCAAAGTTGCTACTAACACATCCCTAGAATCCTATGAGTTTAGTTACACATGACTGAATAAACTAAAAACATAGATTGAAGGGAAAACAATTTGAACATAAAACTAAAGCAAATAAAACCCGTAGGTTGAATCCTTGTCGTTCTTGATGTTCTTGAAATCCTTCTCCAACTCCTTGCACAATTGAAGTACTCTAGCTTTTGATATCTATGAATGTTGCAAGTAGTCACTCTCTTTCTCTATGAATGTGTTCTTGTTGTGTGAAACTCTCTTTTTGATGAAGCTTGAGGTCCTATTTATAGGGGAAGATTATTCCTCATCATAGAAGGAAAAGATCTTCAAAATTTGGTAAATCTTGGAGCAAATCTAGGGCTGGTCGGATTCGCCGCCTTTCTCCGGTGGGCCGCCGCACCTTGGCCGGCGGTCGCCGCGTTGGAGTCCAGAGACTCTGACCCTTCGGTGGCGGACCGCCACATGTCCTCCGGCGGTCGCCGGACGAGACTCTTCTCCTAGCGTAAATTTCCGAGGCGGGCCGCCACATAGCTCGACCGCCGGGCGCCGGCGGTCGCCGTACAACTTCGCGGCGGTCGCCGGTCGCCGTCTCGACTCCAGATTTCCAGACTATGCGTTTTTACTCCCCTTTTCGGCTCAAATATGCACATTTCTCACAAAACACGTCAAAATACCAAAATGTATAGAATATGCAAATAATGGACATGTAGAGTGATTTTGATAACAAAAACGGACCAAATAATGGCCTTAAAACAATGCAAAATCCGGGCGTATCAAGTACCTCTACGAATAACATAAGTCACACTTTGCCTTTGATTCAAAAAAATTTCATATTCTACTCTTGCTTTGTTGTGTGAACTATTCTTATCTCCAACATGACTATTGAACCTTTCAAGTGCTTTTTTCCAATTAGAAAACCCACCAGCAGTAAATGCTTCATCACCCGGTGCCACAGAATCACGCTTGAAAAGAAAACAATAAAAACAATATGCGGCATCATTCGAGACACTATATTCAAGACAATCACGATCCTTGTACCAAACATCTCTAAAACATCTATTATCTTTTCCTTGACGTGTTTTCTGAAAAATTGAGACCATTTGGTTGACAACGACCTTTAGCTACATACTCTCTACGAATTCGATCACGAATATTCACATCATAACTTGCAATTGAGCTTCAATTTCATCTTTGTCAATTATTTGGTCTGAATCTTGTGACTCTTGCCCAATGCTAGAAGATCCACTTGAAACTCTAGGCCTTTTTGTCAAATATTTTTCCATTTGCTGATTTTGTAAGCAAACAACAAATACCACACAAAACTAAACCAATAACTAACAAATAAAAATAATTAAATAAATACCCTGACTCACTACACCCAACACCAAATCTTACCAACAAATACCAAAACTAAAGTGAAGTCCTAACAACCGAAACAAGTATATAATCGATGTGGTTGCACACATATAATGCAATTCAGTCCCACCAAGTACAAATTCAGCCACATATACAGCCAAGTTAAAAACAGTTCAAATCATCTGTACAGAGAATTTCAATTTCCCACTTTAGGTACATATCGATATAAGTGTTGGGAAATTTGTGTACCTTGCGAAATTCCTCTTCATAAGCCATGGGCTGGAACTGAGAATCGAGCTCAGGTTACGATATTCAAATGGATTGTTCGACCAAACTGCATCAAATAAAATAAGTTCAATTTAAGGCCTCGATAGGAAATTATTGAGATACACCAAGCGATCGATTGTGTACCTAAATTTGTCCCCGGCGGTGGGTTAATGCGTTCGAGGACAGACGATGTTTTTTTCAGCAGATTGGAGTTAAAAAATGATGGATGAAGTGGAGGGGTATAATGGTGACTGTAGTGAATTTCCACAAACGGGAACAGCGAGATTGAGGGCTATCACTAAAAATTCCTTGGTTAGCCGTATACGCTGAAGTGCATGTAGTTATCTTAAATGCAATCGGGTTAACATTTGTTTACCAGGTCAATAGGGTAGTATATCAGTGCAACCAAACGGTTGGATTGAGTCTGATAGGAGGCCTTATCTAGGCCTATCAGTACAACCAAACGAGACCTAAATGAGAAGAAATAAGTTAACTTTTACTAAAAAAAAAAGAATAAATAATTCCATTATTAAGAAACACCAAAATGGCAAAATGACTCCATTATTATAGAATGGAGGGAATATCATATAATTTGCGTCAACATTCATTTGAAATTTAGAACACCCAAAATATATTTTGTCATTTTTCTTAACCTCATTTCTTTTTCTTTCTTTTTGAATATTTTTATACCCAACAAACCCCACACCCCCGCTAAACTAATTATCCAAAACTAAAACCAAAAAAATATCCCAAATTACTGAATAATACAGCTTATAAAATTTTTTCTTGTCATTTCCACTGTTACATTGTATGTACCAATATTTTAAAAACCGGACCGGTTAACAAATCGGAGAAGCTATTGGTTCACGGTTCAACCGGTCCAACCGGTTTAATCACCGGTCGAACCGTTATACTGTTTTAAATACATATAATTAAATATAAAATATAGAAATTATATTAAATTTACATATAATTAATTTTATATAAAAAACATTAACCTTATATATAATTAGTTCTAAGTAAAAATATTAAAATTTCATAAATTTTTTGTAGATAAATAAAATTAAATATATAAATGATTAGTTACACAATATTAAAAATTATTAAAAACTCTATGTATAATTATAAACTCCTATATTGTAAAATATTAGTGATTATAAAAGCATAATTAAAATATAAAATTAAAATGAATTATTAGTTTGGTGAAGAAAAAAATTCAGATTTAATGTATAACGATAATTAATATTCATGATATTTCAAAATGACCATTGGTGGAGCGGTAAAGGAGTTGGTATTTAGTGATAAGGTCATGTGTTCAAGCCCTAGCAACAATAAATTTTGAAAAAATATTTTGAAAAGTGAAAAAATTCAAAAACTGGTTCGGCCGGTTCCACCGGTTCACGACGGTTCAACATGCTAGTGGTTTATAAGGGTGAACCGGACCGGGCTACTTGTCGGCTCGCGGTTGAACCGGCCGATCCGGTCCGATTTTTAAAACAATGGCATGTACAAAGGGAGAAATCTGTATTACACTCAACAAATCCACATCCTCAATTTTATTGTACCAAATTAATCATCAATATTTTTTATGTCGTGGTGAAGTATATTCAATCATGTCCAAAGTTCTTGGCAATTGACATTAATTATCCAAATTTTTCCATTTTTCTTATTGGTTGTTTGTTATTCACATGTAATTCAGTTAAAACTTAAAATTCATCTAATTTTTTTACTAATGTACATTAAATTGGCCAAATTATAACAACATATTCAACTTGATCAAAGTTCAGTATATTGAACTTATTCAAAGTAAGAGCGAGGGAGGGATACATGATAGATATGCAACAGAAAATATATTTTTGCAAAATCTTCATGATTCATCATCACCACTGTCCATATTCTAACTCAAATTTTGTCGTCTTCACATTAGTTACTTTCAATGTTCTTCAACGAAGTATTCACATTAGTTAATTCAATATTCTTCAAAGTAGACTGATCAGTAAACTCATAGTTTTAAGTATATCTTTTAGTTAGTGCCTTGTTGAACGAAGTTAAACAATATTCTTAACATAGACGGATGTTGATAATCTATCATGAACGCCAGTATCAATCATACACACAATATTGAAGAAAGCATATTAGAGAGAAGAAGAGCAAGAGTATATAATAGAAATCAAAGTAGTATTGATTCGAGTATTATTTAGTGAATTAATAAAACAACTCTTCCAGATTAAGTGAATTTAAACTTGTCTCCTATCCAAATCTGAATACAATCCAATTCAGTAATACAAAAAATCATAAGTATTAATCTCAAAATAATAATCCTTGTATTCCAAACATTATTCTGAAGTTAGAGCTTGAAAACGGGCTTCTCCAGCTCGAGTTACAGCCCGGCCTTCTTCTCAAGTTTCTGGATTTGGTTCAAGAAAATCCACGTCATCTGCAACGTCGAAAAACCAAAGTTAGAAAACAAAGAATCAATGGAGGTATTCATGAGAGAGCATACCATGACATGAGGAGCAATCCTGACACAATATACTGGAAATCCAGTGTAAAATTTGAAGGGTCCTCCTGCTTTCAATGTCTTCACGGTACAGTCGAGAGAGCCCGTGTAGGGATACTTCCCCTGAGCATCGGGCTGCATTTTCTGGATTTGGGTTTTCACATAGTCAAAGGGCAAACTGCAGGCTGCAGCGAAGAAACCTGATACGGAACTGGCCCCTGGGAAAAGATGGAGGAAAAGCTATCAACTCTGTCAAAAATCGAGACTAAAGGAAAGAACTAGGTGCATGTAAAAAGAGTATCCTACCTACGACTGTAGCAGTTTCGCCAAGACCAAGAGTATCCTTGCAGAACTCCACACTTTGATCGTACGAAGCAAGCATACCCATGTTGAGTGCCATAGCCCTCACCACGGTTGGACCGGCACCTTTCCACAGAGCTAGCACTCCTTCATCAGCAACAATACGGTAAAGGGCATGAAATGCGTTAGTGTAATTCCTTCGTTGTGCAGCAGGTAGTGTTGCATCAGCTTGCATACGAATGAGTGCCAAATCAGCAGGACTTCCAACACATGCCCCGATTGCTCCAGCAGTCAATCCACATAGAGCCTTCTGGTATAGAGGCAACGGCTTCCCATCGTTAGCCTCTATTGCTTTGTTTGTCAAAATCCTACCACACAACACAAGTTCCAAAATAAGCAAATGCCACTTGTTAAACTGAAATCTTGAGTTTTCTCAATTCAAAGACGCCTATTGTTAAAACGGCTCATTTGATGAAAAATGAGTTGTAGTTAGCAGATATCTAACTTAAGCAAAAGTAGGTGCACAGCAAGATGGAAATAAATATCTTACCTGAACGACCCAAGACGAGCAGTTGTATATGTTGCTTGCCTAAGAAGCCCAGCAGACAAACCCTGCAGAAACAAATAGCGGTAAAAATGAGTCAAGAACCAACGGTGATGACTGAATTTACATGAAACAGAAGTGCCTACAGCCTTCCATCTGAAATAAATAACCATTGTGGCTAAAACAAAGGTATTCCTCGTGATACAATATTTTAATATAACTGCTGGTATTAAGCAAAATCGGAATCCAAAGGAGGGAGGCTTAAATGTATTCGGGATAAAAACAGAGATGGCGATAGCAAAATTACTGAACCAAAATTCTCAGGCCATATCATTGATCTATGGAGTGATCGCCTAAACATTTTCCATCGTTATTGGAGACTTATTGCTTATGAAAACCTTTCAATCATCAATTGTAAACAAATATAAAATCAAAAGACGCCCATACTTGGAGAGAACAAATGACATTTTCAAACTATTCCATGGCTCGATTGGGGGTAGTATAATGTGGGACAAATGATCTAACATTTAGTTCAATCTCCAAACCGCCATCGGGATACACAGAAAGCACAAAAAAGATACCAAAACAAACTCAAGCCAAACAAACCTTGTAAAAGGCACCAATACCATCGTTTTTAAGCATGTTCCTAGTCACCTCACCAGCTGATCCTTGGCCAAGCTGTATTCTCACCTGAAAAATCAAGAGCACAACCTCACATATCAAGATCAACATCCAATACCCTTCAGCTAATACAAAAGAATCACCCAGTCATCACAAACATTCTCTAACCCCATAAACAACAGATCTATAACCCAAGGCAGTGGCAAGGGAAACAAACAAGAACATCCACAGAGACACCAAACTCTTAACAAGATTCAATTTTTAGATTCAAAAAGCAAAACCCATTTCACCTAAGATCTATCACCATGCCAAAAACCCAGCATTCATCTACAACAACACACGAGATCCCTAAAAAAACAATCTTTATCCTCATAACTGCAGTTTACTCGAGCACGCATGTGATATAAAACACAAAATTGGATACCTTGATCATATCGATAGGCTGAATAACGCAGGTAGCGAGCATTCCAGATGCACCCCCATTAACAAAGGGCTTCACCGTGGGCCAAACTCCAGCTGACTTCGGCTTCTCGGCGGCCATTTTTCTCTTTTATTTTCCTTCTCTCTAGCTTTCCTCGGCCAAAATGGGTGATGACTAGAGAGAGAAAGAGTGCACCGAGGTGAACAATTCGAGGGCCTTTTTGTGTGAAGTGAATATCCAGAGGGTTTTTAAGGCCGCATCTCAGATTTACTTTATTTCCCATGTTTTAAATTTGTCTCTTTTCTACATGAACTAACTCATATATCTTGACGATGAATTAGTTGGAAATATACCTTATAAATGTTCTAACATGTATTCCTCAATTTGGTATTTCTGGATTTTGATTTTAAACCAACTAATAATCCAATTTGAGAACGAAAAATGGTTTCTTGTTTTTATGTTGATCCCAAACTATGCTCCTTTTTCCATTTTGTTAGAAATGTTTTTAAGAAATAGCTCCCATAAATATATGAACTAATCAATACAATATATTTCATTTGAGCTAATAAGATTATGCTACTAAACTTTAGTTGCTTAAATATGTCTAAATATTAGAAGAAAATAAACTTGATAATAGGTTGTAGGAGTATTATTTATTTAATTATTGACCTCAATTTTCATGCCCAATTCTTTGTTGCCATCGTTTTCTTATTTATGTTTACTTGAAAAAATCGCCTTGACGAAGGGCTGAGAATCAAAGATAGCTATGAATATGATGGAGTATTAATGTATTACTATATGGTTTGGGGTAAAATTAACATTAACGTAAAATTTAGGGATGATAGCAAAAAAGGAGCAATATTAAAAGAATAAATGTTCGCGCTTTTCGAGAGGCCCAACTTGGCTGACCAATCTACGTCATTTGTTTAGTTATTATACAAACACCCCTATACTTCTTAAAATCATGTTTTCACCCCTTTGGATGTGGAAGGTCTATATTTGGATAGCTAAGTTGAGGTCAACTTCTTTTACTTGGTCATTTTCAGGATTTCCTCTCAATATTTTGGTTTTCAATTATGTAAATCTGGAATAATATTAGATAGAATTCTATTCTAAAATATTTTCAACACATTTTCAAAGAAAATATATAAGGTAGATAAAATTCCATATAAAAATATCAACACGTTTTCGAAGTAAATATATAAGGTTGTATGCCTTTTTTAATCATTAACAAGATTTGAATAACTTTTATTCATAAAATATTAACTTTTATTTATTAAAATAATATTAGCGACTTTTATTCACAAAATTATAATTTTTATTCAAAAAATAGTAACTTAATTTATAAAAACAATAACTCTTGTTAATAAAATAGTAATTTTTTTGTAAAAGAAATTATTTTCAATTTTATATTTTAAAAATCATATGAGCTCGTTCTTGTACAAAAAATAATATGTACATTTAAAATTTATCATTAAATTTTATATTAAATATGTAAAGAATAAAAAAAATCATATCGTCGCCCCCACCCCATGAAATTCTAATTAATTCATTACATAATCTAATTAAAATATGCCATTAAATGCAAGCTAATTTATTTTTCATAATATAAGATATAAATAAGTTTAGGATACATTAGTCAAAATATAAATTATATTTTTTTAAAATATAAAGGTACTAAAGTATAGAGACATTATGTCTTAAAATAACTATCCTACTAGTATTTATTAGATATATCTACAAGATTTGAGCTCATAAGCGTAATATGTAAATTTATTATTTATATATATTTCATACATTTTCGGAATTAAATACAAGTACGTCATAATAAATAAATTATAAAAAAATTTACATATACAAATAAATTATAGTAAAAAATATGCAAAAGATAAATTAAAAAATACATGTGAAAACAAATGAATAAGATCATAACAAACTAATCTTCCATCAGTGGCAGCAATAAAGTATACTTTGGGTATCGGCCCAACTATTTTCCACTTGCACTCATCAACAACATTCTATTTTTAAATTTCATGACCCATAACTTTTTTCTAAAACATATTTAAATTTATTGGTAAAATATTTAAACTAACGATTCAACATATACGCATGGTTATTATATGGAATATACAAAAGTGGCAGTATTGTTTAGAGAAAAGCCTTTGAACCTAAAACCATTCGATAAAATAAATAAACATATACTACAAACTTAGATTGCACTCCACTCATGCCCCAAATCTGCCCAAAGAGTCATTTTGTGTTTCTTCACATGGTACAACCTGGACAATAATTTAGATCATAAACAAATAATTTTTGTAATCTATGTAGAACATAAGACTATAATATAGTAAGTATAATTTTCTTAATTAATGTAAAACACACATATATTACAATTAATGTAAAACACACATAATTGAGGATAGCAGTTTATAATGCAAATATAGAGTAGGTTTCTAGGGAAAACATATTTGTGTGCTCTATAAGTTAATCTAAATTTAGAATATGGTTAGATTTATTGTAAATTACCTTTAATAATATGCATATTTTTGCATTGTAAACTGCATGTTTTACACTGATATAAATGAGCATCTCACTTTACAAAGCAAAACATATGAATTTCAACGCAAAACATATATGTTCTGTAACATCAATTTTAGTTAATACTTTTCAAAAATATGTGAACATGATACAAAATATAACTATCAAACGTATGCAATTAGGATGTCATTTGATTCCTCGTAAATTAACCTTTAATTTGATACCGTACTATATGATCCAAGATATCGATGTACGTTATGCAAGGAAGAAACAGAAATGATTGAGCACCTCTGCTTTAGCTGTAGCCTGTAAGCGATCTAGCACTTTGTTATTTTGCTGCAACTGCTCCTATACCCTTCCTAAAGAACCAAAGGCATGCTTACTTTCATGGCTCGGTACTCCCTTCAAAAGATCTGACAAGAATTTGTGGATGTCTTTGTTTCATGTTATTACATGGCCGATTTAGGTTATTAGAAACAAAATGGTTTTCCAGAACTTCAAACCCAACTGGGAGTTCGAGAAGATACGTCTTTTGTGGCGAATGGGAATTTGGATTAAAGGATGGTGCCCGGACTTCCCCTTTGCTACAGGTCTGGTGATGAATAGCTTGGATGATAATAGGAGCTGGATGAGTGCACGAAACACGCGATAAGGTATGTTTGTGGGTTTGCGATGGCAGGTAGACCTTAGTTTCAGGTTAGCGTTTGTTTTTGGCTTTGAGATCCTTGATATCACTGTTTGTCGGCTTTCTTTTTGTTGTTAGCTTTGCTGGGGCTTTTTCTTGATAATTGTGTGCATTGCCCTTCAGATGACTTGAGCAATTTTCCGTTTATAAAAAAGAACTAGTATATTTTTTTAATTGTAAATTGTATGTTTTACACTAAAGACATAATTGAGTATATGGATTAGGGGTTATACTAAAATGACAAACCACTACCAATGAAGACCCTTATATTTAGGAGTTGATTCAATCTTAGCCTGCCATGTGGCATGCTTGCTTGCCTATGTATCGCAAATTAATTGTTTGATATCTCTGATTTCATATCGCAGATTGCTTGGAACCATAGTCTAAATTGTTTTTCTATTTATCACAGATTGCTTGTCTAGGTTGTCATTTTAACAATGGTAACATAGTGCTCTGATTTCGTATCCAGATAGGTTGTGACCATATGTCAAGTTCACAGATTGTTTACCTAAGTTGTCATTTTAACTATGGTGTCATAGTGCATCCTTATGAATTGTAATATATATTTATAGTAAACATGAAGTGAGACTCTTAATACGAGAGAAATTAAAATGACAAAAATTATTTTTTTGTTTGTAGAATGAATTAAGTATTAATAATAATAATAAAAATTAACTGCAAATAATGGAAGTCACTATTAACAAGTAGTTTGACTTTTGAGAATCCTATGACTCCAAAAGAAAAGATCAAACTAAATTATAGAAATAAAAGAAGTCTTAAACGTTTCCCAAAAAGGGCTAATAGCAAAAGATACCCTAACTTTTGATCAATTTTCGGGTTTTTTATCACGTGCATTAAATAAGGTAAAAAGTATGCTAATAACTTTCCCAAAAAATTAAATTTTTCCCAACTTAATCCTACGTTGCGCACTGGGATGTTTATGTTGTCTGACCATCGTTACTCGGTTCCTTAGGCGACATACTAGGTAAGACAACGAATTGGCAGTTTGGCTCCACCAGGTAAGGTTGTCATGTTAGAACTATGATTGTTGGCGGGTGAATTTGGGACTTGAAAATTGGTTGGCAGGCTATGTATTTTTGGGGTAGGAAGAACGGGTTTTTATGTTCCCAAAGTTGGTTTTAGAAACTTTTTTAAAGTTCAACTCGCTGTTCATGTAAAGAGGCTAATGACATGGCCTCATCAATTGGTAGTTTATGGACTATGGACAAAATGTTTAATTTTTGCTCTCAAGACTAATATGAAGCAGTGGGTTAAAAATTGATCGAACGAAAAATAGTGTGATTTGTAATAGCCTTAAAGCGATATAATACAATTACAAACTAAACATTACAATAAAAACATAAAGCAACATTTCACTAAAACTGACAGGGGTTCCATCTCATAAGGGGTCGATGTTGGAACATTTTAATATGGTCCAACATAATAGTCTAAAGATTGTATAATATTTATGGTTATTTATTGATTGACCCGACTTCGTGATCTACTAAGGTTTATAATTTATAGGGTCAAACGATTATCTATGAAAGTATGAGGACTATTGTGTAGATACTACTTTGGATAACTTTAATTTTGTTATGGGTGAAATTAAAATTATAATAAAGTTAGGGACTTATTCTCTAAATACATGGTTATGGTCCCCAAGTGCAACCTATAAATAGGTCAATAGATTCTCATTCCTATTGATCAGACGTAATATCAAGACTCTACAGATTACAGAGAATCTGTGAGAGAGCGTTGTCACTTGGAAGACTAATTTCCATACTTCAGTATCATCAAGAACATCAACATCATGAATCCGAACCCATGTACGCTTCCGCTTTATGTTTATCAATCGTATTCGATATGTGTGATTTATGTGAATCATTAATTTGATTCCAACAATTGGTATTAGAGCCAATACATGTTGGAACGAATTGATAATTCGTTGATTTGTAATTCTGTGTTGGATTGGGTTTATGAAAATTATATGTGTTCAAAATTGTTGAAGAAGTTGTACGTTTTCTTTGGAATTAATTCAAAAGCTTTTCATCAGGGTTGATTTTTAATGCACGCAAACCAAGGTATTGATTGGTTTATGAATTGAAATATGCGTGAAAAATTTATGATTTGAACTTTTGAATTTTTGGTTATCAACACCATTCTGGCGAATTAGTTGGGAGAATTTCAAATCAAATTTTTATATTGGTTTCTTCAAATTCTTCTGCACTCGTATGTTTGAGAAAAGGCTAAAGCCCTGAATGAAAAATTAGACGGTTTCAATAATCTGTCAAATTAGTGATGAAATCAAAGTTTATTAATCTGTTTTCATAATTCAGTTTTCAATTAAATTAGACCGCCATCCAATTTATTTCGGTAAACGGCGACGTTACCAAATCTCAGGCAACGTCGCGGCGGTTGACGGTGGTTGTGGAGGTGAAACAATGCCTTCTTTCGTGAAACGGCGCGACGGCCGCTATTTTGAAAAACTGATTTATTTTCTGGTTTTAATTTTGGGGCACACTGCAATTTTAATTTCCTTCAGCAGCATCCAATAATTTCCTTTATTTGGGCCATCTACATTCAAATTTTGGAAGGGCCGTATTTTAGTTTTGTTGACAAACAAATGCTGCTTGATTTTAATTTTAGTTGTTACACTGATTTTAATTTTAGTTGTTTGTGTAACAGTGCAAACAATTACTTAAAACAATTAATCGTATTTAATTGTTTTGATTAAAGTAATTAATTGAATAATGACTTAAAGTTTATGTGATATTTTGTTTAAATTAAATTAATTGAAACATTACCTTGCCAAAGTGAGCTCTAATGTGTAGATTAATTTATTTAGAATATATAGGATATTTGTATACTTGAAATACATGCGAATAGTTAATCGGCCCAAAGGAAGTTTGCTATTTGGCCGTGTTTCTTGTATACACCGTGGTAATAATATGAGATTATCCTTTAGTCATTATGGACACTAAGTCGGCCCAAAGGAAGACATACTGTTTGACATGAAATGATTATCTATATTTGATTACTACGTATTAAGATGTCACTTGCAAGTTAATTATTTTATCCAAAGATGAAATTTTTATGTTGTGCCGACATCTTGAAATGGAAATTTTCATTACTTAATTTATTTACTTATTATTTACGTGAGCTAATATTGTCCTACTTGTTATATTTGTTCTTTGCTAGCTCAAGAATCTGCTATCGCCTATCGGTTTTCTAAATTCCATTCCTGTGCTAAAAGGCAATACCTATGCATCATGGAGAAGCAAGGTATTGATTGGTTTGGAAATTGCAAATTTAGGATAAACGGAATTTTGAGGATAAAAGTTCCGATGGATGGAGCAACCTGCCCTTCTTATTGATGAAAGTTCCGATGAGGATAAACAGAATTTTGAGAGGTGGGAACACTCTAATCGCACTAGTCTTATGATTATGCAACATGCCATCCCTGAAAACTTTCGCGGTACTGTCCCGAAAGAAGCAACTGCTAAGGAATTCCTCGAGGCCATTAATATGAATTTCGCAAGCAATGAAAAGGCCGAAACGGCTTCATTGATGCATAAACTTGTGACTATGAGGTATAATGGCCGAGGGAAAATTATGGAAAACATTATGGAAATGTCAAACACTACTTCAAAGCTTACGACACTTAATTTGACGATCAGTGATGATCAACTAGTGCATTTGGTTATGATATCTCTTCCTCATCAATTTGATCACTTCAAAGTTAGTTACAATATTGTTAAGGATAAATGGTCATTGAATGAGTTGATTTCTCTTTGTGTTCAAGAGGAAGAGAGGTTGAAGCAAAGTAAGACAGAAAGTGCTCACTTAGCAACAAGCTATAGGGGTAAACGAGGAAGGGATAAGGGAAAGAGGATTCTTTCTGAGTTCGCTAAGGGGAAGAGGATTCTTCCCGATTCCTTCAGAAATGTTGCGGGTTCATCTGCAAAACAATTTAAGAAGGAAAGATCAACTTCAGTTTGCTTCTTTTGCAAGAAAGATGGACACAAGAAGAATGATTGTGAAGAATATCACGCTTGGCGCGTGAAGAAGGGTACATTTTTCACTGATGTTTGTTCATAAGTTAATTTAGCTTCTGTACCTGGACATACTTGGTGGATAGACTCTGGTGCTACTACTCACATAAGTGTGTCCATGCAGGGTTGCCTCTAGTGCCGAAAGTTGATTGATGCTGAAAGATTCATCTATGTGGGCGATGACAAACAAGTTGAAGTGGAGGCAATAGGCACATTTAGATTATTACTAAAAACTGGTCGTTATTTGGATTTAGAACATACATTTGTTGTACCGTCATTTAGACGGAATTTAATTTCTATTTCTGTATTGGACAAATTCGGTTATACTTGTTCATTTAGAGATAGTAAATTTAGTCTTTATCTAAATTCAACTTTGGTTGGCACCGGTTCTCTTTCTTATGGTGATAATCTTTATTTGCTTAATACTATTACTTCATTTAATGAAGCCCTGCATGTGAACTCACGAGGTACAAAACGTAAATTAATAAGTGAGAATTCTGCTACAATTTGGCACAAACGTTTGGGTCATATCTCCAAACGGAGAATAGAAAGACTTGTGTCAGATGGAATTCTTACCATTCCCAATATAGCAGACTTTCAAGTCTGTGTTGAGTGCATTAAGGGGAAACAAACAAACATTAGGAGATTTGAAGCCAATCGGACTACAGACGTCTTAGAACTTATACATATAGATATATGTGGACCGTTCCCTACTGCTTCTTGGAATGGTCAATGATATTTCATTACGTTCATAGATGATTATTCCCGATATGGTTATTTTATCTCATAAGTGAAAAATCTCAAGCATTGGATACGTTCAAGAGTTATAAGGCCGAAGTTGAAAATCAACTTGGAAAAGAATTAAGAACGTCAGATCTGACCGTGGTGGAGAATACTATGGTAGATATGATGGCTCGGGTGAACAACGTCCAGGACCTTCGCCAAATTTCTTGAGGAATGTAGAATCGTTCCCCAGTACACAATGCCTGGTAGTCCTACCATGAATGGTGTTGCTGAAAGATGAAATAGAACCCTCAAGGATATGGTTAGAAGCATGATCAGTTATTCTACTTTGCCAGAACCCCTTTGGGGAGAGGCACTTAAGACCGCAACATACATCCTAAACCGAGTACCTACTAAAGCAACTGCCGTAACCCCTTATGAATTATGGACGGGCAAAAAGCCCAGCTTAGGTCATTTACATGTTTGGGGTTGTCCAGCAGAAGCTCGGCCTTATAGGCCACACGAGCATAAACTGGACTCTAAAACGGTAAGTTGTTACTTTGTAGGTTATCCTGAGCGGTCTAGGGGTTGGGGGAAGATGGTATAAAGAATGTTGTCTTTGAAGAGGAACGATTTCACTTCCCTTCATTCCAGAAAAAGATGACACTCTTGTAATTCCTATTCCACCTCCCGAACAACAACATGAAGAACAACCACAACCTCCTCAAGAACATGACGAAGTAGGGCTGCTAAGAAGATCCACTAGAATGAGAAGACCTGCAATATCTACAGATGAATATATTGTATATCTCTAAGAGCATGAGGTAGATATTGGAGTGATGGAAGATGACCCAATCACCTTCCATCAAGCCATTGAAAGCCCTAATGCTCAAAAGTGGATTGATGCTATGGTTGAAGAGATTAAGTCTATGCAAAGCAATGACGTTTGGGATCTTGTCACATTGCCTGAAGGTGCGAAACCCATTGGTTGCAAGTGGGTTTTTAAGACCAAACGGGATTCGCAAGGCAATGTGGAGAGATATAAGGCTCGTCTTGTAGCAAAAGGCTTTACTCTAAAGGAAGGAATCGATTTTACCGAGACTTTCTCTCCAGTTTCGACGAAAGACTCATCCAGAATAATCATGGCACTAGTAGCTCATTTTAATATGGAGCTACATCAGATGGATGTAAAGACAACGTTTCTTAATGGCGACATTACAAAAACGATTTATATGGTGACCCAAAGAAGATGGTATGAAAACTTAAGAAATCCATCTATGGTCATAAACAAGCGTCTCGTCAATGGTATGTTAAATTTCATCAAGTTGTTATTTCATTTGGTTTTGAGACGAATCATGTTGATGAATGCATATACTATAAGTTCAGTGGGAGCAAATTCATTTTCCTGGTTCTATATGTCGATGACATTCTACTTGCTTGCAACGATGTAGATTTACTACGTGACACCAAGAAATTTCTCTCAAGAAAATTCGAAATGAAAGATTTTGGTGATGCTTCTTTTGTATTAGGAATTCAAATACATCGGGATCGTTCCCTAGGTGTACTTGGATTATCACAAAAGAGCTACATCGATAAAGTGTTGGCAAGATTCGGCATGAAAGATTGTAGACCAGGAGATACCCCTGTGGCTAAAGGTGATAAATTCAGTTTGAATCAATGTCCCGAAAATGAGATTGCAAGAAAGGATATGGAATTACTTCCCTATGCATCTGTTGTAGGAAGTCTTATGTATGCACAAGTATGCACGCGTCCAGATATTGCATTCATAGTGGGCATGCTAGGTAGATATTTGAGTAATCCCGGTATGGATCATTGGAAAGCAGTCAAACGTGTTTTGCGGTATCTGCAAAGAACAAAGGATTATATGTTCACTTATAGGAAATCGGATCAGTTTGAGATCATTGGGTATTCTGATTTGGATTTCGCGGGATGCCAAGACAGTCGTAGATCCACGTCAGGTTATGTCTTTATGCTCGCCGGAGGGGATATATCTTGGAAAAGTGTTAAACAAACATTGATAGTCACCTCTACAATGAAAGCATAATTCATAGCTTGTTTTGAGGCATCACAACATGGAGTATGGCTGCGAAACTTTATTCAAGGACTGCAAATTGTGGATAGTATTGAAAGACCACTCAAGTTATATTGTAATAATAAGTCCGCAGTCATGTACTCCAACAATAACAGGAGCTCGTCGAAGTCTAAACACATTGACATCAAGTTCCTTGCTCTTAATGATAGAATTTAGAGTAGACAATTGCAAATTGAACACTTAGGTTCGACTTCCATGCTTGTGGATCCTTTTACTAAAGGTTTACCGCCTTCGGTCTTTCATGAGCATGTATTTCACATGGGTATTCGACCTTGTGATACTTTGGTTTAGTGGGAATTTATGTTCATCTATGTAATAACATTTAATTTTAGTTATATTAAGTGCACTTTAGTTACTTTGGTTTTAGTTACTTTGAATTATGCCTTGGTATTTTCTGATCTCACTACAGTTTCAGAGGACCAGTTGAAAATAGACATGCAAAAGATCACATAACATGTAATTTCATGCTGCACACTCATATTTTGATTTGTGTTGCTAGATGTGTTGATATTTGTGATCACTGATGAGTTTAGCCATGTATACATGTTGTGACTTAAACTTATTTGGTTCTATATTAACATGTTTAGTAGACCGGATCGGTAAAGATGATTAATATAAATAGTAAGCGCGCAACTTTAGTAGTGTACAATCATTTGGTGACTTTTATGCTGGCCCAAGTGGGAGATTGTTGGAACGTTTTAATATGGTCCAACATAATAGTCTAAAGATTGTATAATATTTATGGCTATTTATTAATTGACCCGATTACGTGATCTACTAAGGTTTATAATTTATAGGGTCAAACGATTATCTATGAATGTATGAGGACTATTGTGCAGATACTACTTTGGACAACTTTAATTTTGTTATGGATGAAATTAAAGTTATAATAAAGTTAGGGGCTTATTCTCTAAATACATGGTTATGGTCCCCAAGTGCAACCTATAAATAGGTCAATAGGTTCTCATTCCTATTGATCAGACGTAATATCAAGACTCTACAGATTACAGAGAATTTGTGAGAAAGCGTTGTCACTTGGAAGACTTATTTACATACTTCAGTATCATCAAGAACATCAACATCATGAATCCGAATCCATGTACGCTTCCGCTTTATGTTTATCAATCGTGTTTGACATGTGTGATTTATGTGATGATTTATGTGAATCATTAATTTGATTCCAACAGTCGATTGGTTGCCTATGTTGGAAAATCTAGGAACACATATACAACAACCACTTTCTAGCGTATTGTTTGGTAGATGGTAAATAATTTCGTTACTGCATAAACTATTGTTTGTTTAATTGATCCAAAATATAGAATATGCATACGAAAAGACCACTTCGCCCCCCAACATAATTTGAATATCCCATCTTACCCTTCAATCCCTAATCTAGCGGTAAAAGTGGCCAAAAATTTTCGGAATCCCGCCAAGGGCTTTTTCTCCCCTCTACAAATGTTAACCATCTGCCTCCCCTAATTCATTTTGTTATACTACGTTGAACAGTTGGAACAACTCATACCAATCTCTGGAACTGGGATCGACCGATCAAGATGACGCACATACCAGTTAGAGTCATTATAACTTTTCGTTTTGCTGGTGAAATGCTTCGTGGTTTAAGATTCATGCTTGATCGCAAAAGTATATATTCTCATATCCCAATTCTTCATTGACAACAATTTTTCATGTTTCAAGTTTATTTGTGTATCATGGTTTAATTTGTGAGTTATTTTACTCGTTATTTGTTCTACACATGACCTATGATTATGCTACTTTTTGGTTTGTGCCTTTTGCATTCTAAACTTGTGTTGGATTGTGTTTAGATGAGATGTAATTGGGTGTTATGTGAACCTCTGTGCCGCTATGTTTTTTAGATCATAAGCATTAAACCCCATTATATCAGTTGAATTGTTGTTTGTGTTTACAGTTCCATAACAACGTTCTCATTGTCCCACTATGGCGAACTACCAGAGACGTGCAACTACTGTTGACTCAAGCCAGGAGACTGATGGTTACCTCCACTAAAACTAGTCGATTCATGACGTTTTATGGAGATTTAAATTAGTATCGTCTTCTGAATCGTATTTTTGTCCAAATGTCTTTGACAGCACTGGAGGTAATTCGACATTCAGTGATAGGTCCAGACGCGGTTGGACAGATAAGGAGGAGGTCATTCTCATTATGGCAATGAAAGAACTCGTTGCTACCGGTTGGAAGTCAGATAACGGGTCCAGGTCTTTTTATCTACAACGGGTTGAGAATAAAATGTGTCAACATCTTCCTAACACTGATCTGAGGTGCATCCACACATTAAGTCGAAGTTCACAACATGGAAGAAAAACTACTATGCATTCAACTCCATACTGCCGCGGAGTGGCGTAGGGTTTGATGTGAACAATGACTTCAAGATCGACTATGTTGACGACCAATGGTCTCAGATTGTGAAGGTAATTATACTTTTATTTCTCATTCCCAATTTTTGTTATGAGGTGTAATTTAGCATTATTTGTTTATGTAATTTGCAGTTGATTTTTTTCTTGATTTGAGTATTGATACAGGCTGATGGCAATGCAAGGTATATGCGCAACAAAGCTTGACCATATTGGGAGGATTGGAAGGAAGTATTCAGAAAGGATCGAGCCTCTGGCAGTTGGAGTGTGCCTACTCGTCAGGCGATCAAAAATATTTACCCAACCAACAACAATCTTACTGATGATCACAGTGATGTTTATCGTGTGAATTGTGATTTTTTAGATGGTGAGGGTCTGCTCGAAGGTTTCCTTCCTGATGCCCTTGAAGTGACCCAGTAAAACAACGAAGCAAGTAATCCAAACTCTACCAAGAAAAGTGGAAAGAAGCGCAAGCTTGATGATCAGTTGAATAAGGTGCTGGACTTGATTAATCTAATGCATGATGACACAACTCAGCAATTGAATGACCTGTCAGCAAAGATAGGTTACGAATTCGATCTCAGCAACAAGTGGACGGAAGTGCCCGATCTGCTAGATGTGATACCGGGTGTCACACTGAAGGAAAAATATGATGCGTGCGCAAAACTTGTTAAGGAACCAGAGCTTCTTGATCTTTTCAACGGTCTCGCAGAGCTAGCTCGCCCATCTTTTGTGATGTACCTTCCTGATGCCCTTGAAGTGACCCAGTAAAACAACGAAGCAAGTACTCCAAACTCTACCAAGAAAAGTGGAAAGAAGCGCAAGCTTGATGATCAGTTGAATAAGGTGTTGGACTTGATTAATCTAATGCATGATGACACAACTCAGCAATTGAAGGACCTGTTAGCAAAGATAGGTTACAAATTCGATCTCAGCAACAAGTGGACGGAAGTGCCCGATCTGCTAGATGTGATACCGGGTGTCACACTGAAGGAAAAATATGATGCGTGCACAAAACTTGTTAAGGAACCAGAGCTTCTTGATCTTTTCAACGGTCTCACAGAGCTAGCTCGCCCATCTTTTGTGATGTACCTTCCTGATGCCCTTGAAGTGACCCAGTAAAACAACGAAGCAAGTACTCCAAACTCTACCAAGAAAAGTGGAAAGAAGCGCAAGCTTGATGATAAGTTGAATAAGGTGCTGGACTTGATTAATCTAATGCATGATGACACAACTCAGCAATTGAAGGACCTGTCAGCAAAGATAGGTTACAAATTCGATCTCAGCAACAAGTGGACGGAAGTGCCCGATCTGCTAGATGTGATACCGGGTGTCACACTGAAGGAAAAATATGATGCGTGCACAAAACTTGTTAAGGAACCAGAGCGTCTTGATCTTTTCAACGGTCTCGCAGAGCTAGCTCGCCTATCTTTTGTGATGTATCTTTTGGAGTTGGACAACAACAAGTGACATCGTGGGCTGATCGTCCATGCAAATGGGTGATGAACGGATTTTGAGGTTTAAGTATTGGAGGTGTCCGGCTCCTATATTTATATATATGGTTGTGTTAATCTGAGGCCACGAACATTTTATATAGGCCAATATTTTGTGTATAGCTTATGCGTATATTTTGCATTAGGATCTTTGTATCAGACTATTTGTGATGCATGCCCGATAGACTTTTTTTCATCAAATTTGGTATGTGTTTATCAAATTCCTATTTGCATTGCATTCACTTCTGAAAAAGGCATGTTGAGCAACACTAAATCAGGGTTGATTCAAATATATATGCTAAAACTCATAAATTAATAATACTAATATTAGAACCGGACATACCACTTGGAGATCAACTACTACAAAAGCTATTCGGACATCATCGTTTTAAAGATTCACTTCGATCTAATGAATTACCCTGTTCATCTTATGTGAACATTCACCTAAAAAACAAAAGAGGGATTCTTAACCTAACATACCTTAAACACGACATACACACCCAGCTCCTACGACAACGATGTCCCTATAACATAACATACTATTACATCAAAGTTTAATAAGTTGGTTTCCAATCCTTTCCATAGGGCGACAACAGTCATGGGCGAGGTAACCTCGTATGTGTCTGATGGTGAGGAAAGAATCTTCTGGCCCCCGTTGGCCACCACCTCGGCGGTATCCGATATTACGATCACTTCAGTTGTATCTGATACAATGATCACTGCAGTCTCTTCTTTGACTTTGATATTTGGCATCCCGAACATAACGACAAGTTGGCTGAAAGCGGGTTCATCTTGGTTAATGTATGCTCCAGCAAACAGATTGAGCTACGAGCACATGATAATAAAGCAGTGTTTTAGAAAAAAGTAGAAATGTCTATCGACAACAACCCAGTAAATAATTGGACAAGTTTCAAAAACATACCTCAAATATCTTCTTCCACACTTCATCATCAGCCACCACAACATTAATGAGCATATTACAGTACACACCCGCGGTCGCCACCACTTGGTGGAAAGTGGTATATCGCTCCTCCAAGACCTTCAACCGGTTTATGAGGTCAGTTACAGTGACCTCATTTATCGCGGTTGCTGCTTCGACAGCGACGGAGTCGGAGATGTTGTTGTCTTCCCATGGACGAACGCCTCTAAGTCGAATAAGGTTGGAAAGCAAGAGGTTGTTGGTATTTGCCATCCACTTGCCTTTGTAAAAAAAAAGTTTGCTTGATTCTGAATAAGCTAAACTGCAGCGCAGTTACTAATCGGGTTCTGGGCTTCAATGACATCCCTAATTCTAACATGTATCAAATGCATGATGTATATGAGAAAGGTTGATGAGCACACGGCTCGATATTTGTCTTCATTATTAAGCATGTCCATCAGCTTATGCATACACCCATCACCAATAAATGAGGGGGTTGGGAGTTAAATTTGTAACAGTTGAGTAGGAACCAATCAACTTAGAAGGAGTCAATGAAAATCGTAGGTTACAACTGATTGAGTACATTAGACATAAGGTCTTATTTCACATCATTTCTCACTTTGTCTAATTAGCAATGGCTCAGGTGGGAGTGCAGTTAATGGGTAAGGAAGCTTCAACCCTTCAACATGCATCGTAACATTATCACTGACCATCCGAAAATCGTTATATTTTGTGATTGTAGTTTGAATGAAGTGGACTTTGTGAGGAAGCCTTCATTTATGAAATGTTTCTTGGAGCCAAGAGATTCCAAAAGACTGGTAAACTTCAATCTACTTATGTAATGCTTATATAACATTGTCATTACGGTTTAGGGTTAACTACAAATACTTCTGATTCAGCGACTCCCTCGTGAATGGGTAAATTCCCATGGAGATGAACTCCCAAACTTCTGCAAACTTGTCATGCCTAGTGGCGAATGGAGGGTTCGTCTTTTTAATGTAGCTATTGACAGTCACTTTTGGAATGGGTGGTCAGACTTTCTCCGTGACAATCGTATTAGTCATAAGGAGTCCCTCGTTACGACTTCGGCAGTGGGTGTCTACCACGAGAGGAATATGATTGTATGTTGTCTACGTAAATTCTTCTAATTTTTCAATTATTGATATACGTTATGCACAATGCAATAATTTCACGAATATGTAAACAACTGATATCGACTCGAAGGACAATTATCCACTGCCGGATGATGGATCGAAGGAGGACTCTGGTGCTGAGTACGTGGCTGACCCCAGAGGACTAAATGATTCATATCCGTTGTTCAATGTGAACCTTAGTCAAACTAATGTTGCCTGAACCTTGGTGAGTAATGAAATCAGATGGTCTGAACATCATACATTATTTTGAGGGCTAACATTCACATGTATCTTTGATGAGTATAGGAAATACCTACGAGCTTTTGGAAGACACATCTTTGTATGGCAGACTTGGATGGTTATGTGTATTTCATGGTTGAGGATAAGACATGGGTCGTGCAGCTTGAATGCGACAACAAGCGGATTTTGGTGAAACATGGTTGGCGTCGTTTCAAAGATGACAATGCATTGGTGAATGAAGTTGTTTGCAATTTCCTCCTTGTTAATATGGATGAAGTGCAGTTCTATGTGACATTCTCACGTTGAAGCTGTATAAATGTAGGCAATTTGGGCGAGGCTGTGATGTCCATGATATCTCTTATTTCATAGAGCATTATGTCGTGCTTATGAATGAATTTCGATTTCGAGCATCTAAACTAGTAAAACTACATGAATGGACAATTTATTATGTAGCACTGAAAAATATCAAAGATGTGCATATATAGTTCATTGCAGAGGCACACAATGGATGCTACCATTGAAAATAAAGCATAAACAAGCCATTGTACTGAGTCTCATTGACTAAATCTCTCATAAACAAAATTTTGACATAGGGAAATACATAAATATTAGCTTCAATACGTCCTTCAAGCTGCATTTGAATTAGCCCACATGAAAGCTGCTAGGTTATCCCGCATCCTGTTCCATGCCATGGTTGCTTCTACACTGTCGACGTATTCAACTACATCTTCATCGGCTTCGTTATCCATAGCACTATCAGCTTCTCGGTCGAGTTGCGCCTCTATTGGGTCAACCGCCATCTCACCTCGGATGAAGTTGTGTAGTAGAAAACATGCAATTATCAACCCAATTTGAACTTGTATTGGATAGAAGCTGCAACTCCGGCTGCATTTTTAGGACGGCGAATGCCCGCTCAATGACATTTCGTGCTCTAGTATGCTTCATATTGAATAATTCCCGAGGGTTCTAAGGACGTTCGCATGCAGGTCCCTACTCTTTCAGATGATAACGAACCCCTTTGTAGGGTGTCAAGAACCCTTCACTGCGCATAACCATTGTCACATAGGTAGTAATATCCTACGCAAAAAATAACAATTACATCATAACGATTATCCCCAAATAAATATGTCAGGCACTTTACAGGATTGTGTGTTGAAAGAATAAATACACAATTACTAACCTTTCTGCACTTTGAGTCCATCTTCTCGACTTACAGCATCACGTAGAATCCTTCATCCCCCGCGGATCCCTCCCAACCAGGGAGCAAGTATATGAATCTGAGGAATCGATCACATACCGCTAGCGTATTCGTGGTGATCTGCTCTTTCCTTGTACGATATCTAGGAGTATCACCTGCACGCACTCAGAGCAAGTGTTCAACATTGCGACGCCAAAGTTAAAACATGGAGTAGTAATGTAAAAGTAATAATCAAAACAGAATCAGCCATCTACCCTACCATATTGTTTTAATCGCAGGCATAGCAAACGAATTATTTTTGCAGCTATTCTGGAAAACAAATCATACTCCAATGTTCTGAATTCAAACAACCAAATGTTATATCAGACCCTTTCTCATCATGCCTCAACTAAAACAACCCATTCCAGTATCTAATTTTGTCAATGGAGACAACCCATCATAAATCTCACTATTTCTATTCATTCCTGAGCTACGACACCTCAAGAAAGATTGTAGATAAATTGATACTTTACGAATCAAGTCTAAAATCGACCATCGTTGGAGCCTATCGAGTCGCGTTCTGTATGGGAACACAACCATCTGCTGATGGGCGCAGTTTTGCCCAATTTGTTTTCGCCCTTTCGAGATCCAAAATTTTTAAAATTTCTCTGCATCTGAATTTGAAGCAGATCAGCTCCTTTTTGGTGAAGTAAGTCAAGGACAATTTGGTAAAATGGTATTTAACATTAATTTCAGCATTTGTTGTGTATTCGCCTATATCGCAGGGGTCATTGAATGATAGAGATACCTCTAATATTTGGCTTACTATCTCAAAAACCAATACGGGTCACACTAGTTTCCCGAGTCAAGCGCCTTACCTCAAAGGTGAACTAAACTGTGGATAATGCAAGAAAACAGTCCACTAACATGCACTTTCTAGGCAACCAATCGAGCCCTAAAAAGATAGGAACTAAATGGAACGGACGGGGAATCAAAAGGAAGAGATTGGAGAGTGAACAAATGGTCACAAGGACCCATTATTATCAAACTCCACCGGCTAACTACACGACTCTAGGGTATACTTTCGTTCATACTCTGCCACTAGAGGTATACTCTTTCGAGCTCCACCCTTAAGGTAAACTCTCACTCAAGCTTCGCACTAGTTACTGTTGGGGTTTGGAGCCCCTTGCACAGCGGAAGACTTGTACAAAACAAATAAATCAGATAAGGATCTATTTGACTAATTATGCGATTAATCAATTCACATGTTAAACAAATAATTGCATGCTAGAACGCAAATAATTCATGCTTAGAAAATATAAATCCTAAACATGATTTCTACGGTTTAGGGTTACCGATTTTGATTCTCCAAAGAATCGTCGATTACTCGCGCCTTCTCCACATGATGATCTTCAATACTAGACCACGGATCTTCTCTCTGGTTCCCGAACTGTATCTCGATATCAGGGTGGGCTGATCTTATCAAAATACTAGGGCTCGAATAAAGAAGAAAGAAAATTTCTCAAGGAGGAGGAGCTGAAATTCTCACGAAGGAGAAAAACAATAAAATTTCGTCCTCCTTCAAGAATAGAAGGAACGAAAATTTCAGAAGAAAATATATTGTGTATTTTCTGTCTCCTTTATTCTCCTATTTATATTAAGTTCCTTTTGGGCCCAGACAGGGATCTATGGAAGGTTTTGGATATGGGCTCCCCCAATTAGCATTTTACTAATTAAATTGAACCCACAATTTAATACAAGCTTATATTGGAATATTACGAGCAGCCACTACAGAAGTAATATTGAACTCTCCCCATCCAAATTTGAAATTACAAGTAATCCGGGTTTTCACTTTGTTTATTATTTATTTCCCTCGCTTAAGATATAAATGTCCATTAATTAATTAATGTCTGCTATGGACTTAATTAATTAACATCTTATTAATTCCAAGAGTGGACTTAGCAAGAAACATTTGTTTATTATTCATAGAGCGATAAAACTCCAACTGACCAGTTTTCTGAATAACAAAACCTTATTCGAGCTCCTCTTGAGGACATTATCAAACGAGACTCACCTTGCGCACGTTTCAACATAATAGCAATCTTAGCACCGCTAGATATTAATCACCACTACCCAATATATCAGGATTATTGGGTTGCGAAAAACTCGCACCATTTGATAAGTCAAAGTAGTGCATGATCAATACCGTATGCTCAATGCTAACATATGTAGATTAAGAAATAGTATTTTATCAAGACCTAGTCTTTCAGTAGATAGCATAAAGACACGTCTTGCTGTTAGATCCGTTCAGTGTTATACCACACCAATGTCATCTTATTTCAGTAAGGCTTAGAAATATGCGGACTGACATTGCAATCTTTCACGATAGGTAGCCAAAGCCTATCTAGGTTGTGAAATTCTTCTTTTTCTTTTGTAAAGCGTTACATAGATCTGACTGTGTTACCTTAAAGTGGACGACGCCCACAACCGGTCTACTAAGCAAAAGACTTAGACATTGTTTACTTCTTATGCATTTAAATGTTTGTAAAACATCTTATAAATGCACAAGCAAACACAATGTAATAACAATAGTGATTCTATTCGTGCGAGACTGCTCGAATAATACTGAATCGGGTTAAAAGTGGATTGTAGAGTTTTACGTATACAAGCAAGATTCTATTCGGCGAAACTTGCTTGAAACATGCTTTTAAGTATACCAAACCTAACAGTTACATAGTGCTAGTTGTGAATTTTACCAAGTGGCTAATCTCAGGCTAACCACAAAGCAATCCATAGTCTTGCTATAAATTTTCCAAACATTCATCCCACCTAACATATGGGGAGAGATTCTCAAGACACTTTTTTAATAAAACTCTAGCATATCTATTACAAAATAAAACAAATACCCTATTTATAGGGAGAGGATGGGGAAGCGAAAAGACACTCAAAATTATTCCTCTAGACACTCAAAATTATTTTGGCACGACACGATAACACGACACGAACCCACACAAAATTAATGGGTATGTGTCAAAGCTTATCGTGTTCGTGTTATACGTTAAGAAATAATATTAATATATTATAATATTATTATTTTTTTATTTTAAAATTTAAAATTTAATATTAGAAATAATAGTAATAAACTATCATAATATTAATATTATAGTGTCGTTATTGTGTCGTGTCATATATGTGTTGTTATCGTGTCGTGTTGACCCGAAGTGGTTCGTTTCATTAATGGGTTCGTGTCGTGTTCGTGTCTGAGGGTAGCGGGTCGTGTTCATGTTCGTGTTTGAAGTTTTCTTAACGGGTCGTGTTCGTGTTTGTTGTTATCGTGCCGTGTCGTTATCGTGTCGACATGATAACGACACAACACGCACGATTTTCCACCCCTACTTTAGACTCTTCGCAAGCTGGCGAATCACTGGGTGCACGCCCAATGACTCGTTGGGATTTTTCGGTTCTGAGCCAGCGACTCGCAGATTTGGCATAACCAGGGACGAACCTAGCATGAGCCAAGCCACCGCTCCAGCGGGGACTTAGCCGGCGCCGGTCTCAGAACCCCACCATCACACCATGGCTGCTCCTGACGCTGCCAGTGTCTGCAATGTGGATGTTTTACATTTTTCAGTTTTTACGAAGTGAGAGGAAGGGGAAGGAATTAGAAAATTAATTACTCTCATTTACTCCCTCCGTCCCATAAAAGTTGAGACAAAACTTTTGGGCACGGAGATTAAGAATTTATATTAAATAAATAGGAGAGATGAAAAAAAGTAGGAAAGATAAGAGAGAGTAAAGTAAATGATGGAATAAAGTAAGAGTGATTAGATGTTTTGTCTTTTGTTAAAAAAGAAAATGACTCAACTTTATTGGGACGGACTAAAAAGGAATACGACTCAATTTTTATGGGACGGAGGGAGTACTTCACAGTTGGCAGTAGTGGAGCCCATTTTTTTATTATAGAGTAATTGATTAAGGGAATATCCGTTTTCTTTTTGTATGATTAGATAAGATTTGGAAAATAGGAGTACATTATAACTATATTCGTGTATTTTTAGAGATTTAGAAATATACATTTTTATTTAAGGAATAATGTCGTGTGCTATTTATCTTGCATTTATGTTTAATATAAAAAATGTTACTAATAGTAGTAAATAACAAAATTTAGTCAAATTTTGGTTAATCTATCAAAATATTAAATCACGAAATTTAGGTTGTTCTCGACCATTTACATAAACTAGTATCACCCCCGTGCGTTGCACGACTCATTGAAATTTCTTCACACAAAATTGGAAATGTCAATTTACTTAAACAAATGAAATGTAAAGAAAAAGTTAGTTGGAAAAGAAAAAGGGTTTTAAGAAATGTAAAGAAATGTAAAGAAAAAGTTGGTTTTAAGAAATGTAAAGAAATGTAAAGAAAAAGTTTTAAGAAATGTAAAGAAAAAGTTGGTTGAAAAAGTTAGTGGAATGTGGGACCTATTTTTTTATATTGGTTTTATAATAAAATGTGAGTGAATTGAGTTAGTGGAATGTGGGACCTACTTACTATTTATGGTAAAAATGAAGTGTGACTCTTAATTGGGGACGGACCGAAATGGAAAAGTGTGACTCTTAATGGGGGACGGAGGGAGTAATGGATTAGGATGCAACCAAGAAATGAAAATTTCAATAAAAAATATGAATTCCCAAAATCGCCTATGCTCATGCAGCTCTACCCACCCACTCTTCTCCGTTCATCATCTCCAACACTTTCATTGTCATGCGTCGACCCCATCTTTTCAATTAATAAAAACACAAACAACAAATATTAGTAACAAAATATAGTCACACAAAAAAAGCGTGCAAAGTAAACAAATTGTTTTTTCCTGAAAATTCAGTGAAGCAATAGAAGGTAGTAAGTGACGCACAAGCAAACAAAGATAGGAGTATATTTATAGCATGGATTTAAATTGTATCCATATATTCTTTATTTGTAACGGCTTTAATGTTAATAATAATTGTTAAGAAAAATAAAAATAATTAGTAATTAAATAAAATTAATATCATTAAATCTTAAAAGTTTTATAAAATTGATTCATGATTCACGATTCACGATTTAAGCATGAATAATGATCTATATCAAAATTTATTACTACGTATTTATTAACAGTGGTAATTTCATTGGTCCAAAATGGAAGATAATCTAATTATTTTGTTACACTAATATGCGGTTACTATATTTTGTGGCCATGAAATCTATTCATACAATAAAAGAATTAGATGCAAAATTAAGATGATTTAATAATTTCTTTACATAAAAAAATTATAGTAATTTATAGGAGAACCATTTCTCAACATAATTTTTTGGCAACAAAATCGATTGATAATAATAATATGTAAAAAAAAGAATTGTTATAGCTAAGACATAAGATATTAAAACAAAACTAACAAAAAATAAAATTTAGGGGTAATTGCTTTTAAAATCACCAACTTTCCATGAATTTCGGTTTTTCCCACGAACTTTAAAAAGTTCGTGTAATGTCACGAACTTTATTGTCGGTTGCTATTTTCCCATGTCAGGTTTTCCGGTCTGATTCAAACTGTTCGTTTTCTATTAAGACAATGTCCAAATTCTTTTATCTTACTATCATTATCTTCGTCTTTGAAATAGCTTCGCGTGGGTACCTTGTACGCCTCAATCGGAACTCAGATGAAGAAGTTATGGCTATTATGATGGTACAAGGTCGCACAAAGGTCGCAGCCTTCATCAAATGGCCATAACTTCTTCATCCGAGTTCCGATTGAGGTGTACAAGGTACCCACGTGAAGCTATTTCAAAGACGAAGATAACCATAGTAAGAAAAAAGAATTTAGACATTGTCTTAATAGGGAACGAACAGTTTGAATCAGACCGGAAACCTGACATGGGAAAATGGCAACCGACAATAAAGTTCGTGACATTACACGAACTTTCTAAAGTTTGTGGGAAAAACCGGAATTCATGGAAAGTTGGTGACTTTAAAAGCAGTTACCCCTAAAATTTAAATATGAACTAACATAACGTAAAACACAGACCAATCCTCAAATAGGATTTCAAAGTGCTATGTTCATTTCACCTTCTCTCACACGACTTTCATTCCACAGCCTCCGATTCACTTCTTCCATGTCGTCGCCTTTCACTCTCTCTCACATAAGTAATCTCCACCGCCTCCTTGACTCTGTCTTCATTGACTGAGTTATGCTAGATTGTAGGTCTTCGAAGAAGGTGAATTCCTTGGTTTCAATTTTCTTCTTCTAATAATATCACAATATGAGTAATGTAATAATCAAACAAAAAGAGTAAATAAATAGATGAATATAAATATACTATTTTTGGTAAAAGAGCAAGAACCCTAAAAAACTTTTTATGCAAGCAATGAGGAAGTGAGTAAAAAGAATGCAAATAACACGTACTATTTATAGAAAAAAAAAATAAAGAAATGTCTAGACATTAACCAATTTGCAGCCATAAATTTACATTAAACTATTATTCTTGAAACGTCTCATGCCAAATTCCTTACAAAATGTTGTTCCAAAAGATTATTAATACAATACAATTCTTTATAAACATGGCGGTTACAAATTAATGTATAATTCAATTCTTAATAAGACAACGGTTATAAAGCTTATAATTAAATATTCCATGGCTTAATTATTGAGGCCCTATATCATTCATATTTAAATTTTGGTTGTCCGTTTCTTAAAGTTTATAGTTAGTAGACTGTTGCAACAACTGTCTTACTAAACGAACCTTTGGATTTGCTAATGTCTGAGGTGATAAGTGATGTCAGCAATAATAATAAATAAATATATAAACTCGAAATATATTATTCCCTCCGTCCCCTATTAGGAGTCACTCTTTGACCGGGCACGAGTTTTAAAAAATGTAAAGAAAAGTTGGTTGAAAAAGTTAGTGGAATGTGAGACCCATTTTTTATATTAGTTTTATAATAAAATGTGAGTGAATTGAGTTAGTGGAATAATGTGGGACCTACTTACTATTTATGGAAAAAATGAAGTGTGACTCTTAATTGGGGACGCACCGAAATGGAAAAATGTGACTCTTAATGGGGGACGGAGGGAGTATTAAATAATATTTATATTTACTAAAAAAAATTTATGCATTTAAAATATAGAATTTTCTTTAATAATAAATAAATAAATTGAAACATGTAATTCAAGATATTTTAACTTGGGAGCCGCAACGTATATAGAGGACGAAAAGTGTTCTAATTGACGTTTTTTTTTCCAACAATTAGTTTCTAAACATATTGAATTAGAAGGGTTTTTATTGATTTAATACATTGTTACTGTCCATCTGTGAGTTTAAAACTTAATATAATAATATTATTTCTCATTTCTTAAAGTGAATTCACAATTTTAAAATAAGTAGATAGAAAATTAATTGGGTCGTGTATCGCATGGGTGTGATCAAATTAGGGAAGGACTATTATAGAAGTTGTTACCAAGCAACGTTGAATTATTTGCATTGAAACCCTATCTGGTAAAATTTTATGGAGTCATCTAATGCATTATAACGGCCACATCAATACAAATTCCACACTATAACTATTATTACATATTTTATAAATATTCAAATTCACCCCATAACTTTTAAATATATCAAAATACATAAAGTCTTAAGTAGACATTTATTATACTAATGTGATAGTAAACGAGAAAAATTGAAATTTGGTGATTTTATATTGAAATTAATGTTACAAGACTTACCAAATATTACTTGTTCCGTCTCATATTAGTCGCACTTTTAATTTTAGATCGTAAACATTGGATTGATTTTTTCAGCATCGGCTTATTTGGACTTCTAGTTCCGTCCCTGGGCATTACACTACGCAATCTTCGTAATTGAGCCATAACTCGTGCAAGGTATTCTTACAAAAGTATTGGCGTCTTAAGTGGGGTGAAAAAAATATTTTTTATTCAACTACCAACAATACAGAACATCACAGTAGTTACCAACCTATCATCTGATCCTAACTAGAAAGCATAGTTAAATTAAGATTAATAACGACTAGATAAAAATTTTAGAATATAAATTTGGTCATGCAATTAAATAAATGATAAACTGAATTATGATCATATTTCCATGAGAGAGGTGGTGATGGCGAGTTGGCGAAGACGACCACCATATTTTAGGGGGGTAGTAGGGTCGTCTCCCAACAGCGAATTCCATCGAATCCCACCTTAGCTTAAGCCACTCCCACTATTTTCCCCTTTCCACTCAGCCTTAGATATTATTGGAGGAGAGAGAAGGTGCCGAGAAAAAATCTCATTCTTTCCTTGGTGCAAGGGCCTAGATTTAGAAACAAAGAGAGAGGGTTTGGCATTTTGGTGCGAATTTTTTTTTGAAAGAAAATGAGAGAAATAATAAGCATTCACATTGGTCAAGCTGGGATTCAGGTGGGAAATTCATGTTGGGAGCTTTATTGCCTCGAGCATGGCATTCAACCAAATGGCATGATGCCTAGGTATTTCATTCACCCTAATTTTTTGTAATTTTTGTGCAATCTAATGTTTATTGGCGGTTTCTCTTATTATCCTTCTTGGAATTTGGGGTCTTTTGTGGGAAAAGTCGATTTTGATTGCTTTTATTGATTTCGGATTCTTTTTTAATGGATTTTTTATGCTCAAGTTAGCTTGATTATGTTTGAATTAAGTTTGTAAAGATTCCAAGTCTAGAGTTTGGAAACCGAAACATGATTTTGTTGCAGACTGAATCTGAAAATAAATTGGTGAAGAAGATGAAAGTTTGAAGCTATTGTGGCTTTGCAATTACCTCTTCCTGTAGATATAGGTCTATTGAATTGCAAATTATGATGCATTAGTTTGTTCTTGAACTTGCAGTGACGCCACTATTGCTGTGGGAAATGATGCCTTCAACACCTTCTTTAGTGAGACTGGTTCAGGAAAGCATGTCCCAAGGGCAGTATTTGTTGATCTCGAACCTACTGTCATTGATGAAGTTAGGACCGGGGGCTATCGCCAGCTTTTCCATCCCAATCAGCTCATATCTGGAAAGGAAGATGCTGCGAATAACTTTGCTCGAGGGCATTACACAGGTCCGGCAGTTTATCTATTTTGTTAAGAATTCTTCATTTTACGCAACTTATGTTTTTCTTCGTTATGTTGTGAAACCTCTTTTCAATCAGGGTTAGGGAGAACATGTTTACAGTGTGTTTTCCTTGCTATATCTTAGGATATTGCGAAACCAGTTGCGATTTGAATTATATTTTCTGATTTCTTTGCAGTGGGAAAGGAGATCGTTGATGTATGCTTAGACAGGTTGCGGAAGTTGGCTGATAACTGCACTGGTTTGCAAGGATTTTTGGTCTTCAGTGCTGTAGGCGGTGGGACGGGTTCTGGATTGGGTTCATTGCTTCTAGAACGATTGTCAGTGGATTACGGGTAAAAGTCTAAGCTTGGATTTACCATATATCCTTCACCCCAAGTGCTTAAACTTTAAAATTTGGCTTATTGATGTATTTTCCAGTTTCTATAGTGGCATGCCTTATAGAATTTGAATTGCAGGTGTCGACTGCAGTTGTTGAGCCTTACAACAGTGTCCTCTCGACTCATTCACTTCTCGAGCACACGGATGTCTGTGTGCTCTTGGATAATGAGGCCATTTATGATATTTGCCGAAGGTCTTTAGACATTGAGAGGCCTACATACACCAATCTGAACCGACTAATTTCTCAGATCATCTCATCCTTAACTACTTCTCTACGGTTTGATGGAGCCATGAATGTTGATATCAATGAGTTCCAGACCAACCTCGTACCATATCCTCGTATCCATTTTATGCTCTCATCATACGCCCCTGTGATCTCTGCTGCAAAGGCATACCACGAGCGACTATCAGTCCTTGAAATCACAAACTCGGTCTTTGAACCTGCGAACATGATGGCTAAATGTGATCCTAGGCATGGCAAATACATGGCTTGTTGCTTGATGTACCGTGGAGATGTTGTTCCTAAGGATGTAAACGCTGCTGTGGCTGCCATCAAGACAAAACGAACTGTACAATTCGTTGACTGGTATATAAACTTACTTGTATACCTTGTCGCCATCATCTGATAGGTTAAGATCCGTCATACATTGTTGTACATAACAGGTGCCCAACTGGCTTCAAGTGCGGAATCAACTACCAACCACCGTCTGTGGTTCCTGGGGCCGATCTTGCTAAAGTGCAACGAGCTGTGTGCATGATCAGCAACAGCACCGCAGTTGCTGAAGTGTTTTCACGCATTGACTTCAAGTTTGATCTCATGTATGCAAAGAGGGCGTTTGTTCACTGGTACGTGGGTGAGGGAATGGAGGAAGGAGAGTTCAGCGAGGCCCGTGAAGATCTGGCTGCGCTCGAGAGAGACTATGAAGAGGTTGGTGCGGAAGGTGTGGATGAAGAAGATGAAACCGAAGACTATTAATGTGTTCAATTGTAATATAGAATGTAAGAAAAATATGGTCAAAATATGCAGAAGAGAATTGAATTTATAGCATTTGCATCGCAACACACTTGAATGTACAAAATGAAGAGTTTCTTTAACACAATAAAAGCATGCACTTCTAAGCCCAAAAAAACAAATGTACAATGTACACAAACAAACACTGCCCCTATTTATACAACTTTGGCAACATTATACATAAACATTTGCATAAATATAGGTGAAACCTAACAAAAAGCATACAACTAAAACACCCAATATGGAGAATAAGTAAATTAAATCCGACTCCAAAATCAAAGTTGTGATGGGATGATTCAAAATGCAGCAATTTGTTCTTATCAATCCAACCTGCAGAGCCACGGAAATGAAAATTCAGCACAAACTATCACACAATTCGGAGGAAGCGAAAAGATACAAGATCACGAAGCAAAATTACCGTTGGAGTATCCAGTCACTCACTACCAAAGCAGTGAAATCTCAGACTTTCGGATTCAGGGTCCAAATTCTCAGCATCCCCTGAAGAAGAGAGTAGACAGTTACGCATGTATATCAGCGATAAAACGATGTACGACTCTTAAGTTCAGTGATGCACCTACCGTGGGGATTCGCAAAGTTGTTGGCATCTGCTGGTAGGAAGGAAGGACCACAGTAACTCTCCAGTAAATCTGATACAGATGTTTGAAGTATAACCATTCGATTATATACACCAAATAAGAGGGGAATAAAATCTCATTATGTCACAAGAAAAGCTTCAATACCAACTCAGTTTTAGCTCTTAAGACCTCAAGATTTTGATGTTAGTGTGAGTGTGTCTGTGTGTGGGGAGAGAGAGAGAGAGATATCAGACCCGAGTTGGTGGTGAAATCAGCAGGCAACTCAGAGAAACTTTGCGGGATTTGTGCCAAAAATCCGAAGGAGGAAGTGTCACCATCCATGAGAGTCTCATTAAGATGCTGTGCGTTAGAATCTACACTACTGAAAGATGACACAGATGCATCACCCATCAGAGGACGTGATTCCAGAAAATTGCTAGGTGGACTAAAAGCAAAAGTCGAGCTACCAGCATAACCGGCTCCTGTCTTCACACTTTTCCCGTTTAGCATCTGAGACAGCCCCATATCTAAGTTTTGAGACAGTAGTAAGTTTGGATAAACATCGATCTTTCTACTCTGACCAGGCCCGTTAATAGCTCCTTGCAGACATGGTTGAATTGCTGATCCACAGTTGTTAAACACATTTTCCTGCTGCATGTTCTCTGTTTTCACGGGTCGGACATTTTGTGTAGGGCAGGTGGTCGAGATATGCTGTGCTGCAAGATAAAAATGTTAAACTTCTTCCAAAAAGGTGATGGCAGCAGCACCAAAGTCCAGTAAATTTTAGAGATAAACGAAAGTAGAAGTACTTGCACGGAATAAGGTATTACGTGAAAAAGGTGTCTTACATGGTGAAACATGTGATCCATTAGATGGAAGGTAAGGAGCAATCCCGTTTAAACCAGTTCTACGCATCAGATCCACCTGTTCGGAAAGCAACCGGTTGAATTCCATTATTTGTTCTTTCACCAACAACTTGAGATAATAAGCCTTGAAAAAATCTTGATTTTCATCTTCAAGCCTCTGCCAAACTGAAAACAAGCAGCAAGCAGGATTAACTGGAGGGACATGTATATACATTTGAGTACATGCAAAAGTCAATGGCCCAAGGGGGCATTTGGCAGCAGTTTGTGCATTACTCATTCAATTCAAGATGCCCAATACAACAATGACGGAACTATATTGATACGGAGTTTGTGCATTCAATAATATGGATGCATAACATATTGAACCATGGAACATAATCATGAAACCAAAATATTGAAACTGAGATTGATATTGAAAAGAAAGGGGCGAACCCAAACCAAGAAAGGAACAAAATCCTAACCTCGCGGCACTTGCCAGAACAAACTAATTGATCCCTTAAATACTTCTACCTCGTGATTTCCCCTCAATCTATAGATGAATATATCAAGAGTTCTATTTCAATACAATTCTAAAAGAAATAAAATAATCACTACAGAACTAAATCAAATCCACCTGCTATGAATATTAAATCTAAACAATTTAAATTGGAAACCAAATCCAAACTTACTTAAATAAAAATAACAAAACTAAAGGTAATCATTAGAATAATAATGAACAAAGATATCTTTCACTAATATGACACGAATTGCGATATCCCGACGTATCAATTGCCCCACTGTCGAAACAGCCTTGCCCTCAAGACTGCAATCGAATTTGTGCATTAAAGATCGGGTGGAGCTCAAACTCAAAGCTTGTGAACACGAAAAAATTTGTAGAACCATTGAAAGGGATAGGTGCAAGGAGCAAAAACTTGGGCAAACAACACGGAATAGGAATCCCATATTCCCAAAGATCTACGAGGAGCCAAAAAGCAGTGAGCCTGGGCTGTTGGCTGGAGGAGAGTGGTTACGATCGTGGCAGCAAAGGAAGCGGTTCTTGTGGTGGTGGATGCGGAACATCGAAGCTCTATTGTGCTGGAAATAACTGTTGCTGAGGCAGGGGCGGATGTCAACTTAGGAGGGCGCTTGCTGTCTGATCAGTTGAAATCTCAAAGGGTGAGGGCAAAAACGGAGTAACTGGTGGGGCCAGATCAGTGGGACCATGTCGCAAGGCGACGCTGCATGTGCTCGCATATAGTGAGCGCCATTTGGAGGAGTGCCCACACGTCTGCATGCGGATCCTCAACTGCCTTCTCCAATTCCTTGTGCGAGGAATGTTCTCCATTGCGCAAAGTACGTTCACCACACCATTTGATATAGAGTGAAATGCGGAACCACGGAATGCGTACAATAATATGAATGCATAAGAAACATATTAAACCATGAATACAGAATTATGAAAATAAATATTGAAACTGGAATTGATATAGAAAAGAAAGGGACGAACCCTAATAAAGAAAGGAACAAAACCCTAACCCTCACGGCACTTGCCGGAACAAACTAATTGATAGAATACTTCTACCTCTTGATCGTCCCTACGAATATTAAACCTAAACAATCAAAGAGGAAATCAAATCTTAACTTAAATAACAAAACAAAATTAATCATTAGAATAATAAATCAACAAAGGTATCTTTCATATCTTGTAATCTTCTTAGCATCATCGCTAATATGATGCAATATCTAGGCGTACCAAATATAAGTTTTGTATCCCCAACTAGTCACTTCTGCAATGGAGAGGGATTATGGCACATTAACTTATATCTTATCCAAAGATACAATAATTGATGCTTCTTTCCAATCGTCCAATAAGGTTTAAAAAATAAGATCATACTATAGACGAGACAGGGGGTGTCGGAAATTTCCATCTCTTCATATTCCAACCATTAATAACCGCCGTGGTAATCTAAAAGATAACTTCCATATCTCCATGTTCCAAGGATTTAAAAGCTATCATCAATCTCTTTTTTAGCTTAAACTAAAACAGGAATTAAAATTAAAAGCACCAATGAAGGCCACATCTCTGAAGCCATGATTTAACAGTTGCATGATATTCGATCAGGATAATGCTCTATTTCTCCCTCTAATAATGAGCTGACTCATTCGTTTGCATTAGCACATCGTAAAAGGCCAAAAGTACTTCGAAAACTGAAAACTGAACATCATAAAAAATCACTTAACTGTAGAATGTTCCGAAATTCTCTCCCTACAATTTTATTCTCTAAACCCTTAAATTCCACCATAAAAACAGATAAAGAAGATACACACTTCCTTTTGACAGCCTACAATTTAAGCACGAGCATGCACACAAGCTACTAGCTAGGTAGGGAGTAAATGATCCCAAATTCATTCCGGTGGATGTTTACACATATTGAGGTAAGTTCTTTGTTCTCTCAAATATTCATAATCAGAAATCAACATTATAACTAATAACTCTATAGAGAATTATAAAATACAGTACACAGTTAGGGGCTACAAGATACACGTAAGCATAGATGAGATTGAGCCAGATAGCTATACCCAATTCAGTAATACACGGCTCAACATTGCCCTGAACAATGAGATCGTTAATGACTTCCTTTTTATTCATGTATTGCTGAAGACACTGTTCAATGCGATTTTTCACCTGCGACGGAAATAAATGAGAAAGTACAATCCATCAGATAAATCCACTAATGGTCATTATTCTCTCTGCGCGAGTCCTCATTGAAGTCAAAACTGAATCGAATTGAAGCTACAAAAATACAGTTGCACAGCATTGATGAATATGTTTCCTTATTACTTTCTATCTTATAGAATGTTTAAACCAACCGTTCAAACAAATTCAATTTCAAAGCTCACCAGTTGTATATCTTGATTTGATAGTTTTCTCGCCTCCCCGCCAGACATTATTGCAGATAGTGGCCTTCAATGCAATCAGAGTATGAATAAAAAGATAATCCTTCCGCGACACCTACACTCCCGAATCTTTAGGCATCGGAGTGGCCATATTTGGCAAAAGAAGCAGAGTACATGGCACAAAGAAACGGAATCAGCTATAAGTCATGAAACTCAAACAGAACTGCTTTTAAGCATCAGAAAAGGTAGAACAGTAATCATCACTTAAAACACAGTACATTTCATCACAAAAGAAGATGAAAAAGGAAACCTCGAACATTCCTACTACTATTCTAGGGTTCAGAAAACAATATAAATCAAAAAAAGTTCTTTATTCTGCCTCTCTACTTCTCCCTTTCCTTTACTATTTTTGGTTTGTCAGTTCCAGAATTCGACCAGAAAGATTACAAATTTGGAAACAACAGAAGCAACTCAACATTTAACCAAATCAGAAAATCCCATTCATACAAGACTTGATTTTTATCACCTATCAATAATTTTTACATTCTTACAAGAAAAGGGCTCATAGAGAGAGTATCATTTAAACAAAGAACTATCCAAACTCCAAGATAAAACACAGAAAATGAAAGAATCTAACAGAAAAAGGCAGCTAATTTGACGATGATTCAGAGAGAAGATGACTAAGAAAAAGCAAGGAGATACACGAACCACAAACCCTATTTAATGTAAGCAGCACAGCAGATATCAATTAAGCACAAATTCTTAATAAAAGAGTGAAATTGAGCAAAATCTTGGCAATAAATGAACTGGGCTACATCTTTCCGAAATTAAGTAAGCAATAAATTAATTATACCTGAAGTGAAAGAAGGAAAAGGGAAAAGAAAAGCAGATATGAGTAAAAATAAACACTCTTGTTTTTTGTAGAAAAGAAGTGAATAATTTGTACAAGAACAGGGAGGATTGTGTGAGGATAGTTGTTTGTATTAAGCGAATTTGATTCAAATATTTGGTCTTTTTATTGTAGAAAGGGAAAGCTATGGAGATGACGTGGCTACACACCCATTACATCCCTTCTTTGTGCTCTTCCTTCGTGTAATTCCACTCTCTTCGTTAATGTGATTTCTTGAAATGCGAATTTACACTAGGCTTTTCTGGGTGAGTAAATTTGAGTAAAACTAAACTTTATTGAAAAGAAAAAAATTGAAAAATGTGTTTAACAGCTCAAATGAGGTTTTGTTGATCAATTATTAGTGATAATCAACTTTTAATTTGAATTTGAATTGCTTATTATGTTACTTGTCAAATAGTTTTCCTTTTTTTTTAGAGGGGTCATGACTCACGCAAATGACACGAATTTTAATAGACAATTTTGATAAAATAAGATACTAAAAATAATTGGTAAATTAATAGAAAAATGAGTATAGTAAGAGAATGAGAGAAAAAATAGTAGAGTAGTATTAATGGATCGTGGGGTCCACTTTTTAAATTAGAAAGTTTATATAGTTTCTATATTAAGGGACGAACCTAAATAGAAATAGTTTCTATTTTTAAGTGACAGAGGTACGTTACATACATGGAAATTAGGGCTTTTTAAATTGAGAATAGAGTTTGCACTCGACCAGCTAGAATCGAATATGACACCCTAATTCTATGATAGGTTCTAGTTCGGATATGACCTGCAACAGACAGCAACTCCACCAAAACACCTCACAAAGACCAATAATCAACACACAAAGCCGAAATAGGGGAATCGGTAGTATTATAATAAGAACTCTGGTACAGAACGGAAAATTGAAAAGAACAATCAAAAGGAATTTTGCAGAAAGCGAAAGGCGATAACTAATCCTAAGGATCACAGATCCATAGGCCACAATGATCACACAATTAACATGTCTAGACAGTGGTCCCCTCCTCTCCTTTTATAGCTCTTCTTCCCGTTAACTCCACGTGCCACCGTTACTAACAACCCAACGCCGTCACCCTTCACCATCTCTTCATGCTGACTCGGCTCTCACATGTGCCTTTATTTGCTGACCTCTACTCCACGTACTCACCTAAGATAGAATGCATGTGTACACGTCCCCTTTCAGTAGCACATGCATCAATACTCCCCCTTTAAGGTTCCTTGTCCTCAAGGAACCAAGGGAAACGAGCCATAATTTCCTCGCGAACTCCCACGACGCATCGGCCGGAGAGTGATCCGCCCAATGAATGAGCCATTGGGTGGCAGCCTGATTGCGACGTTTAACCATCTTGCGATCCAAAATCGCCATTGGAACCGCATCCCGAATGTGAGACATAGGAGGCAGATCAGTACTCGGCCCCACCGGTGCAGCCGCTGGCTTCAAGAGTGAAACATGAAATACATTGTGGATTGCAGCTGAGGCCGACAACTTCAATCTATAGGCCACCCTTCCCACTTTATCCATGATTTGATATGGCCCATAGTACTTGGGTTCAAATTTGTGATGAACTCCCTTGACTGACTTCTGACGGTATGTGCGCAACTTCAACCAAACCCATTCCCCCACCTCGTACTCCTTATCAAGCCTCTGTTTATCAGCTTGTTTCTTCATGCGTGCCGCAGCCCGTTCCAGATTACGTTTGAGTGCCCCTATCATCTCCTCCCTGTCACGTAAGGCAACATCTACTGCCTCCACACGAGATTCTCCTGGTAAATAAGGTACATGCATAGGAGGTGCGAATCTATAAAGTGCCTCGAACGGAGTCATCTTGATCGAAGAATGGAACGAGGTATTGTACCAGTACTCAGCCAAACTCAGCCATTGCATCCACGAGTGAGGTTTTTCCCCAACCATACATCGAAGGTAACACTGCAAGCACCGATTCACCACCTCCGATTGGCCGTCTGTTTCCGGGTGATACGCTGTAGAATACAACAACTCGATTCCCAGCAAGCCAAAGAAGTCCCTCCAGAAAGCTCCAACAAATATCACCCCACGATCACTAACAATGCGGATGGGCATTCCATGTAATTTAAAGACAGAATCCAAGAAGACCTCTGCTACATCCTTAGCCGTGAATGGGCGGGCCAAAGCCATAAAGTGGGCATACTTACTCATGCGATCCACCACCACCAAGATCGTATTTTTGCCCTTAGAAGTGGGTAAAGCCTCAATAAAATCCATGGTAAGCTCAGTGAAAATAGTTGTGGGTACCAGAAGAGGCTGAAGAAGACCGGCAGGAAGTGAATTGCTCGCTTTGTATTGCTGACACACCACACACATTCGCACAAACTCCCTCACCTCCTTGAGCAACTTCGGCCAATAAAGCAGGGCCGAGAGTCTCTTGTATGTTGCTAGAGCTCCTGAATGACCTCCAATAGCTGTTTCATGAAACAGAGCTAGAATCTGCGCACGTAGAACAAGGTCATTTCCCACAACCAATCGACCCTTGCGGCGCAACTCATCCTTCCTCCATATAAATTTAGGATGGGAATTAGAGGTACTCTTCTTATCTTCAATAACCCTACTGAGGTGTGGATCCTTTGCCCAGGAGGACTTAATCTTTGTGATCAATTCCAAGGGAATTACATAGGAAGTGAGAGCGTACACCATGACCTCAGGCACCCTGGACAAAGCATCACCTGCTGCATTCTCGATCCCTTTTTTATAACGAATCTCATAATCGAATTGCATGAGCTTGGTCATCCAAGCTTGTTGAGTGGGAGTTGTGAGACGCTGCTCCAATAAATACTTCAAGCTTTGGTGGTCCGTTAAAATCACAAACTTCCGGCATTGGAGATAATGACACCACTTCTTAACTGCCAATAATATCGCCAGCAGCTCCTTCTCATAGACCGATAAAGCCTGATGTTTTGGAGACAAGACCTTGCTGATAAACGCAATGGGATGTCGATCTTGCATTAGAAAAGCCCCAATACCCACCCCCGATGCATCGGTTTCCACTACGAAGTCTCGCGAGAAGTCTGGTAAGGCCAGAACAGGGGCAGAGGTCATAGCAACCTTGAGCCCTTCAGACGCATCCTGCGCAACTTGAGTCCACCTGAAACTTGCCCCCTTGATAACCTCAATCAGAGGCCGAGCCAACACACCATAATCCTTCACAAACCTCCGGTAATACCCCGTCAACCCTAAGAAGCTACGAACATGCTTTACTGATCTCGGCTGAGGCCAAGATAGAACAGCCTCTATTTTCCCCTTGTCTGTCGCCACTCCAGCCTTTGAGATAACGTGCCCAAGATACTCAACCTCCTCACATCCGAAAGCACACTTTGAGCGCTTGGCCAATAAGTTGTGATGCCTCATGATACTCAAGACTTGCTTAATATGTTTCACGTGCTCTGCTCGACTAGCACTATAAACAAGTATGTCATCAAAGAATACCAATACAAACTTCCGAAGGAGTTCCCGAAATACCGTACTCATCAAATTCTGAAACGTTGCCGGTGCGTTTGTCAATCCGAATGGCATTACTAGGAATTCATAGTGGCCGGCGTGGGATTTAAATGCCGTTTTAAACACATCCTCCGGAGCCATACGAACTTGCCAATACCCTGATCGTAAGTCAATTTTGGAGAACCACTCTGCCGAGCCCAGCTCATCCAAAAGCTCTTCAATGATTGGGATTGGATATTTGTCCTTGATCGTAATAGCATTTAGAGCTCTATAATAGACACACATTCGCCATGTAGCATCCTTTTTCTTCACCAGAACTATAGGGCTCGCAAAAGGGCTTTGACTAGGGCGAATAACACCTGAGGCCAACATCTCATCGATCATGGTTTCAATTGCATCTTTTTGTTGGTGGGCGTACCTATAAGGCCTCACATTAACAGCTTCATCGGCTCCTGGTTTGAGAATAATATGGTGATCATGCTCACGATGTGGCGGAAGACCTCGCGGCTCCTCAAAAATATCACTATACTCCTTCAAAACTTCCTCCAACTCCGGCCACACCGCTTCCTGACTCAGTTCCCAGCAGCTCATTGGCTCAGTCTCCCCCGTAGCCATCAAGTCACTCATATTAGTCTCACCATCACCCCACGAAGGCTCCTCCCACATATGGAGGCATTGCAACTGCCCCTTTACTGCTACTCCCTTTTCTCCGGTCAAACGCACCTTCACTCCATCTACCTCAAACTCCATGCTCATTTCTCCAAAATCCCAAGCAATATGCCCCAACGTTGACAACCATTGAACTCCCAAGATCAAATCATAGGTCTCCAGACCAATAATATAAACCTCCGTCGCAAACGTTGTCCCCTGCATCGCCCAGATAAAATTTTCACATTTCCGAGTGCATTGAAGCATCTGCCCATTAGCCACCTCCACGGCCTTAGGTGAAACATCCACTGCCTCACACTGAAGGCGAGGAATCACTCGTGAACTAAGGAAGTTGTGCGTGCTCCCTATGTCCACCAGAATTCGCAAGGGCTTCCCCTGACTTCTCCCTTTGATGCGCATAATCTGCGGTCCCCGAGTTCCCCACATCGCATGCAGCAATAGTTGTAGCTCATCAACCTCTAGCTCTCCTTCCTCCCCTGCGAACGACGGCTCACCATCCTCCCCCGGTCCGCCATCCTCTCCTTCATCCACTAGGTGCATCACAAAGGCCTTGTGCCTCGAACAAACATGGGCTGGTGTGAATTTTTTCGGGCACCAATAGCAAAAGCCCTTCTTCCTCCTTTCATCCATCTCCCCTGGTGTAAGACGCGGCCTGGGCCCAGCCGGTTTGATGTCTTTTCCAGCCGTGTTTCCTGAGTATCCTCCAGATTTTTGAGGTGTAGTAGTCACTGTCAGCGACTTGGCATAGGAGTACCCTGTTCCACTCGTGTTTCCTCCTCCCGAACCTCCTTTCGCCTTCCCTCCCAAAGCGCGTAGCGTTATCTCTTGGAGCTTGGCTAATGAGAACGCCTCAGCTAGCCGCGTGGGCTTAAACATACAGACCGGCATCTGTAACTCGTCCATCAGCCCAGATAAAAACATGCTCAAAGCTTGATCCTCACGGATCCCTGTTCGTGGATATGTTTCGTCAAAGGCGTCCATGTAATCCTGGAGTGACCCTGTTTGCCGAAGGTTTCTCAAATCCGCCAATGGATCGGCATATGCTTGCGTGCCAAATCTAGATCTCATGGCTGTCACATACCCCTCCCAGTCCACCAGCGCGGCTTCACCTTGTAGGTTGCTAAATCCTCTATGCCATTGTAGTGCTTTGCCCTCCAAGTGAATCGCAGCTACTTTGACTCGATCTTTCACCGGTACCTTTGCAATTTCGAAGAAAAATTCAGCGCGCATCAGCCAACCTTAAAATCCAACCCCCTCGAACTTCGGAAACTCATACCGAGTCGGCTTGCTCCAATCCTCCAATTGCTCATTCTCCTTCTGAACCCCGATGACTACCCCCGACGAACTACCCTCCTCGTCCTTCGGTGGTGGTAGCACAGGCGGCAACATCGCCTTAATCGCGCGCATCACCTCTGCTAGCTGATTCTCCATCGCTCCCTGCCTCTCCGCCAACTTTTCCACCGCCTCATCCACCCTTTTATCCACCGCATCCAAAATCTTCCTCTCTGCTTCCGACAACCGTGTGTTCGGCGCCGGCGTCAACATGTCCGAGAATCGACCGCTCTGATACCACTTGATAGGTTCTAGTTCGGATATGACCTGCAACAGACAGCAACTCCACCAAAACACCTCACAAAGACCAATAATCAACACACAAAGCCGAAATAGGGGAATCGGTAGTATTATAATAAGAACTCTGGTATAGAACGGAAAATTGAAAAGAACAATCAAAAGGAATTTTGCAGAAAGCGAAAGGCGATAACTAATCCTAAGGATCACAGATCCATAGGCCACAATGATCACACAATCAACATGTCTAGACAGTGGTCCCCTCCTCTCCTTTTATAGCTCTTCTTCCCGTTAACTCCACGTGCCACCGTTACTAACAACCCAACGTCGTCACCCTTCACCATCTCTTCATGCTGACTCAGCTCTCACATGTGCCTTTATTTGCTGACCTCTACTCCATGTACTCACCCAAGATAGAATGCATGTGTACACGTCCCCTTTCAGTAGCACATGCATCATTCTAATACTCTCTCGTCTCTGAAAAGTATGAACTATTTCATATTTTAGTCTGTCCCTGAAAATTATGAACTTTCTAATTTTGGAAACTCTTTTCTCTCTAATGGGATGAGACTCATTCTCCACTAATAATACTTTAAAAACTTTTTCTTTCTATCTCTCTTACTTTTCCAATTATTATATATTAAAATTCGTGTCGAACCAAATGTTCACTCTTTGATGACTGAGGGAGTAATCTTTATCTCTCATGTTTTCATATTGTATAATATCTCCGTCTGCGAATAGGAATCTCAGTTCACTTTTAGTATAAATGGTAATAAGGTCTCACATTCGACTAACTCATTTCACTCACTTCATTTAAAACTAGCAATATATACAAGTGGGATTTATATTCCATTAACTTTTTCCCCGTCCACTTTTCTTAATATTTCTTAAAACTCGTGCACCAAAAAATGGAACTTCTTATGGCGAACGGAAGGAGCAATGTGTTTCACCAACACGTATATTTAACTATGTTATCATTCAATACGTGGGAAGTGCGTATTTGAATATTGAAACACGAAACATACCAAAAGATCCAAATGAAAATCCGTTAATACAAAAGGCTAAAGATATTTATTGTCCACAATTAGTGGAACAAGACACTTGCCAACTTGTTTTCCTTTTTACTAGTAGTATAGTTTGTGCTTCCTAGTTCACATGGAAACTTCACATGACACGAAATGAATGACTTAGCAGTCTTATTTTGTTATTGCAAATACCCTCGTTTTTATGTTGCAAATGTTGTTTCTTGATCATACATAACCAAATCTAACGTATGATTATGTAATGAATGATTGCCAAAAAGAGGCCAAATCAATAAGTTAACGCAAGTACTTAAAAATAGGAACATGAAGCTTTTGTGTTTGCTAATGTGTACTTTTAGGAGTCAAACAAGAACTTCCAAGTTATTGACCTAAAAAGGAATTCCTGAAAGAGGGGCTCGAAATCAGAAAACTGTAGGAAAATCCCAGGAAGTCATTGCGTCGATTTATGAGCTCGAAATCAGAAAACTGTCTCCTTTTTCCCCTTTTGGGCATAGGTGATCCATTACATATGCAGAAACCTTATCTAAGTAGCTGCAACGAGGGGCTTCATAGTGGCTTGTTACTATCCTCAAAGTATGCTGTATATTGATACTAAAAGAAGTGAGCTTGGTACTTGTCTGGGGAAGACTATGAGAAACAGTGCATGTTTCTTGATTTCTGCTGTTTGGAGAGGCTTTGTTCAGACCTCTCTTCTGGTTGACAATGTTTCATATCTTCAAAGAGGCGCGGAGTAGCAAGTGATGCTAATTGGTCCTTGCATTTGAACCACGAAGTGCGAGCAGTCTCTTCAGCTGCGTTGAATGTGCCCAACCACATTAGTCCTCAGGCTGGTAGAGTTCATCTCTTAATGCGTAATCCTGCTTAGTTCAGTTTTGTTTGAGGAAAAATAAATTGAGATTTGATAATATTAAGGTTTATAATTTAGACATGAGTTAACAAAATATACAATTCTAGATGAATATGCCGACTCAGAACGAGGAAATACACAGAAATTTGAAACTCAAAAGACAACAGAAACACATTTTGAACCAAAATAACCAAGGAAAGAACGCATGTATATCTGAATCCGTGTATTAAAAAATCTGTGTTTAAAAACAACATGATGAGACCAAAACTGCGACTGATTTTGCCTTTCTGACAAAACCCCAACTGCACAAATGAACCAAACAAAAATATCTCACGAACCAGAACAGACCTCTTTGGTCGGGGAATCTCCATCATCCCCGACCTCACTGCAGAAAGAAGAAAGACAACAAAACTCATTCTCCTTTTGGTGATTGACAACAGCTTTATACAAGATAGTCTACATACGCCATCCAAGCTCAGCCAAACAACCAAACAGGTTGATGCACAAACCATTTGCAGGTGAATGCTGCAACATCTCTCATCTGAAAGAATTGACGAACAATATACGAATGAGATAAATATGGAGGAGAGGACTGCTGCCCTTTCTCAGCCATGACTCTAAGATGGCAGAATCGACTGCAATGCAAGCTGTTGTTGAGGCTGTAAGGACGACCATGTCGAGGCAAGGGTTGATGGAGGCAGTGATTGTTGTAACTGTCTCAACAAATTAATCATTCGATTAGCTGTTTGCTCTGTCGCAAGATCTTTTCCTGCACAGATAACCTGCAATGGAGATGTCACAATACTGAAATAACGAAGTCCACTAGCTGAGTTATGTGTATAGAAAAGTTTTAGATGACACAGAAGGCGAGAAAAAGGGGATACAAAACTAACCTCAGCAAATACGGAAACAATTTTTGGAAGATACTGGTTGTTGGGTCCCAAAACGTCTGTATCAGACCTGTCGCAGCAGACAAGATTGTCAAATGTTTAAAATGAAGATATGATTAAAAAATATTGGGAGGCGGAGTAATGTAAGGCGCTCACCTCTCAACCATTGAGCAAAGCTGGTCGTGAACAACTTTTGCTTCAATAATATCATTTTTAATTGGCAAGCAATTCAGCCAGGCAGGAATTACCTATGATATAACCAACCATTATATGCGAGGTCTTAATCAAATATATCCTGATAACACTCTACATAGCTGAATCAACTGAGCAGACGCACAAGCACTTCATAGTCAAGATAAGATCTCTATAACCAATCTTTACAGTGTATACGAAAATTTCACTTTAACTTTATGAAACTACAGTAATAACAAACTGAATAAAATACCTGAGCTGAATCAATGCTGTCACGATGGAATTGGCATATCTTTCCAAGAGCGGAGACAGCATTATCATATGCCATCACATTTTCCGGTTGTGAAGCATTGGGATGCCTGATAACAACATTTAGCCTTGAAAGAGCCTCTGTACAAAGTAATAGCAAAATACAGCATAAGATATCAAGAAGAAAAGGTGTATTCTGCATGCATGTGTGCAATCACATCTTACCTCCAACAAGTGGTTTAAATGCAGAACCACCAAACTCGGCACACACGCCAAGCCCATAAACAGCAGCCTGAGAACAAAATTGAGGTAACTCAGAGATGCACACATAACATAATCGACATCGGGTGATAATCGAACTGACTATTAAGATGTAAGCAAACCTGGCGAACATCTGCATTTTCATCATTGCATGCTTCAAAAAGGAAAGGAAGGTATGTGTCGTAATACCTAATTTACATAAAAAGAAATGCATAAGAAATTACAAAACTTCAACCAAATTCAAAATCTATGGCATCCATGCATACTTGAGAGCTGCTTCACGGCACTGTTCAGCCACATCATCAAAAATGCAAATAGCGATTCTTCTCTCTTCAGCTGTCTTATCATTACCCTGCCAAGAATGGGGGGAATACAATCTTAGACAAAAAGAAACACAAACAAAAAATATATATCGATGAACTTCTGGTACTGTTAAATCATCTTCTGTAATTCCTTAGGAATCATCTTCAACATAAGTAAGCCATAGCCATAAAAAAGGAGGCCAAGTGACACAAGTCACAAATGAGACGTACCCACATCGGCATCAGATATGATGACAATTCTTCGAAGAAAGGCAAGAAGGAGGCCTTAAATGTTTTAATCAAGGTTCCCAAAATTTCTCCGACCTGAACAAGCATACAGAAGTGTAATATCTCAGTTAAAAATTTTCACATAATTAAAAAAAAAAAAAAAAAAAAAAAAAAAAAAAAAAAAGAGCTATGAGGAGCACAGAAATGATGACTAACTTGGTCAAACACTTCTTCTTCTTGCTCGTTTTCCTCTTTTAGCAATTCTCCTTCCTCTGCATCAAAATCTTCAGCTTTGGCTCTCTCAGATCTCTCTCCTTTTCTACTTGAGCTAGCAGTAAGCACATGTTTTATCTCTTCAACAATGCTTCTAACCTGACCCTCGTCTAAAAGCAGTCCAGAAATCTGAGAGGAAAGAAGGCAGAGTGAATGGTTATAAAAATAAGGATAGCCCTTCGTGCATGAAGCCTATATCATATCAAATCAATGAGGAAAAATAAAATAAGCAAATAGCTCTCATAGATAAGGAGTGAAAAGATTTCTAAATATCTCATCTAAATCAAAGCCCCGAACTGCACTGAGGATTATCGCTATATGTGCCATAGCAGAAATCTAGCAGTCAATATAAACATATATTTGAGTTGCTCAAGTGGAAAATCTACTGCTACAGCTGATGAAATCTAAATGATTGAGATGTAAAACTAAATATTTTGAACATCCCAGGCCTCAGCTAAACTAGAGTTGTTCGAGATGTAAAATCTAGCAGTCAATATCAATTATATTGAAGAACAACTCTCTGGAAACTAATCACTTTGAGGAACGCAGGCCTCAGCTATAAGACAAAAACAAGAAGTCTGCAGCATAAACAAAAATCAACTGACGATGTAAAACCTAGCTACAATTAACTCTCGCACTCACAGTGTGAAACAAACAAAGAATTTCCGAGAAGATGGATTAGTCTTTGTCTTGCATCTATTAGAGCTATTAGCAAGCATACAAGATGAAGGGGCAGAAACAATAAACATCAAATATGAACCCAACTAGTTAAGGTGGCCCATATTGGTTATAAGTACCCACCTGGACACATTCATTCAGTGCGTCCAGCATATTTGCACATATCTCTGTATCAGGCTCCTGCATGATAAAAAAAAAAAATAGTTTATGTAACAGTGCACATATCAAGGATTACAACCAAAATAAGTTTCTTCACAAAAGAAGGTTAGCCAGCACCTTATGTAGAGCTTCTATTAAGGCAGGAATAATGTAGTCAGACAACTGCTTAACATATTGCTCATTGCGGCCCTGAGCGATACCTTTCTCCACAGCCAATTTTGCAGATCGTAATAACTCCGGCATTGCTAGAAATCAACAGCAAATTATCTTTAACACGTATGGCATTGTTATACAGCAAGAAGCACAAAATTAAGCAAGTCTATAATACCTGAAACAGCAGCTTTCCTGACTTCTTCATGGAAATAAAATTTCAAAAGGGGAACCAAAATTGGCGCAATCTATACCAATTATGACAGAGAGTGACAATCTAAAACAGTTCCTACTATCATATACAAAGTAAACAACAATGACATTCACCAACCTGATCAATCCATGGGTAGAAACCTTCTTTTAACTCATCAGCATAGCAACACAGCATATTACAAGCAGTGGCCTTCTCTTCGAGGACACTGGTTTTAATTCCTATTCTTTTATCACCGAGTGTGATGGTTTCCATGCTGGAATATAGTAAAAAATTGAATTAGAAATTGGAGCTAAGCAAAAAAGACAAAATTAAGCAGGATAAGTTTAGATAGTCAATTCACGAGTGCAGGGCAATAGCAAGAAACAATAACACAAATATGATCAAATATATTAAAGTGGTTGGATTTGGGAGTTCCCCATTGCACTTAAAGTGTCACTAAGCATCCATATCAAGTAAAATGAATGAAGGAGACCTTTCATCATCCGATTCATCAATTTCATTGTCAGAATCAGCAGATGTGATGGTCACGTCAGGCTTTAGCTGGGCAGATTGAATCAAAGGAGGCATGACTATGCTCATGTAAGGTAAGAAATCCTGCCCCAAGCACTTGCAAAGTCTGGCCCATGCCTAAAGCAGAAAATAAGGTAATAGTTACAGCAAATATAAATAAGCAATATAAAGATATTCAAGCTCCTTAGCATTCATGGAAACATAGCATACTTGTAACATGTAACTAGTAGTGGGATCATCTGTCTCCATTTGTGATCCTTGCAATGAACAAAGCACATCCATGACCTTCAATTGGAAGAGGGAGAGGTGTTAAAAGGAAGCACAACATGATAAATTGTATAGGTTATATTACAAAAGTAAAAGGACAAGATGTAAAGCATCATGCAAAAAATAAAATGTGAGAACTATGTCACTGGTTCTTCACCTTCTTAGCATCCTCCTTAAATATATCCTTTCCAACAGCCATCCCTACCAAGCTGATGCACTCCATTGCTTTCGCACGAAGCATGCGGTTAGACTTGTCTGTTGCATTCACCAATATAGTTTTCAGGTAAGGCATAACTGCATCATAGTATTTCTTGAAGAGTTCCTGCCAGAACATCCAGTGAATAAGCATCTAAGTAGAGCAATTATCACTAAGTCACAGAACCAATATTCATTTGCGTACCTGAGATGAATCTGCAACTGATGCCAAGGCAGTTAAGGCACCCTCCTGCACCATCTGTTTGGAATTCTGCAATTTAAAGCACACATCTACTTTAGATTATAATCACATATGCACTCCAATAGCTAAAATTCATGTAACTTGTTTATTATATATAATTTGTCAACTGTTTGGACCTGCAGCAATATAAGTAACTTGTGAACTATCCCGTCCAAGTAAGGTGTCAAAATTTCTGGAGTACAATTTTCGCTGAAGTTGAGAACAGCTGAGGCTGCATGTGCCTGCACTCGAGGATTTTGGAAATCGTCCATAGATGCAGCCAGTGCTGGCAGCACCCGTTGATGGTACTGAACTTGCAAGTCTGGACCCAAATCAGTTGACAGCTGGCCAATTGCATTAATGGCAGCCCATCTCACACGAGGATGAGGATGTTGAAAAGAATTCAAGACCATGTTCACGACTTGCTCCAAATTCTTAATCATTACCTACATAAATATACAAATGGAAATCAGTCAACAAAAAAAGTTACAAAGCTAGGCCAACAAAATCACAGCCTTAATGAAATCAGTTACTAACAAATACAGCAACTCTTTTCCTAATTGACGAATGAAAAAATGAAGACAAGCAACTATCACCATGATCATCAATGAACAAGACAGTCAAAACATGCTCTTCTTTCCTACCAAAATTTGGGATGGAAGAAAAAGCATGAAGTAAAAACTAATACCCTAAACTGCTATGTCAAATACTATATTAACTATAGCATCCTACCAGGTAACAAGTGTTGTACAGATGTGAACATAAGTCAAACACCACTGAGTTCAAAAGACACGGCAAAATTTGGCCACAAATATGAAATGCTCATCATATTTCTACCTTGGAACAACCCTCAGCAATCTGCGCAAGCGCAATGAGAGCGGCATGATGCTTCTGCCACTCAGGAGCAGATAGATAAGCCTGCAACTGATCAGATGCCACAGGAACAATAGTGTTCCCACCAAGTGAGATTGCCAGCCTATCCAAACACTCCTGCCCAACACTGTAGTTACTCGTCTCGCCTGCATCCTCATCCTTAGTCTCTGCACTGTGCCACGCCGGATCATCCTCCACATCCATAAGCATCTTCATCAAGATAGCAAACAGCCTGCTAATGAATTGCGGCATCTTCCGCATCATCCCAGGCGCTCTCTCCCGCGCTTCCGCAAGCGTGATCACGAATTCAATGGCCAAATGCTGTGTCCCTTCTTCCAAGCTCTCGGCCTCCGCTATCTGCAGCATCGACCCCACCACGTCGACAATCTGCCGGCGTAGGAACCGCGGCTCCGTTCCTGCCAATTCTATCAGCAGCTCCAAAGCCTCCTGCGCGGTGGCTTCCTGCCCCGAGTTCAGAGCCTCAGTCAACGTCCTCATCATGGCCGGAAGCAAATCCTGGAACCTATCTCGATCATTGGAGCTCGATAAGCACTGGATGAAATTGATAACAGCGCTCAGAGCAGCAATCTTCACATCCGGATTGGGGGAGTTATTCAGCACATTCAGGAACACCGTGTGCAAATCAGTGATGTACGGAATGAGCGTTTCTCCGATGAATTGAGCCAATTGCGAGAACATCAGGAACGAGGATTCCTGCAATTTGGGGGAAGTAGCAGTCACGCATTGGAACATGAAGGGCAGAATCTCCGGCCACTGGTTATCAGGTATAAGCGAGGAGGCAAGCTCGGAAATGGTATCGCAGAGCTTTTTAATAATCGATTTCGATTCCTCGCTCTGGATAGCAGAGAGGAGGATGTTCTTCACCGCGGAGCGAGTCGACTCGGAGAGGTGCGGCCAGATGAAGGATTCATCCCGAGTCAACTGCTTCCGAAGGAGGATTGTCGCCATGGCGCGCGACTCGAGGTGGGCGGAGGAGGAGAGCAGGTGAGCGAGCTTGAGCGCGAGCGAGTTAGGATCGTTCTGCTTCAGCAAATTGAAGATCGACTCAGCTTGGGAGCGCTGCTCGTTGGCGGAGGACATCAAATGGGAGATCAAGGTCTCGAAGGGCGCCGGGTCGGGACCGAGAACCGCCATCAGCTGCGCTTGCTGGAGCTGAGTCGACTCGGCATCCATCGCACTGAGTCCCGGCGATTCAGTAATTAGGGTTTTTTTTTCAATTTCTTCGCGAGGAATCTCACACACAGAGACCACGCAGTGGAGGTGTATCTGTAACTGTATATAACTATAGAGGGAGGATAAGTTTGCTATCCGTTTTCGATGCCAAACGAGGAAGGGAATGTACAACTAGTCAATGCGCGGAGTACAAGGTATCGAACTGGAGGGAGTTTTGGGAGATTTTGAATAATATTTTATGCTGAGAGATGTAAATGCAATTAATATAAAATTTAGAAATTAATTCTAATAAATATATAATCCTACTTAGTGGAGATTAGTTTTTCATGTTTCATATATACGTGAGTGAGTGGGAAGTTAGGAAAGATAATTTGATTAAATTTCTCTTCTAAACGTTTTCTTCTTCCTCCACTCGGTGTTTTCCTCAAGTTTGGCTATGAGGTACTTCTATTTATCTTTCTAATTAATATTTCTTTTCTTTAATTTGATAGTATACAATTACTACTATATTTATATATGATTTTAGTGAAATTAACAGGTTAGAGTTTTGGATTTGCTTCTTATTGAAGCTTCTTTTGGTTACATTCATGAAATCATTTAGGCTATATATATTCTCACCCATAGACATATTCACCTCCCTCTTCCATTCCCAGGTAAATAAATACTTTTATTCTCTATTTGTCACTTTGATTGATGCTACTTTGTAGTCACTATAGCTTTATCTTCTTGATTTGGATGGCTAGGGAAGCCTCCACAAAATTACGTGGTGTGAATTGTTCGATTGTGTACTTTCTAACAATTATTTTCTTGATAGTAATTTGCAAAGTAAACGAGTCTTAATATAAAGTACTCCTCCATATCTTTATTTTTCGTACAAAGAGATTTGCATTACTAAGAGAATCTTACCATGTCCCGTAGACGGGAGTTTCTGTTATTTAGGAGATAGTTCTTGAATTTATACGTTAATTTATTTTTCATAAGTAGATAATTTGACTTCGAGTAGATTTCATTTCCTTCGTAGACTAATTTGCTTATGTTTATTAGTATTTCCTTTTAGTATTAGGAATTCATACGCCATAAGTCGACGGAGTAAAGAAGGGGAGCGTTTGCATGAATATCTCGATTATAGTTACTAGCATAATTAGTTTGTTGCATTTATTATTTGCATATTAGTTGGATGCAAGGATTTCTCATTTCAGTTATTTGTAAATCTATATATAATGAGTAATTATCTATTATATTTAATTAGATTTTTATCTTCCTACTCCATGATTTATT